>NW_015386489.1:263844-331875 GCF_001527695.2 Protobothrops mucrosquamatus
AAAGGTAGATAGGGACATGGAGAGATAGAAGAATAGAGAGATAGAGGAATAGAGAGAGAGAGAGATGGAGAGATAGAAATGGAGATGGACATGGAGAGATAGGAAGAAAGGCAGATAGGGACGTAGAGAGAGAGAGGAATAGAGAGAGAGAGAAATGGAGAGATAGAAATGGAGATGGAGAGATGAGAAGAAAGGTAGAGAGGGACATGGAGAGAGAGAGAGGGAGGGAGGGAGCGAGGGAGAGAGAGGGAAAGAGAGACGGAGAGGATGGAGAAGCCGCGAGATATGGAGAGAGAGAGAGAGAGAGAGAGAGATGGAGACCGGGGGGGGGGGGGCAGGGATTCTTTGAATAGGAGCAAAAGAAATGGAGGACACGGAAGCGAGAAAGACGCCGCCGCTGCTTCGCTTTTCTTCGGCTGAAGGGCAAGACCGGCCGCGCGGCTCCGCAATCCCTTTACTCTCCAACCCAAGAGAGCGCCGCCGCCCCTCTCCGCCCCGCAAAGAGCGCCCGCCGCCGCGCCCGCTGCCCCCGGCGTTTTCTTCCCGGAGGCTCCGGCCCCGATCCGCTAACCCCGCCATTCCGGACGGGAGGCCGTCCCCGGAGCCTGGGATCCCACGAAAGCTAAAGTGGGAGCAAAGCCCTCGGGAATGAAAAATCCCGGGGCTCGGTTTTCCCGAGACGGGAATTCAAACGCCAGCCGTCCTTTGGGAAGGAATAAACGGGGGACCCTTATTAAACTCCCCGAGCCTAGTCAGCCCTTTGGCTGCCCCTTCCTTCCGCTCCGCTTTCAGGGAAAGGCGCCTTGCCTTCTTCCGAGCCAGCACCGACATTCAATCTTTTTGTTTCCCAACCGCAGTTTGAAAATAAAATAAAATAAAAAAAGGTCCAAGGCAGAATGCATCCAAAACGGTTGTAGCCCCCACCCCTCAAGAGAAAAACCCCCCAAACCCCGGACACAGGAACGCGTACATGTACAAACAAAACGATAACGTTCATCAAGGTAAAAAAAGCAGTTACAAATAATCTCTTCTCCTATGCAGACAAGTAAATTTCAGCATTTGTTTCAGTAAACCGCCCTTTCTTCTGTTGCGTCTACTAGAGAGAAATCCGTGGCGGGGGGATCCGTGGAGCCCTTGTCTACTTGTTTAGGAGTAAACTGGATTGAATTCAGGGGGGGCTTAACTTCTTTTTTTGAACGTGGTTTAGATAGATCTGCGCTGCGAAACGCCAAGGGGGTACATTGTTTTCACTATTGTAGCGCTTCTGCATTCTGGATCGCGCCCTGGTTTATTTCGCCGTACTTCAGAATTAATCGTGCTATTTATTCTATTTGACCATTTCTTTGTAGCGACTCCTGTTACTTGGTTGATATTTGTGTGGCCTCCTGGCCTCCAATTCCATCCGTCGTTTACCCCCCCACCCACCCACACACACACACTTTTCTTGTCCTGATTGTGTGATGGTGTGTTTTTCCCCCCACAGATTTGCTTGTACGCTGCCAGTTAAAGGGCCGTCTCTTTAACCAGCGCTAGCGATCACCCGACATGAATTTATACGATCTTTTACAAAATACCTAAGCCATTTAAAATGCTGCACTGGGTGGTGTGTGTGTGGCAGGGAACATCTATCTATTCAATAGGCAGTGTCACACGGTAACAGACACCCTTGTCAAGGGTGATTGTGTTTTAGGCAAACATTTGAGCAAACATAAAGGCAAAGGTCAAGTACTGTTCAGTTAGTTGCAGGGTGTGCTGAATGCACCTAGCTAGCCAATTGGGGCAAAAGTTGCATTTTCAGCTAGTCCTGCAGACCAAAGTGCCAAGAAGGGCATTAATCCAGCAGACTGTTTTCTTCTCCTACGTTCCTGCAAAAACGACAAGCTGAGAAGGCTGGGAAACACTTTCCTGGCCAAATTCGGTTATGTGGGAGGCAGCCAGTCAACAGAGAGGTTTTCTGATCCCCCCTCCCTTTTTTCTTGTTCAAAGGAGGGGGAAAAAAAGGGGAGGGGGAGAGAGAATTGGCTCAGATTCCTTGAATCGAAAAAACGCGGACTTGGGAAAAAAAATTCTTGAACTTTATTCTAAGAGGCTTCAAAAAGAAGCGTCCTTTTGAAGAGAAATAAGGGGCAGTTAGTTAAAACAGAACACAAATAAGGTTTTTTGGGGGGGAGGAAACTGAAGAGTAAAATGTAGCAGAAAAAGCTGGGATGCCTCTGACAGATGGAACAAAAATTCTATGCTCTTACTCTCAAGTTAATCTACCTCCTGAATTCATTGGGCTTTACACCTCACTTAGGACTTACTCGTAGACACAATTAAGCCAGGATAACAGAGTAGACATCTTAAGACTGGTCCTGAGCCTTTTTTTTCCCCTTTCAAACTTCATGAATTTAAATTCAAACACTTCACCTAATGGACCATACCCTAAG
Organism: Protobothrops mucrosquamatus; assembly: GCF_001527695.2. Taxonomy (NCBI): domain Eukaryota; kingdom Metazoa; phylum Chordata; class Lepidosauria; order Squamata; family Viperidae; genus Protobothrops; species Protobothrops mucrosquamatus. The sequence goes on from NW_015386489.1 coordinate 266,274, forward strand.
AGAGCTAGAAGCTGCTTGTAGAACATATTTAGCATAGCTGTAGAATTTCTTCTACGCTAATCATGACCCTGATCATGTTGTCCATAAAAAAAAAAAAGATTATGTATTGCTGGTAGTGTCAGTCTCTCTTCTGAGCTCATCTCTCAGCTGCTGAAGTAATTTCTAAACAAGACAGAATACCCTTTCCATCAAATGATGGAAGCATCACAGTGCAAAGTAGGCAGCTGTCAGAATAACCTAACCAATAACTGTGTTTTTAATCTAGCTCCCAAGATCACCCTCAAAGCTTGCCTGTTCAATGAGCATCTCTGTTGGTTTGAGCCAATAGCTGGGTTTCTGTGAAAATCACACACTTGTGCAGGGCTCCAGAGAAAACATCCAAGGCACAGAGTTCTAAATTTAAATAGAATTATCTCTGGAATGCTGGTGATACAATACTATTGTGTTGTATGTTGCCAACTCGTGGAAAGAACAGGTTTTTTTTTACTAGTGCGCTGACAGTTAAAAGTGCTGAACCAAAGCACCACCAGCAGCCTGATCTTTATTTGTTCTCAGAGGTATTATTGAATTGAACAAGACATGCTTTCTCATAAATCATAACAGTAAATATGGCTTTTGATGAAATTTATTTACTATTTAGGGCACTTGAATGTCACACCTGTGTTCTTTTGCAGACACACGTTTCTGAGTAACTGTATACACACCACAATTGGTCCAACCCAATCCTACAGAGCAAATCCCAGGATTTTTCAACTATGTCTACTTAGAAATAAAGCTTGTTTCATTCAATAGGGTTTATTTTAAAATGAGTCTGTTACAAGCTAAGTTGCCTTCTCTTTTCTAGAAGAAAGAGTAATCCATGATCTTTTAGGGACATATTGAGTATCATATATAGATTTGTTAAAATCCCATATCAGGGGAGTTCCCAGAAATACCAGACCAACTAGTGTACATAAAGGACCCCTATTTTTTTGTTTCACAATAACACCAAATGCACAGAGGATCCAAACTATCTACAAAAAAAAGTTATAAATCAAATGGATTTGGGAGAACAAGGCAATACGAGGAATATGTATGAAGAGTCATATTTCTAAAAAGCTTGCAGACACACAGAGGAAATAAATGGAAATAGGAACTTACCCCATGCGCTCATCAAAAACAAACATCACCAACCCCCACCCAGCTTTCTTCCTTCCTCTTGCAGATACTTCCTGCTTCCTGGCTTTAGAGCTGACAAGGAAGACTATGGAAGAGAGGCAGATCAAAAAAGAATAAACACAAACCAGGAGAAAGAAATATGTGACTTGCTGGAAGTTTGGGGAGAAACAAATCCAAGCAACCTCCATCCCCCGCCAGCTGCTCCTGTCTGAGCCCCTCACTAGCTAAAGGCCTGGCCTGCCCTGCTCTCACCACCTGGGTAGCTTCACAAGCTGCACAAACTTTGGGGAGCGAAGTGAGTTGGGGGGGGGAAATCATTTCTGAATCCAGTCGGGACATCCTGGTTTGCTTTGGTGGTGGGTACACTCCCCCCTTCCCCCCCCCCCACTTCTTCTTTTTACATGAACCTCTCATTTCAGGAAACTTTTTAAAAGTGAGAAAAAGCTGGAAGCAGCTTTAGGAGGGTATTTGGAGGAGGGGGGTGTCTTTCCTCGTTATTCATCTGTTTAGTCTCCTTAGCTGCACAAAAGAGTATCAGCTGCGTTATGAAAAATGGCCCAAGTCAAGAGAATGTCACAGTGGTCGACTTATTATTTTAGCCCCCTACTTAAAAAAAGAAACAGCCAAAGTTTGCTTTTGATGAATTCAATAAATGCCAAGAGCTTCAGCGGAAGAGATTTTAAGAGAAAAAATCATACAGCGTGAGGCCAAAGCCCTAGAGCAGCCAGATGGCCCCAAAGGTAGGCCGACTCCTCCTGTTTTTAAAGCCAGGCAAGAGACTTTTTGGAGCAACTAAGCTGCGTCTCCTTCATTCTTAATCTACCTTCACCGGCCTCCTCATAATCTCCCTTCTGAGAATGGCAAGAATGATAACACATTGCAAGTATTTCTTTTCCCACCTGCTCAAAGACCAAGGATTCTGCTTCCTTCCACAAACTTTTTTGGAAAATGATAAGTTTATTTTTAACTAAGCAAATAGATTTGAAAGGGTTGAAAGAGTTGGGGGGGATGTTTTGGGTTAAGGAGTTATTTCCAAAGATTGCAGAAATTAGGAAGTTTAAAAGAACATCAACAAACTGAAGGGACCTTGGAGGTCATCTAGTCCAACCCCCTGCTCAGGCAGGAAGCCCTATATCATTTCAGACAAATGGTTGTCCAATCTCTTCTTAAAAACTTCCAGTGTTGGAACGTTCACAACTTCTGGAGGCAGGTTGTTCCACTGATTAATTGTTCTGTCAGGAAATTTCTCCTTCGTTCTAGGTTGCTTCTCTCCTTGTTTAGTTTCCATCTGTTGCTTCTTGTCCTGCCCTCAGGTGCTTTGGAGAATAGCTTGACCCTCTCTTCTTTATGGCGGTGCTATCATGTCCCCCTAATCCTTCTTAGGGGCATCTTTCACTGTACTTCAGAGTGAGATTCTCCCCACAAAATGAGGTGTTTAGGATTTTGCAGCATGTTCTTGGTGCCTCCTGATCAATGACAAATTTATTTGACAATCAGTGAGGTTGCCTGAGCTTATGTTACCTGTTCAGAGCTTTAAAAGCCCAACTTTGTGGATAAAGCAGAGGTGACCATTCATTTTGCTCACAGTCCTAGAAATACTCACCCAGACTGAGTCTCCCTGAACTCTGCAGGATTTACCTGGAATGGACAAGAGAAAGATGTGCCTTTCCCTTATTCTGAGTGAAAGCGTTGCTTATTGATTATATTAATTCATTATAGTTCCGCCCTGCCTTCCACCCAGGATCTCAAGACTGCCTTCTTAGAACTCCCTCTTCCATTTTCCCCTCCAGCAATAACCCTATGGGGTAGGTTGGGTTGAGAAAATGTGAATAACCCCAAAGTCTTCAGTAAGCGATTCTGCACTTTTCCTGGCTTGTTTGCCTTTGCTCTTCGGTTCTTAATCTGATTAGCCTCCCCCCACACCCGCGATTGAAACTGAGGACAGAGGCAAGCAAACTCGGGAAATCAGACGGCCCATGGAGGGCATCACATGGGGGTGGGGGGGGAGGGAGGCTCTTCGAAGTCAGCCCGCAGAGGACCCGGATCTCCTTGAACCAAGGGCTCTTAGCCTGGGCCCCTTGCCCTTGGAAGACTCCCAAGGCTGGGGATTTGTGGGAGTGGGGGGAAATAAATTCTTCCTCCCTACTGCGCCATTTGACTCATTTTATCCGTCGGGAACATGGGGTGGTTTCTTATCCGGTAAGCCACGAACTGAGACTTGTTTCGTGGACCTTCAGTCAGCTTCGGGACGAGGGAGCGGGGCCACCGCACACCTGAACGACCGAAGTAGTCTGCCTCTCCCAAGGACCCCATCCAGAAAAACTGCGGCTTTCCTTGCCCACGGGGGGGAAGAGGGCGCGGAGAGCCCAAAACGAGCCGAGAATCCTTTGGATGGGGAGGGGGCGCATTTGGGTTGTTGGCGTGACTCGTGTTTTTTCCTGCCTTCGCTTAAAAAACCAGCCTTTCCCGACAGAATGCGCTCCAAACGTTGTTCGGACTACAATTCCTGCGAGATCGGGGGGGATTCTGGGATTTGTCGTCAGAGCACATCTGGAGAACACAGGAGGGCCCCAGAAATGCCAATAAAAAGCGAGCCGCGCGTCAGCAACGTGAAGTTTGAATACACCTCGGCGTTGTTTTGGCTTGGCTTTCCTTTGTCTCCTTTGGCGAACAAGTCTGGGCGATAAGAAAAATGGTTCCTGTCTGTGATGAATATCCCTCTCGGTCCTTCGTCAGCCATTTTATCAGTTTATTTATCTCTGCTCTCCAGTGCACGTTGAAAGTGATGCCATCGTTTCACCCTGATGTTTAGGATTAAGAGGAACAAATGTATCTTATGTTTCAAAGTCCCTTGAAAGTTTGGAGCTCTTAGACTCAAAGTCATCCTGTCCATCTTTTTTAAAATCTCTCTATATTCGGTACCATAATCTCTTTTGCCCCCTTCCTCGGCCCGTTCATTTAGCTTCATAAGGGGGATGCTTCAGAAACCTAGGCAAGGTTGGGCACCTTTGCAGTTGGATGCGAGACCACCAGAAAATGAATCTATCTTAAAGGCTCTAAAACAGACTGAATATATATACAGTATATACAGTAATTTTAGGCAAAACACTTCCATGTCATCAAATGTCCATAAAGAGTCAAGCTTGACTACACAGAGTTTATTTCTGTGTTTGAAAAAGCCATTTCTCTGTTACTCATAATCATACTATGGATAGTTATCTCTTAAAGGATTGCCTTCCGTGTGAATTTCTAGGACAGACATTTCTTAGTTTTCACAGTGATTGTGTGATAGTCTGGCAGTGAAGAGCACAAATGGATAAAAAAAATGAATGTGTATCTTCCTCGCTTAAAATCCGCCAGTATATTTCCTCTTTATTGAAGCATGACTGGGACCTGCAAAGAGAGAGAGAGAAAGAGAGTTTCACCCATTTCTGATCTTAGACTCGCTCTCCCATACAGGCATTAATATTTATTTTCTTTGGGGGGAGGGTTATCCCACTATCCTTAAGAAGAAAATTTTTGGCAACAGCTGCCATTTGTCAATAAAGAAACTAAAAGAATCTTTTGAATTCATTTTTGCAGAATCTTTGCTAGTGTCAAAAGGAGTAACTGGTAGTTGGTATCTCCACATTTCACCTTGTCTAGGACTTGAGATCAGCGAGGGAGGCGGGAGGCATGCAATAAGAGGTCAGTTTGAGCTATCACAACCTTATGGTTAATTTCAGAAGTTCTATATTGTAGGCTTATGCTTCTGCCAGCCTTCCCCCAAGGATTTCAGGGTAGAAAAGATGTTCTTGCAACCCGGCTACCTCATCAAAGTTCAGATATGCCCTTCTGTGTCACCTCTCTTTTAAACGGGAGATCCATTCAGAGATCAGATGGGTTCCTTTCTTTTGCACTGCCCGATTCTTGGAGGCAGCCCCTAGGAACCCCCTTTCACATTCAAACTGTCTGCTCTCCCATACCTGTTCTGCAGACTCTATTAACAACTGTCTTAGGAGCCAGTATGGTGTAGCGGTTAAAGCATCAGACTAGAAACTGTAAGACCATGAGTTCTAGCCCCATCTTAGGCACAAAGGCAGCTGGGTGACCTTGGGCCAGTCACTTCCTTTCAGCCCTAGGGAAGAGACAATGTGAAATCAATTCACAAAAAGCTTGCAAAGAAAACTTCATGAACTTGGCGGTCTACAAGAATCAGACATGATTGAACAGAAGGGAAGGAGGGGGGAATCAACCATTGCCTTAACCTTTGCAATGTTAAAACCAGAGGCACTTCAGTTTGAATCCTTGGGCTATGAGGTGAGAAACCCCATCGATACAAGGGCTATTAATTAATCTCAATCAGTATATCTGATACTGAGAACCCCCCCTCCCCAAACAACCAGAGTGGGTGAGGACCTGTCAACAAAACTGAAAAGGGAAAGTTCTTCTGCAAAGTTAAATGGCTTCCAAATTTTCTTCCTTCTGCTTGGCCATTCTCTTGTCATGAATTTCCATCCAGAAAACTTAGTATTGGATTCAGATTCATGACTGCAACTTAAAAAAATGTGAATCCAGTTCTATTTAAAATTCCTATAATCAGTTGCTTTCCAGATGTGCTGGTGTCTACAGTATATTCCATAATCCTCAATCAATGGCCCTTTGGATATACCTAATGGATATTGTAGTTAAATGCATCCAGAGGTTGTCAGATTGGGAAAAGTTGTCCAGGACCTATCATTACTTCATGGGTTGACTTCAATCTCTCTTCAGGAAGAACTTCTAGGAATAGATCCATGTCTTATCCCAGAATTTGCCTTGAAATTCTGGTGTCTAAGCATAAAGAAAGATAATTATGACATGTTCAGATGACTTGAAATCTTTATTACTAGTACTTTATTACTTCTTAGCAGTCACTGGGGCTGAACTTTTGAAGTGCTATTCAACTTTTGAGACACTGTTGTGCATGCATTGAATATTTCATACAACACATACCTCTTGGCCTGTATATTACTAGCTATTGCAAATAGAAGTAGACCTTATGGGAGAAAAAATATGATGAGAAATTACTCTTTCACACATATGGTTATTGTAATTCTTGATGTCCGAATTACAAGTGGTTCGGAGTGTCAGTGATAATAAGGTAGCTGCTATTTAAGCAAGACATTTGTGGATAGCTTAATCACTACAATGTGTAATATGTGCCTCACATAATTTTTTTTTGTCATTTCAAACATTTATATAAGATCTGTGACTCATTGGTATTTTCTCAACCCTTCTTTTTCTCCTGATGTCTTACAGGTATAGTGGACTTCAGTTCTCATAAAGGTCAATCTGCAAAGCCACTTTGGAGATTATAGGAAAATGGGAGAAAATAAAAAAAATATCCAAAGAGCAGCTGGCTGGGGAAAGCTGGTTTACCATATAAAAAATATTTAAAATAGGTTATTATGGTTTAATTTTCCCAAGTGTTACATGGGCTCTGATCAGAATTTGGATAACTGAATTAACTTTCTCTCAGTTTGCAAATACCTCAAGCAATATATAATCAAATGGGCTAATTTTATCTCATACATTAGAGCACACATACATACACAAACCAAGTTTATTATTAATCAAACTTAGAATGTTTTAGGAATACAGCTGCTAGATCTGATTTATTGTATTGTGCAAATGCATCACTAAATGTAATGCAAAAAGAAACCAGCATTAATAACATTAAAGGGTTTATTTTTCTGTAAAGAACTGAATTTTGTTCAATTTTCTTGATCTGAAACAGTGGACCTTCAGTCAGATCTTAAAAGTTATTGACTAAGAGCAAAATCTCATTGACCCAATAGACCTGAAGTTGAAATTTTCATATATAGCATTGCAATATGTTTCCCTTCAGTTTAACAGTATCTAATGCACTTTCCTGGGAAGGTCCATCATCAGGTGTATCATTTATTTCCTTGCACTTATTAAGTCTGTATCCTTTTGTCGATTCACAATGTGTTCTTTCTACATATCAGCTTTACTTCACATCAGCCTTTGGATTCTGTCTGCTTTAATTTCAAATGCTAGCTTAAAGTTGGCCGGCAGCCTAACCCATTTGAGGTCCCAAAGGGATCCAATGATTTCCATGCTAACATACCAAAATTTCATACTTTGCACGAACCAACTTCCAATGGAGTAAAATAAGAAAATGCCCTTGCAAAAAGATATTGCAAACTATTATGAAATATCCTGATTTTTGAAAGTCAGTATTTGTGTTTCACATTAAATAAAATCAATAAAAGAAATGAAGTAGTGTAGAGAGATTCGCTGCCTAGAATTAGCCTTGCTCTTGTATATTTCAAATGAAATCTTTCCAGGTGTTTCCTATAAAGATGGCGACAACAAAACGAAAACAAAACAATGCACACCTACACTGAAGGAAAAATTGCTTTTAAAATAGTCAAGTAAACAACTGGGAACGAATTTAATCTTTGTTTCCTGAAGGCATCTCACTGAGAAACATTAAAATACCTCTTCACCTACCTACTTTGTGAGCTGCTAAAATCGGCGTGTCATTTCATTCTAATGAAATGCATTAGGCTTCTTTCTGGTGACTGGATGCAAATATAATCAGAACTATAAATGTCTTCTTAATACATACAAGGCTCAAACAATTCTTCATCATCTGACTTTTCATTTGGATGGTCATTTAATCTGCTAAATAGTATGTTACATCTAAGTCAAGAAAACTAAAGCTATGAACTGAACAGTAGAAATAGTTCCTTTTCTGTCCTTCCCAAAAACCAAGCAGGTGAAATAATAAAGACTCGGGTTCTAATCTCCAAATATGTTCTGCATATTATTTAGTATCAATAATAATTTTGATTATAAAAACTCAGGCTAACTTCTTGTACAACCTGTTGTGCTGTTCCACTCAGCAATTTGGGTGAAGACTAAGAAAATCTCCAGCGGGAGAACTCATTTTCTTTTTTCCGAGTGTGTTAATTACTTCCACAATCCAAATAAAAATAAATAAATCTGTGGCTGACTTTGCTATCAAAGTTCATCCCAGATATCATAAAACCACTGAGCTCATCAAGCAGATACTGAGATGTGACAAGAAATAAGATTTACCCACCACTGATTTCAGGAACAAAGACAGGTGAGGCTTTTGAAATGCATTTACATTGCAAGGACTGAATTCCACGGAGTTTTAAAACCTATCCCAAATCTCTTTGAATTGGAATGCTTAAAAATTTGCTTAACAAAGTCGACAGAACTGACAGTTTCATTTGGAAGATAAGGCATAGGTCTTACTTGGAAGTGAAACTTCTTTGTACTGCAATTTGAAAATTCGGAATTTCAGTATTTGATAGTAAATCCTACTGAATTCAATTGCACTTTTGAGTGAATGGACATTCGGAGTTCTGCTGATGATTTAAGATGAAATGTTTCTGCTTATAACTTGGCTTATAACAAGTGCAGACTCCTCCAAATACAATTAGTGTTATTGTTAAAGACACAGTGTATTTAAGTTAAACAGAAGAGAGAAGAGCCTTTGTGAGAGCCATTATCTCTTTCCATGGAAGGTGAATTGGGACACAAATCTTAGAAGAACTTTACTTCCAAATAAATCCTTTGAGCAGTTAACTGGAAACACAAATATGGCATCAAAACTAAAGAAAAAGCTTTCTTTCTATTTTTAAAGGATTTATAGAGCTTATAATGAAATTATTCTGAACAAACATATTCTGAAATTGTCCTATATATTTCAGATATGCAATCTAGGTACATGGGAAGCATTGTCATTGTTACTCATCACTGAATCTAATCTTACACCCATTGTATTTATAATTTATGATCTTACCTAATTGTAGATCGAAAATTACACTTAAGAGTTTTGAAACAACCACTTCCTGAAGCCATAATGCTTTAAAAGCTCTCTGGTAGTGTGACTTTCTCTTCTTCAATTATTTTTTTTTAAGAGAACGAAATCTTCCCTGTGTTAATTCACTTCAAGGCAGTGTTTTGCAAGGGAAGGGAATGAACTTAATTGTAAATTTGCACAGTCCTGAGAGAAGTGCTTCTGCTATTCAGTGTCAACCTCCACTGAAAGATCGGTTTTAAATACCACAAAATAGGTGCTTGCAGAAGCATGTAAAGCACAGCATCGGTTCTTGATGTTGTGGTGTCATAATTGAGTTCAGAGTTCTTGGAAGACTTAATTCTAGAGGCAAAGTTGATAAGGCTATCCTTTTATTGGTTTTCTTTCTGCTAGTTAGAAAGTCTACAATATGACGTGTCAATCAGAGGAAGACTTTGCAAGACTTTCAAAATGACCTTCCTTCCTTCCTTGCTTCCTTGCTTCCTTGCTTCCTTGCTTCCTTCCTTCCTTCCTTCCTTCCTTCCTCAAACAACCCTATCTTGTACGATTAACTTATTAATTTATGTTTCTGGTGTTGTTAATATAACCTTCCAGAGTACCATCAACATAGATTATGTTTTATGCAAAACTCCCCACCTCAAGGAATTTAAAGTGGTCTTTCATGCTCTTACATCCCATCCCTAAAGAGTTTTGCGCTTTGAACTATTAGAATCTGAAAAACACAAAACTGGAATTTGGGAAAGAGGAACAATTCTATTCAGGGGGTGGGGAAATATGTGGCCCTTCAGCTGTTTCAGAGGAACTACTTACAACATTTTTTCACCATCAGCCACGCTGGTTTGGGCGGTTATGGATTTAATTTAGCAACAGTTGAAGGGAGGCAGGTTTCCCACCAAACAGTGTTTTTTTAGAAAAAAAATCAGTGCAAAGTACCCAAACATTGAGCAGCATATAATTAAAAGGACCTGAAATGTTCTTCTGAGTGAGGTTAGCTTTACTGGTCAGTGGGCTGCAATCCTACCAGACCATTTTAAAATGAACAAGCTTTCAAAATTCTGTTTTGTTTTTTTTAACCCAAACAGGCATCATCACCCTGTGAAGCTGTGGAACAGGACCCCGACCAGGGCCTGCCACTGAAACATCATGGCAGCTAATCCAGGCTTCCTTCTTTCCTTTCTTCCCTCTTTTTTCTTTCCTCCCCCCTCTCCCCAGCAAATGTCAGTAGTTTGAAATTTTAATACTCCGCGGTTCATATTTCTTTGCCCGAGGTCTATCACTAGCATTAATTGTCCCAATAAATTGAGATATAGTGGGCATAATGCAATGTAACAATATGGTCCTTTTCCACGTGTAGACTTAATTAAGCTATTTGCAGCCTGATGCTGCAAGCCAACGGGTGTGCAAGTGGATTAAGAATGTACTGTTCTCGTATCCTCAGGATGGTGCATAATTACTTTACTGGCGGTACATATCAATTTTTGATGATTGCAGAACACATGCTCACTTTACCAACAAGCGCTTTAATAACTCTCTATTGTGTTTTTAAAAACCGTTGTTTGGAAATATTTGGAAGTCTGCAAACAGTTTTATAGCTTCTGAGCGCGTCCTTTAATAGCTCCGGCTTCATTTCCGATGTATATTTTATAAAGTGCAAAGGCTAATGCGCCGACCGCCTCCCAGACCGGAGCCTTGGAGCTCTCGCTTGCCACTAACCCTTCCACCTCCGTTTTTTCCTCGGCCCGGCAGAACCCTCCGTTCGGCTCAAGCAAGGCCGGTGGAGGCGACTCTCCCTCCCTGGTCAGGCAAGGCTCGCTGTCCCCATCGCCCCGCCCGGCCCCCGCCGCCTTTCCCCGCTTGCAGGAGGAATTGCGAAGGCGAGGCGAAGAAGACAAAAGGCTCCGCTTCCGCCGTGCGGGGTCACCTTCTTTTCCAAAATAAGGAAAATAACGTCAAATCAAATCACCGGGCCTGCTTTGGCAAGTGCGCCAGGGAGCGCAAAGGATGATGGGCGTAGCGGCGCTGCGGGGCTTCCGCCTCTCAGGCCTCGCAGGCCTCGTCTAGGAAACGTCCCAATTCAATTACCAAAGGACGAAACTCGATTACAAAATCTCGCCGGCGGCAGCGGCGGAGAAAGTCCGGCGGCCCCGAAGAGAGATGTGGCCGCGACTTTGCTTGCAGGGCTGGTTGGCGCCCCCAGAACCGCCGTCCGGCCGTCTTTTCGAGTTGCGTGGGAATCGAACGGGCAGTCCAAGGGCCCGCAGCCAGATGGGGTGAAATGAGCATCCGAGACAGCCTCTGCCAGGCTGCCATTCTGAGCCTGCCCGCTGCAAAGGAGCAGAGTAGAGCCTTTTGGTGAAGGGGGACTTCCGGGGCTGTGGGCTTCAAGTAGGGTTGCCAGGTGTCCACTATTTGAGCGGACAGTCCACTTTTTTCACATTATGTTCACTATTTTTTTTCACAAAATAGTGGACATTTTTTTTATTCAAAAGCTTTATGATAAAATGGTACGTAATCTAAAGCTGTACAGTCTACTTTTTTTTACTACTTAACCCCCCCCCCCCCGCTTGTCTGCTATTTTTTGGAAGCAGACCTGGCAACCCTAGCTTCAAGACCGGACGTCTCAGGACTGGTCGAGCTAGGTGGGCCTCTGAGTGTTGCAGTCTACACATCGCAAGGATGCCCAGGTTGGGGAAGGCCCAATTAGGGGTGCAGTCTATGGTCCAGGGCCATCAGGGTCCGGAAGCCCTGATTGAAGTTCCGAGGAGCTGTCAGGTTTAAGGGCAAATGAGCCTATATTAACCCTGTTTAATAAATCAAATCACATTTATCCAGGCCACGCCCACCTCCGTTCCGGTTACAGGTACTTTGGGCTGTGAAAGTGCAACCTTTGGCTTGGAGATAGTTGGCTTCGGTGACCATGAGGCTACCAACAGGTTGCAAGGCTGCTCCTGGTGAGGTTTCAAGGCCACTCAAGGATCGGCCTCTTAAGAGCTGTTCAGGCCTCTGGGTCCTGCATTTTCTGCCTCTGCTCTCCAGCACTGCAGCGCGCAATGGCTCAATGCATGAGCTCCTTTAGAAATAAGTTGAAAGGAATTGCTCCAGGGAATGGTGGAAGGACTAAGGCAACACCCGCATTTGGTTTGGTGAAGATGAGATGTGTCCCTTCCCTATTTTGTGGCCTTTTGATGTGTCAGAAGACTACCATTCACCTTGTACAGTCCTGGCTGTAGCTCAAGCTGCTTGCTCCCTTCTCTTTGCCCGGATTGGCCCATTGCATTCAATGGGCTCTCACCTTCCCTGAGTTATCATTCAAATCCCTGCTTCTCTGCCTAAACCATCTCCTTCATCACTGGGAGAACAAATCGAGAAGGAGAAGGAGGAGAACCATGTGTGTTGACTTGAGCACTTGCTAGAAATAAGGCCAGGTAGAATCCTAGTAAATGCATCTATGAGGAGTTAATTCAAGGATCATGGCAGGCTTGGAGTTATTTCCCAGTGGGCAAATGGGATGCTGGCTTTCTTTGGCCTCTCACTGGGAGTTAAGAGCTGCAACGGTTCTATGTCCCTCACTCGCCTTACCCTTTCCTAGACAAAAAAGGGGGCATTTCAGTTTCTATCCTTTTTTTTCTTGAAGACTCCATAACCCTATGGGAAATTTATTATTGTTATTATTATTGTTATTATTAAGCAACAAAGAATTGATTTGTTTTTGCACCTGAAGCAGGTGATGTTTATGTCGGGAGACATCTGAAACGACAGCAGGAGACGAGGCCAAATCTAATCAAGCCTAATAAACCATGCGAGTCGAAATGTCATTAAACCTGATCAAGATGAGTCTCCGAATCGCCGGAAAGGTAAATGCCTTCATTAGGGTGATCTCTGAAGACTGTCGAACATTTCATTAATTTATAATTTATGATTGTTTGACAAATATTGAAAAGTATGTAAATATGAGCAGGATAATGTCTTTTCTGCGGGAGATGAGGAAATGACCCAAATGGTAGATGTCTGCAAGATTACACACGAGGACCCATCTATCTGCTCTCAAACTGTGCCTTCGCCTTTCCCCGACATATTGTGCAACTGACAAGTGAAATAGTGCAGATAAACCAATGGTTTAAAACGTAATAAAGACAACAGCTATTTGCATTTGTTACATTTTATTACAAAGGTAATTTACTATGACACGTCTTCTGGATGTCATCTTTGGAAAGCATTGCCAAGCAATTGCAGGGAATAGATACACTCACAGAGACAACACTGAGAAGCCAGATTGAAGGATAGCATTATGGAGGAGGGGGAGGAAAGTTATATATCATGCACCATGGTTGCATTGTATGTGTGTGTTGGGGTGGGGGGAGCAAGAATGGGACTGATGGGGAGAGTGATACTTTGACAGCAATGGCAGCTATATCTAACACAGTGGTAGCAGAAAGCAACTTGATGTCACACGAAGATGGTGTCTGGTGGCATTCCAGATTGTTCCCCAGTATTCAAGCCCACCTGGAGACCAGGATGTTGAAAGATGGGTGTGCATATTGGAAATCCTGAAACACATCTAGACACAGCATGTGCAATGCACAAAATGCTTACCTGGGTCTCAACTTTCCACTTGGTTCATTATTGCCAGGTTTATTTTTATAACATGGAGCCATAGACACACATTGAGAATTTGAATGTTGAGATGTATGACTCGAAAATGTGGTCAGTTGAGGATCAGTCCAGAAGAAGATTAGAGGTTTCAAACTGTTTTGGCCTTTTTGTAATCAGTTAAATGGAATCTCAACCTCTTCAATGTCTTTTTTTCCTTTCCTTTGCATCTCTATTGTCAACTGTATATTTGGATAAATAAAAGGTTCTTCACTCTGAATAAGCTGCCTGCAAACCTCTGCCCCATTGTGTTTATTTCAAAGACTGATCCACTGTATTTATTGGGGTTTCCTCCATATTTCCATAGCCTCAGACTGCTAAAGTCTGCGGTTTGAGGGGAAAAAGTGTAATGGGGTAAAAACCAAAAGATTTAGTTAAAAGCTATGAATATTCATAGCTAAGAATTTAATATTCTCCATTTCCACCTTCATCTACTCCTTCAGTCTGTATACAGAGAGAATTCTCCGTTTATACAAAAACTGTTCTGTTACTGATCTTGCAGCTAGGATGGGAAGATCTGGTGGGAGAAAGTGCCAGAAGCCCCTTTTCACCACACTGATTAACTGTCTTCTCTTCCATCAAAAAGCTTAAAAAGCCTGCCACAATTGAGAGCCAATTTATAGTGGCAAGGACAGAAAGATACAAACTTGTCTGTATTCAACCACAATTTTGGCATCAGGATGGAAAGTATCAAGTGCCTTTCTCCCTTGAGGCCTTATAAAAAAGGAATTATGTTGAATTTCCTCCAAGTTTATAAGGGCTTCCTTCCAGAAAAACATGTGTGGTTGTTAATACAGTGGATTTGCCACCCAAGTTTGAGTTTAAGTTTGCAGAGAAAGGCTGGGGAGAGGGGCAGAGAAGGAAATTAGTATTTTCTCCTTTAAAAAATTCCTTTGAATAATCTTGCCATTAAGCATTTCATTTTAAGAAGCTACTTCATAAAGTCCAGTTCCCCTATATCCTTTCCTTTTATTTATTTGAACTGGAATCTTCATCCAAGCAAAAGAATTTAGGAGTGACAGCCTTAGTTAACCCTAGGCCTTCATTCAATGCTCTAAGGTCTACCACAAACTGAGATAAGTCTTTCTACACACCTGTTGTCACACACATATCCTCCACACGTCACTAAGAATGGCTGGTCTCCTTAAAAACAAATGTGGCTTTTCTTTTAACATTAAATGTGAAGAAATTGGATTTGTGGAAAACTGAAGCAATACACCTTTATGTGAAATGTTTGATTTATAGTAGCACCTTTTCCAACCAACGATTTTTTTTTTTATTAAAGGGCACACGCTTTCGTGAGTTGCAGCTGACTTCATCAGATGGACAGTGTGGTTAAAATCATGTAGGATTTAAATTGGGATGAGCGGTGGGGAAAGGGGGAGAAAGACAGGGAGTTTATGCAAATGCCAGATTGCCTGTTAGGCAGTTTGCAAATATCTTATCAATTAAGCATTGTAATGTGTTAAAAACGGTACTGTGTTTGTTGAGATTAAAGACAAAGAATATAGGCTGGTATTTCGCTAACAAGGGATAAAAGGAGCAATGTTCTCGATAATCTGCATTAGGTACAAAAATATCCATGGGGTTGTGATTGTTTTTGAGCTTAACTGTAAGATTGGGCATCACTGTTCAGAGTGGAAACCTGTGTGCGTGTGTGTAATCCAATCTGCCACTAAACTATCACATTCAGACATTAGGGACTCAAGTTGTGTAGTGTACAAGGTGGCCATTGAGGGTTGGGGGGGGGGGCTAATTTATATTCCTTTGATTAGCATTTCATCAATGAATTCTCATTTCTGTTTCTTTCTTCTTTCACATCCCAATTCCTTCTGGTTCCTACAGCACCTTGCCCAAGCGGTTGCCCAGCAGAGTTGCTGAACTACAGTTCCCGTCTTCCCGAAACAGCACGGGATGATGGAAGCTGTAGTCTAATTCCAAACCTATGAAAAGCTGCCGCTGCACCCTTGTACCCTCGCCCAAGAGAAGAAAAAGGCGCGCGGAATCTGCATTCAGCTACTGCGCCCGCAGCAGCCTGGCAAGGCGAGGCGAGGCGCGGATCGGAATCCCGCTTGGGGAAACGGAAGAGGGCTTCAGGGAGGTTGGCAAGCCAGAGGCATTTCCTTGCCTCTTGTCCCGAGCAGCGCAGCCCCTTGCCTGAAGCGCCGCGTCCAGGACTTTCTTCGTTCCTCCGGCGCGGTCGCCCGACCGTTTCCCTTTGCACCGAGTCTCTTGCGCCAAGAGTGCCCAAGTTTTTCGCCTGCTAAGAAAGGGAGTTCTCCGGAAGCTGCGGAGTGTTAGCTCCGCCGGGCCGACCAATCGCTTGTTCAAAAAAAAAATAATAATAATCTGGTTCGGTGCAAAGGCAGCATTGTACCCCGCGCGCAACTCTCCAGAAGTGGCCTCGCTCCTGTTTGACCGGCCGGCGTTCAGATGACTTATAGTATATGCAAAAACAAACTTTCCCTCTGTGACCTTTAAAACACACACACACATACACCCCCCCCCAAACCGCCATGCTTTCCTTTTCCAAACAGCGCGACGGTTTTGAAAAGTCAGGGAGGCGGAGTGAGGGAGCACCCCGAAATGATAAATCGCGTGGCAGAGCTAATGGCTGGAGGGCGCGTTTACCAATTCATAATCATTTATTCTTGGTGATGTATGACCCTGACTCTTAAATCTCAAAAGCTTCTATTTGAAGGTGTAAATAGCTCCCCCCCACCCTTGCAGTAAACCTTCTTGCATTAGCAGTGATTGATCTCCTGTACAATTCGTCCCAGAGTGCTATTTTAGAAGGGGAACACTGGCTTTTGGAGATTAACTGGGGAGTCTGTTACATATTAATGAATCTCGCAGATATTCTAACGTTTTGGTAATTTAGTTATTTGTGTCTACCGCTTTCGCCCTGATTTTCTCTTAGACCCCCGCGGTTGTTATACATCGAATTAAAAAGTGGCCATTTCACATCATTTTTTTCCCCTCTTTTTCTTCTACTGGCAACTAAACGCCATTTAATGGGAAAACAAATGTTGACATGCCTCTCTGAAAAGAAGTGTATTTCTTGGCAAGACATCAAAGTGCTTTAAACTGTATTGGCAGGGGTGGGGAAGATGGGTAGACAAGATCTTTGTTTTCTGTTAGACCAAGCCTTCTGTAACCATTTGATGTTCAGAGAGGGAATGGGGAACTGTTTTTTTTTTTAAAAAATAAACAAAAAACCTGAAGATTCGCAACCTGTCAAGTCACCCCAATGCACTAGTTGTCCAAGGCTTTGAAGTACATGAATTCCCCGACTGATTAGTAAAATGTCTAAATCTAAAATGAGTGGTTAGTGCTTGTAATGCGCCCATGCACAGAAATGGCAATGTGATAAAAGGGTCCAGGGGTTTTCCTTCTTTAGCAAAACACCAAAACTCTGATCTGGCCTACAGGTTGGTCCCACTGATTCCAACCTCAGACAGTGTCCTTCCATTGTAACCAGTGAGGCTGAAAAAGGGTTGTAGGAGTTAGACCACCACTGGCTAATTTGGTGCCCTCTTTATGTGACGGCTCATACAACAGCCAACCTTTTAATGCTGTCTGGGAAGTGGGATGGTTGAACAACTTATACCCAAGAGGCTGAAAAAGTTGGTTGGCAAATGCCCGATGCTACCATGGGTCAGAATCTCTTGTTCATCAGACTTCCTGTAGGTGATCTGCCCATTTGGTTGGCAATGTTAGGCAAGATCTAAACCCCAAAAAATAGGAATGATATATTTTGGGGGAGGGGACTTTTATTGTGAGTACTTTTATGCTTTACGGGTAGTACTTCTGAAGGAGTCTCCCTCAGAGAAATAATTCAGTTGGATTTGGATAACCATATCCCATAAGATGTCCCTACAAAATAAAAGCAAGGAATAGTATTGTAACTGGAAACTGATACAGTTGCAGTTAACATCCACATCTTGTGAGTTGCAAAGTGTGAATGCAACAGTTTGTTTCATATATGTATGACACACAAGTACACCTGTTGAATGCTAGCACTGATTGCAACTCCAGTGTGGAATCACTGGTGAAATATTTCCTTTGGACTCCTTGATATGGATATTACATGGGAAGGCATCTTGTTCACTCTGAACCTTAAACATCTTGAAAGGTGCAGTTACTTTCATTCCAGAATCGTAACACTTGACACACAGGTAAGTGCTGGCTGTTAAACTGTAAGTCTGTATTTCCCCAAGAGTGGTAAGACTTTCAATCTTCCAGGTTTTCCCCTCCAGCAGGGAAAAACCAACAACCTGCCTCAGTGCAAAAAAATCATCTTTTAAATGAAGTACCCTATTTATTTTGGAGCTATTTATTTTGGAACAAATTTATTTATTTAAATTCTAAGAACTGTTTCCCTTTCTGCCTGGGTATTAATATTTAGAGTGTTTCTTTGCTTGTTTAAAATTAGATATGGCACCTCATTTCCTATTAGGGACAAATGTATTTCTTTATTTGTTTATGAAAATGTATATGGCCACTTGACTCTCTCAGTGATTCTTGGCAGCTTACAAAGATAAAAGCTCAGTATAAAAATAATAAAAAACAATACCCCCACAAACACAGTGACTACTGTCAATTGAGCCATTTGATAGTCTCCATCCCAGTCTGGAGGCTGCTTGGCAAAACCAGGTCTTCAGGACCTTGCTAAAGAGTGCCAAAGTGGGGGCCAATCTTATCTTCATGGGAATGATGTTCCAAAGGGAGGGAACCACAGAGAAGGCTCTTCTTCTTGGTCCCACTAGATGAACCTCTTTAGGAGATGGGACCAATAGCATTCCCTGCCTCCTCTGCTCTGGTGGGTCAGGTAGATGTAACCAGGAAAAGGTGGTCCTTCAAGTAATCAAGTCCCAAGGCAGGGAGGGCTTTGAAGGTAACAACCAGCACCTTAAATTGAACTTGGAAGCAAATCAGCAACCAATGGAGCTCTTGTAGGAGAGAAGACACATGTGCACATCTGGACCTGCACAGAACCATGTGTTCCGGATCAATTGAAGCAAAGGCTTGTCTTCCCATAATCCAACATACATCAACATTTGAGACATATGCATAGTCATTTGGATGTAAAGTCCCCTTGGGTTCAATGCAGCTTACTGCTATTTTTGTCTCTTAAAATATTTAATTTCTGTTATTGTTTCTTCACTATTCCGTTGCCCTGTACTGTTTGATTGTGTTATTGTTCTGTGAATCCTATTCAAATTTATTTGTGAGCTGGTTGGAGGAATCAATATAATTGAAATACAATCTAACAATAGCTGCAATAAGTAATCTAAATAATCCTGGCTGTGTAGGATGAATAATGTTGCTACTGCATTATTGCTGCCAGCACAGCTACACAAATATCAACAAGGCAATGAATTTAGGAATTCTCACACAATTCATGTTTTCTTAGAAAGAACATGTGTTCAGATGGCTACCATTGCATTGCATTGTCAAAGCCTCTGCGTGATTATAAAGAAATCATGTCATTTGTATTCAAAATGGAAAGGTTTACTGAAAAATTAGACCCATGAAATCCAGCAAATTTACTCAGATGTGTGTGTAAATAGGACCTAGCTCTAACAAAAGTGCTTCTTTTCCATTGTTTTTTCTTTTTCTCCCATCCTTTCTTTTTAACACTGTTTCTCAGGGCAATCCTAGAATACTGAGTGGATCAAGGTCAGTAGGGCTTATTCTTAAAAAGAGCGATTGGATTGGCAATTTTAGTGTTGCACAGAATAATTTGCTGTAATTGATTAGGTTTATAGAATTAAACAAAGCACATTTGTGCCTCACATACTTTTCTCTCACACACGTTTTTTTTTAAAGGATGTATTTGCCTGCAAGTATGATATAAATATCCAGCTGCCTCAGCTAGTCTTTGACTAGTTTATATTTAATACAATGAATTTGGGTTCATGCCCAGAATTTGGTTTTTGTTCTCCTTGAAAATTGTGAAAATGGCTATTACTACTTTCCTCAGAAAAACAAGTTTAGAAAGGAGAAAACAGGTGGATACTTTGTAAAAACATGAAACTTACAGATATTCACAATGCACTGGCACCCCCCCCCAAAGTGGCAAACCTGTTTCCTACTTTAAGCAAGTTATGTTTGTGTGTTGTTTTTGTTGCCTTTCAGCAAAAGGAGGTGAGGTGCTCCATTTTTGCTTAACTTTTCCTGCTTACAAAGAGAGTAAAGCAAAAAGAAAGAGACTTCAAAATGATGTTACAATGGAAAAAGGGACAAATTAGGAGCTATTTTCCCTGATCAAAGGAGAGCAAGAGAAAGCAAGGCTGGGCATTCAAGGACCTTGACTTATTCAGACAACTTCCTTTGGGGAGCAGGGCCAACAAGTGTGTCTTCCATTGAAAAGCCCTTTCTATTCAGAATGCAGGTGCGAAGTGGTGTGCCACATTATGTGAAGGTTGTTGGAGATTAGTGCTCAGCCTTAATAAGGAAGGGGCTTGATTTACATGGAAGGGAAAAAGAGGGGCAGGGGGCGATGGGTGGAGGAGGAGGAGGAAAAGAAAAACCAGGACTCTTCATCCGTGAAAGTAAAATCATTGAACGTGTGATCTTTTTGAGTGGGTCTGATATCCTAATACTTGGCATTGTCCTCAGGAGAAGTGGGGAGTCCCCCAGCGGTCCGAATTGATTCATTTACAGCTACTGAGCAATGCTGTGAAAGGAGGTGGTGGAGGAGGAAATGAAATGAAAGATACATGCAGGAAAGAGAGAGAGTTTTGTATTTGGATAAAGAAAGTCAATTACAAAAGACCCTTCTTCCTTCAGTGGCTCCTATATTTGCATACAATGCTCCAATGCCCAGCCCATCCTCAACCTGCTCCTGATCTCCCATTTGCAATCAAAGAGACAAACACCCCTTTCCTTATTTATGCACAAATACAACCAATTGGTATACAAATGGGGATAGATTATCTTGACCTGAAGAACTTAGACCTGACACATACACAGATGCATATGCATACCGAGTTGCAAAATAAGGGTTGAATACAAAAATTAGATTACAATCTTACCTGTGAATCCCAATGTTCATGAAAGTCAGGTTCAAAAGAAAGAGATGGATGGAGATATAAACTGTACTTGGGTCAGTTTGATAATTAAATAGGAAAGAGAACCAAAAAAAACTCTGTACATACAGCCCAGTTTGCAAACCTGGAATAGTAAAGGTTCATTTAAATTATTGACAACTCATTCCTATAATATCTAGTCTTTGGTGTCTGCAAAGCAAGGGAGGTATCCATCATTGTTATGGGGACAAAGAGTTTTCAATCCTATGGGCCCTATATCAGGCAAATACCAGAATCTGGAAGACTGTCCCACTGAATTCAATGGGACTTATTTATGAGTGAATAAGTAGAAAACCAGGCTTTTAGTTAGCCATCTTTGGACTAGCTATGAAGCAGCTTCAGTTGTGAGCACGCTTAAGGTTCACTGGAGTTGTGCAGAATGTTTATTATTAAATGTTTGCCAATAAATTAATAGTAAGCCCCACTGAATTCAAATTAATTTATTCTCAGGATATTACAAGAATACAAAGGATTGCCAACTTACCTTAGAAGGGTTAGAAATCAGGCCTGGGCATCAGTTGATAATACATAGATTAAATTATGCACAAAATTGGAATTAGGGGCAGACCTTTGCAATTGAAGGGCTGGAAAGGCACCTGACTCAGTGTCCTATCTGAGTTTCATCTACTTTCCTGTATTTGTTGCAACCGACAGGAAGGGCTACCCATCCAGGAATTGCATCTGATTGAAAACTGACTGGGAAATTTCTTTTCCCAGCATTTACCAACCCAGAGACTAAATAAAACAAAATGAGGCTTGTAGGAGGGGAAAAAAAACTTCATTTGCTTACAAATAGATCTAATCAAGCACTGCATTTTGCAGCAACAGGCACAGCAAAAATATGTTTGAATCCTGACCCTGGGCATAGTGACTATTTTGTTTGCGCTCAGCCCCTATTAATGTCTCTTTAGGCAAGCCTGTGGTCTAGCTAGGAAACCACAAACCAATCCACTTCCAAGGTCCTGGACAAGGGTTCCAAACTCACCCTTTGAATAAACAGGCATAAAGTTGAATTGTTCAAAAATCAGATTCAACCATTGCAAAAGAACTAACTGATGAGTAAGTAAACATAGATAAAACTCTGATCTAATAATCTTTTGTTCAAAAAGTGTACAGATTGGCTTGTGTTAGAGTGAATTTCGGACTTGATTGCATGCTCCAACCTTCTGCAGAGTTACCTAAATTCAGTGGCATTGCAAACAATGATATCACTTCCTTTCCATAATTTACAGTTATGGGATATGCAAATCTGCCTTGAACATATTGTGGTATCCCACCACAAATGCTAATTCCATGGCACTTACCCTTCCCTTCGCTCTCTCCCTCCCATCCCCATGCCTTTTGACAGGGTTACCTAGAAAAACTCTAAAAAGACAAATAATGAGTGTATGTGGCCATCAACTTATACACACGCTGGCCACCCATTTGTGAACATTCAGAGAGGAAGTAATTTCTTATAAACTACTATCCTTTATCATGGAAATATCTATGGCTACTCTCTTCCCCCACCCTCTAATTTCAGCAAGAATCTTACTGGCATTTCCATAAGTTCTCCAAGAATATAAAAGCCATATAATGGGAACAAGGTGAGAAAGCTGTTCAGCCTTGTTTCACCAAGAAAAGGTCGTAAGTCAGGCAATTGGTGTCTGACCTGTCAGGAGAAGGTATAAAAGCTTCATTCATGCAGTCGCTCACGATTTTCTCAGCTCTCACAAAAGTGTTTTTATTATTCTGTTTTCTTACCTCGTCCCTTAATTAAAAGCTGAATGATTAGAATAGCACCTGCATAATGTCTGGACTTCGGCTGCATACTAATTCAAGAGGCTTTACATCTTGTAATTATAACATAAAATCAGAGATTGAATAAAACAGAAGGCCTAAAGCCTTGCTAATCCCCTTTAAAAGAGTCTGCTGAAATAATTCAGAATGCTTTCCGGAAGTTGGATTACCGACCCTCTTTTTAACTTTATACAATGAAATGATATTTCACACTAAAAGGGTGTCTGAATTTTTTAAACTGTTTTCCCTCTTTTTAGGTTGATCCACTTCCTGGACAAGGAAAAAAAAAACCCTATTCTTTCTTTCTTATCAATGTGACTGGCTTGCCACCACCCTTCCCCAGAACAGACTCAGATATAGGAAAAAATACATTTATTTGCAGTTGAGATCAAATTTACCAGTGTGCTACCACTAAGAAATATAATGTTCTTGTTTATAAAACTTTGTTCAAAGGAAGAAAATGCTAAGCAGAAATACAATTTTTACATTTCAAACAAAGAATAGCATATAGAATTCCAAAATATATTTTCAGTTGTCTTTACATGGATTTAGCCTAAGCCAATAAAGCAAGATAAATATTCCAAAGTAATTAATTTTGTGTGGAATGGAATAATGTGGGTTTCTTTACTCCAGTAAGGAAAATTTTCAATGAAGAATGGTTCTTAGCTTTTAATTTAACATCTAAGAATGATAATCTGAATTTAACCCAACTGATATTTCCTGGAAATGAAGGCTTAAGCCCAGTGATATTCTTTGCTTAACTTGCTTATGTATTGAGTTATTGGAGAAAGTTACAGAGAAAAATGCTACCTCATCAGATAGACGTCTTCCACTGCATAAATCCCATGTAGGCTCACCCTAAAATAAATGCCATTATGACCAACAGGAATTTTCCCCTGGTAAGTATATTTAGCACTGCAGCCTTATATATTTTAAAGAAATGTCAACTTCTTTCCAGGTTTGGGACTGGGGTGAAAATGTAGAATAAATGTTGTGTCTTGATTCCTATCCGTTTTCAAAGAAAACACCACTTAATATAACTTAAAACACATTTTTGAACATCTTTCCTGAGAAATGCCTTTTCAGATCTGTCACATTTTGAAATATTGAAAGGGTTATTTCTTTTTTTTTTTTTGCTAAATAAAAGTTAGTCTGATGAAAATATTAGTAACAGCTTTCAAGAAGTGATCTGATTTGAACTTATTAAAACTGCATTTTAAAAGTTAGCTGTGTAAGATTTGCTGAAGATTTAGCCAAAGTTCAAAGGTTAATTCAGAATGCAAGGAACTGAACTTTGAATAGATCCTTTGGTGTCTGTCAGTGAAAGCAGAACATTACTAATACAGATGTTGTTTTTTTAAAAAACTGATCTTTGGAATACAACAATAAGGTACATGGGACTTATACACTACCAAATTTTATCTGGTCTCCATGTAGCTCTTATGTGTGTATAGAAAACTGCAGTAATTGCAATCAATAGTTGTCCTTTTGACAAAACAACTAAATCACCCTGAATTTAAAAATTGTTAGCAGGTTAAAAAAAAACACCCTATGGTCTATTGATGCTTTTGGAAAAGGACACATTTTAAGCTTCCGTTTTAAGTAGCAATCCATTGTTATCTTCAAAACATTTGCTATTTTCTTAGGCTGGATGGAACAATGTGGATTAAAGGCATTAATGTGCTTAATCCAATTTCATCTAAATTTAGAAAATAAATTCACAGAAAAATAGCCTACATCTATGTGAGTACAAAGAAACCAAAAATAACTCTGGTAGCATGAACTGATATTAAAGAAAATGAAGAGAATTATGTCAGGAGTCTGGGGAAACAGACAAAACATATCAAACAAGATTTTGGTGAAGACATTTTAAGTTTATTTCAGAATTCCTGATTCTGGTTCTATTAATTTCTAGCACAGCTTCCCTTTTTTTTTTATGATGTTGGCTACGACTTGGAAATAACCGGAAACAATTTTCCATGACATTTACATCCATATCAATGGAACACAAACTGTAGCCTGTATTTGATATATTAATTTATTACGGTATTGGCAGTTCATTCCCTTCTTCCTTTGGAGAGCATTGAAACGCAGGTCATACCGGATGGTACGTAACCATCAAACGGGCGGGAGATAAAGAAGAAAAGAAAATAACATTTAACTATTCCACCCATTTACTCCGAAGTAGATCTTTTTTACACCCCTTTCTCGCTCAGGAATTGTTTAATCGACTCTGTCTTTTTTATATAACTGTATTTTTTTTTTTAAAAAAAAATAATAATCTGACTTTCTGCCTATCTTTTCTCGTTCCTTTCAACATCTTGGCGATGTTAAGGTCACCTCGGAATAAGCGGGACTCCGGCAACACCTGAGAGCCTTCCCTCGGTGTTGTGATGCCAGGTTTTAAGTCCGGACGGGATCGCTGGTTCTGTGGGTGTGGAAAGGCACTGCCCGCAGCTGAGCACATGCGCTGCCCCTCTCACCTTCCCGCGCAAGGGGCCAGAAGGCTGCGAGTGCGGAGTCACCCACCCACTGGAGAGAGAGCGAAGGCGGGGAGAGGCAGCTCATTCTTCGGCTGGGACTCCCGCCCGCCGGCCCCAGCTACAATGTGCAGGAGTTGAAACGGGCTCGGCCGCCCCGATTCATATTCCTAATCTTCATTTCCTAAAGATACAATTGGACTTTGGGAGGGATGAATGGCCCTTAATGAATGCATTCACACAATGCAGGGGCTTGCGCTCGGGGGGCCAATGCAGGAAAGCAACAGGAGAGGAAGCCCTCTGAAATGAGTTGGCTTCATTGAGAGAAGAAAAAGGCCGCAGGGTCTGTAGAAAGAGCGGGGAAGAAGGTCCACACGCCTCTTGCCCTGCTACCCACAGGACCTTCTCTGGCCAGCTGACTACAGCCGGGGGTCGAGGGAACACCTCTCCACGGAGCATCTGAGGTTGAAAAAACCCCTTTGTCGCTCCGCTTCTTACCCATCGTTGAACTGGCTTGGGACGGAACAGCCTACCTTCTCCCCTTTATCCCTATCCCTCCCGTGAGCTCCTTCCCCACATCCCTATTATTATTATTATTATTATTATTATTATTATTATTATTATTATTATTATTATTATTATTATTATTTATTTTATTATTATTATTATTATTATTATTATTATTATTATTATTATTATTATTATTATTATTATTATTATTATTATTATTATTATTATTATTATTATTTATTGAATTTATATACCGCCCTATCTCCCTTATGGGACTCAGGGCAGTGAACAGGCGATAATAAAAACCACGATAAATATACGCAAGTTTCTGTTCTAAAATCAAATTAAATAACAGGCCTGCTCTAAAATACCCCATACAAAACCCCCACTAAAACATAATCAAACTACGCCAGGCCGGCCCCACGGAATAGATGGGCCTTCAGGGCTCAGCGAAAAAGGCGCAGGTCCGCAACTGTACGTAGGTGGGGGGGGTAGGTCATTCCAGAGGGCAGGAGCTGCCACAGAGAAGGCTCTCCCCCTGGGGGGTCGCCAGCCGGCATTGACTGGCCAACGGCACCCTAAGGAGGCCCTCTCTGTGGGAGCGGACTGGTCGAAGGGAGGTGTTTGGTAGGAGGCGGTCTTGCAAATACCTAGGTCCATTGCCATGACCTAGATCTCCTGGGATCCAGACGGTCTCCGGCTGTGTTTCTCTGGAGAGGCTAAACCAAAGGTGCGAAGAAAACAGCGCGAAGCCCGGATGAAGTACGCAGCCCACCCCCATTCACCAAGAAAGCACCTGTCGATTGTAACAAGGCTGTTCGCTCGCCTTCCCCCCCCCCTCCATCAAACCACTCCGCATCCATTATGATTTTGGTGGAACTTCCTTTTGTGTAAGCCCGGTAAAGCGGAATGCAGTCTGATCCCGGATATGCCTCCTGGGGAGGAAATCCTGCTGATTTCGAGGGGACTCGCTCTAACCCAGTGTTTCTCAACCTTGACCATTTTAAGGCATGTGGACTTCAACTCCCAGAATTCCACAGCCAGCATTGCTGGCTGTGGAATTCTGGGAGTTGAAGTCCACATGCCTTAAAATGGTCAAGGTTGAGAAACACTGTAAATCTAACCTTACACAAGTAGCATTTCTGAGCAGGAAAAAGCCAAGGGGCGAGCCGCTGAAGGAGCAGCGCCTTTTAAGTTCTTGGCCAGCCATTGCGCATGCGCAACGTGAAGGTTGGCGCAGCCGCGAGACGAGGTTTCACAGGTCGGCTGGCCTTTGAGAGTCTCGTGTGTGCGAATGCGGGAGTGATGTAATAAGAGCCGTGGTTCATTCTTTACATGAATATATGTGGCTTCGTTCTCACTCAGCTCAGTGATTTTCAGTTTCGGCGGTGTATTTTAGGGACAGGACTTTGTAAGCGTTTTAAGCGAAGCCTTTCTGCGAAAAGGGGAGCTCCTTGCTCACCATTACCTAGTTTTGAGACAACCGTTTCTACTGAATTTTATTTGTATATTAAAAAACAAACAAACCCAAAAGACAATTGGCAGGAAAAAGAAAGAAGTAAATACAAATGAAGTGACAAGGAAGCAAGATGTCTTTTTCTCATGCGGAGGTTTATTTTGTTACAGGTTAAAAGTACAGTACAGATGTCTTATAGACATGATTGACTGTAAATTACGTTTTCGTCCAGCATTTGCTTTTATTTTTAAATATTCATAATACCTCTATCTCTATGCTAATACAAACTTTTCCTTACCTATATTTCACACGTAGTACAAAACCTACATCCTTACAGTGTAGATTAGAAGATGTTTAGTGTGGGGACTATTAAGGCATAATTCTCTAAATGTCTATTGAAAAAGGAGCTCCATTGAATCCAGTGGACCTTACATCCATCCAGATAAGGGTGTATCAGGTCGCAGTTATCATCCTTAAAGATGATGGAGTAGACATAATCCAACAAAAGGCATACTTCGGGAAGTGGCCCATTCTAGCAAAAGGGAGAGGAGAGGAAGATGAGATATAGTGATAAAGTTCTTAAAATGTAGTACTGAAATGATTAAAAGGAAGGGGGGGAAGGAAAATGGCACCACGGGGAACTTTCAAATCCAGAAAACCTAAGCTTTTGAAGCAATGTGGGTTTATAGATGGGTTGAAAGTAGCACATGGATTGAGATCTCCCAGCTGTTTCCAGCTTTTCCTGTTTTTGATAAAAAGTTTTTAATGCGTGCCATGTGCCATATGTCTTTCATTTAACCAGAAGCATTTTGGGTTGTTACTGTTGTTATTGTGAAGAGTGCAAACTAGAGTCCCACACAAATGCCTAAATACTGAAAATGATGAAATCAATTTTAGTCTCATTCTTTCCATTTATGATTTGGGGTTGTAGAACAAATGGCTGACATCTGAAAGCCAGTCAGCTTCACTAAGTTATGTATTGGATTGCTTGTGAATTACAGTTCCCAAGTGCATCCATAAAGCAAAGCCAAACATCTTTTAATTCATACACACCAGTTAATCCTTTCCTTATAGTTCAGCTCTTGGTCTGGCACAAATCCAGCAAGGCTACTAAGCTCCTAGTTTGGTTCATTGGACCAGGAAGGAACCAACATCTTAAATTGCAAAGTCTTAAAACCAAAGTCTCAAGATTACTTTTGGTAAATGCAAATTACCAAATGTGCAATGTGTGAATTTGTTGAATTTTGGCTTGCAGGTGAGTATCAATTGTCAATAATGTAACCTGTCACTTGCTGCTTTTCTCAGCTGTGGAGTAGGTGCCAAGCGGAGTCCAGATGAAATTTTTCTCTATTGCTTAACTATAAAATACTGAAAATTATGAAAGCCTTTGCTTTGAAGGCATGGCTATTGTTAGTGAGGAGTTGTTTTAAAAAAAACACTCTTCTGGCCAGAATTTACAGCATAATCCGAATGGCAGCCTGTGTAAAAAAAAGCGTAGGAGCTATTACACTAGACCGATGGAACAGTAGAAAGTCATAGATCTAATAATAAAGACTGGGGTTGTTCACCAAAATTTAAATACTGTGCAGAGAACAGGGGCCTGGATCTCATTCATATAAATAAATAGTTCTAAAATGGAAATGGAAAAGAATGTGTCCTTCAGTGTGTGTGTGTGTGTGTGTGTGTGTGTGTGTGTGTGTGTGTGTGTGTGTGTGTGTGTGTGAATGAGGAGTATTTGTCCCCCTCCCCTCTTTATCCCCTCCTTCCATCTTCCACACCCCTGAGCCACATGATCCTTCCACCTACAGAGTGGCAGACAGAACTAGCCGGACATGGGTATTTGATTGTGTGTGAGGACCGTCTGCTGTCTCCATCTCAACCTTATCTTTAAAAGAAGGTTGGATTCATCTCTTTAGAAACGGTCCCAGCTAACGGGGCAGAGGGACATTGACAGAGGGGAGAACAAATCGCTGACAAAGGACCTTTTTACGTTTCATAAGCGTTGTTAGGACAACGAAAAGGAATTTCTCAGATAATAACTTCCCACTTCAAAGATTTCTCAGCTCAATGGCAATTGGGCCATCCTTTTTTATTCAGCCACAAGGGCTAGCACTAAAGACGACTCAACTGTTTGTATCCCTCCTCCCCGTGTGTTTATTTTTCCCCTATTCACTGGAGTACTTGGATAAAATAAACACTGAGACAATTACCGGAACATGGACTTCTAACTTTCTTGGGATCATATACCCACTGCCATGGCCTCAGACTTGGCAACGGTCAAGTTCTGGAGCCTGGCAAAACAGGAACACCCCCCCCTTTTAAAACCACCTCTGTGATTTATTACTTGTTTACTTGCTTCTTTCAAGGAAAAAAAATGCCAGGCATTCTAAAGATCACACAGTCTTTATTGGTAAAACAAAGAGGCATCTCTTTCTGTTTTAACTTTTACTTCAACATAGTAGAGCTATATACTGATACACAGTGATATATGGAATTTATATAGCTATGTCAGTATATGCATTTAGGGACTGAATCGCCTTTTCTAAAATTCTCACTACTAAACAGAACCGAATCCCCAAACAATTTAAGAGAAAGAGAGTACCTAAATATGGAAAAATGACAATATTCCTTATATCATTGCCCAAACAGAGCGATCAAGTCTCCTACTTCCACTGGACAAAACAATAAACATTTATCAGGACTGGTGGGAAGATACTTGGAAAAGGTTTTCAAAAGGGGGATAAAGGACCAGAAATATGTGAGCTCACTAAAGAACAAAATTCCTGCTCCCTACGGAAACTGTCCCAGACTTGCTGGCAACCCTCTTCTTTTTGGAGCCTGGGGTGGGGGGTGTTTGCCTTAAAGCTGTTTTCAGAGAGCTGTGTCCCCGATTTTAAAAGGCCTTGCCTTGGAGATAATGCCACCGAGTTCTATGGCTGCAAAGGTTCCATCTAATATTGGTACCTCTTCGATAGCTTCCCTCCTCCCCCTCCCCATTTCTCTTAATCACAGCAGTCCAAGATTCTGCCACAAAGGCTTTCCTTCGGAGAGGGCAAGCTGGCAAGCTGAAGGGGACGAGATGGAGGAAGAGGCGATTGAATGCATTAAGCTAGCATGAAAACCAGAGGTCAGCACAAATGTGTCTTAATAGACTGTCTCGAATGGAGTGTGCCTTCCTTTCAAGGGTGCCTGCTTTTGCACTGCTCATTACCATAGCGATCCTAACGTGGCATGTTGATGCACCATAAAGCTCACACTTTCCACCCCCGCAGCCCCCATCATCACTACACACACACACACACACCACCTCAAATCAGAGCCTTTGAACAAGGCCGGTCTTGATTAGACCTTTCTCCTTTTCTTCCCTCTCCTTCAAACCCATTTCCTCGCCTTTAGAAAAGTTGCCATCCAATCCCCAAAGGCCGCCTCTGATCAGGGCCCAGAAGAAGGGAAACAAAAGTGAAGTGACGGGCTGTGATTCAAGCAGGACCCATTTTTCTTTCTGACATTCTTATCCATTCTGAATATGGGGTTGGAAGGAGGCCTCCCATTCGCGTGGGGTTTTCCTTGCCCCGGAAGGTCGGACAGGAGAGGAAATTCCATGTCCATCACAAACACACAAAGGGTTGAGAAAAAGGTAGAGGTAAAAATAGATGTATAGACTCTCACTCTCTGATACATATATACACACACATACTGTATGCACTGGACTGGAAGCACAAACAAAATCAGTAAAGACCAAGTTGGGCCAGCTGGGGAGGGTTGTTAGAAAATCAGAGGCTGGGGTGAGTGATGGCAGGAAGAATCTCTTAGACCTAAATATTATGTCCTTCTTGTGAAAAGGCTAGATGGGCTCCAGACTACTCTTTTCAGCCTTTTAAAGTATGACTTGCCTACTGCTATAGAAATCTTAACTCACCATGAAGATTCACCGTTGCGAAGAAATACTTTCATTGTGAGAGCCTGCTTTGATGTCTAAGGCATAAGATGCAGAGCTTTTCAGCTGCCTCTGTCTAGATTACCTTGAGAGCAACGAGATAGACATCTGTAACAAGCAAATGAAAAATTAAAGGTGATTAGCCCACACATCCAAAACCACAGCTTCTGCAAAGAAAGAAACAAGGAAGAAAAGACGTGGGCTGGAGGTGGCGATGGGAAGCCGAAAGGCTCAGTTGAGGATTCCAGGCAAGGTAGAGCTTATCTTCTCCATTTTCCAAAGGTCTCCATAGCTTTGTTTTTTTGGGTTGCCTCCACTAACAGCTCAGAGGAATTGAACAACAATAGGGGAAAAAAAACAACTGTGGAAAATACTGAATATATCCTTTTTAGTTTTAAACACTGATAAACAGGATAATATAGTTATTGGATTGCTTCTTCCATTGCTTTTAATCAGGCAACATAATATTGTGGATTTATTGTGGAATCGTATATTCCTGGATTCCCAGGCCACAATTGAAAACAGAATAACTGAGAAGGTGTAGGAATGCAAAAATGTAAATTACACCAGTCTGGGTTTTGGATATAAGTCCTACATGTTCACACTCTTGTAGGATTTCCCACTGAATTCGAGAGGACTTGTTGGGCTACACCCCAAAATGAAAAGTTCAGAAAAAAATATTTTTGCTGACACTAGGTAGAAAAACACAGATGCTTTTAATAGGAATCATTCAGAGGAAGGTTGCATAATTTATATCTTTACTACATAATGGAGGGAAGAGTCCATATGGAAACTATTGCAGCAAAATCCTAGTGTGTGCACCTTCAGAAAAAATGAGCCCTTCTTTAATAGCATTGATCAGAATCAACTGGACAGCCCAGAAACCCTACTGGAAGTACAATACATCATGTGCAAATGATAGAGGGCTCTTAGGATGACCTGATAGCCTTAGGGCCTGGTGTAAGTAACTGAACCTTCCCAAGGATGCTTTGTCCCTATGCTCAAACTGGAATGCATTCTGTTTTTCCATCTTGCCCCTCTCAGCTGGAAAATAAGAAAAAGGGGCAAAAAATAAGGAGGACTCAGAAGTAGTCTCTTCATATGCTAGAGATTCGGAAAAAAACATTTATTTTTATCATTACAAAAAAAACCCAGCATAATTTTACATAACCTTTGTGCATTTCAAAACAAAATTGCCACTCCATCATTTGGGGGGGGGGGGAATCTACATGTTGAATTTCTGGACAATCCAAGAATCAGCACAATGACGTCACTCATAACAACTCCCTCTCGTTTTAATATGGATCTCACTTTCCACTCACTAAGGAATTGCAAGAATTCACAGAAATAACACTGGGAGCAGGAGTGGGGGAACAAAGGAGAATGTGTTTGTGCATTTAAAATCCATTACTTGTGTAAATTAAAATGTACCACAAATCATTAAGCCACCCTTGGGTCTGTTTTATTAGTAACAAGTGGGCAGGGTAGACTGGTTAAGTCAGTAAAGAGGGGTTTTCCTCCCCAAAAAATGTCAACCGAGCTGGTAAATTAATCAAAGTATTTAATTAATCGGTGTACAGTTGGCTAACCAATAACATTTATAGATAACCCTTTTCCCAGAAAGCAGACGCACGCCACACGCACACGCGCACGCACACACGCGGTCAAAATGAAAAAAATAAATAAAAATAAAGACCACTGGGGAACAAAAGAATCCAAGAAAAACACTGTCACGAGGGTACCAGCACCGAAGATCGCGACTGTACAGCTAGAAATCCGTAAGAAAACACTTTGGTTCATTGATACAAAAAAGCTGCGTCAACTCTTGACTCTTCTGTAAACGTGGGGGAAAAAAGCGATCCAAGCAGGTTGCAGAATGGGGTGAAAAAATAAAATAATACTCATAATTCAAACAAACAAACAAACAAAAACCATGAAGTCGTGGGAAAAGACGTAAGGGGGATGGGGGGGGAGCTGCCGTCTTGTGCGCTTGGCACCATAATAAATACAAAAGCAGAGGGGAGGTCTTCCCCCCCCCTCCATTATTCCCCCCCCCCCACAGTGCGTCTTCTCTCCGGTGGCCAGTGCAGCAATTCTGATCAAAGGTGCCTGGGAGAAGGGGAAAGAAGGAACGGGGGGGGGGCACCGAGGGGTGGGAGTGGGGGGTCCCCAGTCTCGGGTCGGTTCCCCCCCCCCTTCTCCAAGACCCTGGTTCAAGTCCCGAAAGAGCTCGGAAAGAAGGCGGCGGTCTGCTTGGCGGCGGGCAGTCCTACGGCAAGGCGGCGTTAATAATTGGGGCCGGGGTCGCAGTTTGTGAAGGCGGCCTCTCCTGCGTGGGGCGAAGGAGAGTTACTGGGGGGCGTCGGGATGCCGCTGGCCCCGGAGCTCTGACACACGTACCATTCGCTCAGGTTCGCTGCCCCCTGCGTGGAGGAGGCCGATGGGGCTGGCGGGGGCGGCGGGGGCGGCGGCGGCGGCTGAGGGGGGTCCCGGCCGCAGTCGGACGAGGGGGAGACCAGAGAAGGGGTGGACGACTCGTAGCCGGAGCTGGGAGGTGGGGATTTGCAGTGGACCTTCATGTGCTTCCTCAACGAGCTGGGATGGGTGTACGACTTGTCGCAGCCCCGCACTTTACAGTTGTAGGGTTTGTCGCTGGTGTGCACGTGGGAATGCTTCTTCCGGTCGCTGCTGTTGGCGAAGCGTCTCTCGCAGCCTTCGAACTCGCATTTGAAGGGCTTCTCGCCTGCAAAGAAAGAGGCAGTCTTGGGAGACTTGGCAGGACGGCCCGGGAGGGAAGGGGTCGTCCGGAAAAGAGGGGAGGCATAATCTTTTTTTGGGGGGGGCAGGGGGGGGGTAGAAGGAGACTATTTACTGCGGTAACCCCACTTCCTTCAAGTCCTTTTCAACCATTGAGCTCCGCGGAACACTTTTCCCTTCTGGAAAAGGGGCCGGATGTTCCTAGGTGCAAATTCGTGCCTGCCGGGATTCAAGGAGATCTCTAAAACCACCCGGACCCTCTAATGGTGAAATTGCGGGGTTATCGGTGCCTCCCTCCCCTAAGAAGTAGGCATGTTCTCCTTTCACAGAGAAAGGGCTGCTGTGAAGCAAGACAATTCCCCTTTCAGGACAGCTAGTTACATGCTGGCAGGGTATAGTCAAAAAAGTCAAGATGGTGGCAACACAGTGTGTTGAAGGCAACCAGGTTGACTATTTTCACCGAGTTTGCAGATCATAATCTCTTCCAGAATCCTCTAGTCTTCCTTCCCAAATGCACCGTTAGTTGCCCTTACAAATGGCCTCTGCTAGGTTTCTGTTGTTTTAGAAATAGCTACAGTACATAGCTGGCCATACCCCAAATTCATAAACAAAGATCACACAGTCTTCAGGTGGTATGCCTCTCTTTCACCTTTCACACTTCCACCAAGTAACCCCATATGCTTCCAGCCATGCACTTATATATTCACAATCAGACAGGAAACATAATATTTGGCTTTCCCTGGAAAGTGTAATTTACATTTGGTTTGGGATGCAATACTGTACTGACAAAAGGCCAGAAGGAAACCCAACCTTTTGGAACAGCTTGTGTGTCCTGCCTCCTTCAAATGTGTGTGTGTGTGTTTAAGTATGTATGCTTGTTGGCATGCTACTCCTGGATAATGAGGGTTGTCCGTCTTCAAAATCAGGCTGTATAATTTCTTCAGGATTGGCTTCTCTTAATTCCTCTGAAGGCTGTGAAATATTTTCTAGAATCTGACAAATAATAAGATATATCTGATTGCTTGCCACTTTAATACATAACAATGCCCAAAAATCTAGAGGGCTCACTACAGCATTATTTTATTTTTGTGAAAGCCTGGATGAACTTCACAGTATGGGTGTCTAGGCCAAGATTTCAGTTTTTGATGAAGACCTTCTGTAAACAATAGCATGGGGAATATATGGCTTAGATAAGGAAGGGGATGGTAGAGAGCATTGAGGGCAATGCAAAGCTTTCATGAAGCCCAGCAGATCAGTATTAGGATAGTAATATTAAATACCATATACTGGATGAATGGAGGGAAAGTGCTGTTGGAAGGAGAGATGGCAGGAAAGACCAATGCCCTGGAAAAGGACTGATTTAGGCACAAAAAACTGAGTGAGCAATAGAAAGTCCAGGATGTTGCAGTCACGTGCTCTGAAGTTTCCGTTGGGCATGGATATATCATTTGACAGCGGGCAGGTAGAGATGGGCAGAAAACGTTAATAAAGATATAATTGAAATAAGGGGTGAAAAGCCAGATCCTGTTTTCTAAAAGTATAATTAGTGGTATGTGCACGATTGTGTTTGTTTGTGTGTATCTACAGCATGTCTTAAAGATAATTTCTGAAAGAGTTGAGATCATGTATTTTGACTTCAGTGCAAAGCATCATTTAAAATGAGGAATCCTTTTTAAATGTCCAATATAAAAAGCTAACCGGTTTTTAAAACAACTGTTCATGGAAAAAAAAAAATCACTGAGGACCCATTTGCCTTTTGAAACAAAATGGCTTTAATGATTGCGAGGTTTAAAGAAAATAACTACAAAATTCCCAGCATCAAACTGTTGGGGCTGCTGATCTTCTAGAATCGTGGTAAAAATTGTAATATTATTCTTGGTCCATAAGAGAAAATAATGGCTTTTGCAAAGAAGAACCTGACAAAATGTTTTATCCCTTTCATGAATTTTGTATTGGCCTGGTGCCGATGAATGGGGAGGGGGAGGCAGAAGAGGGGAGAGAAATTAAAAGAAAGATCTTATATTTTGATGGCTCTTTAAGCGTTTTAATTATAGTTCCTTGTACAGAAACAGTTTGACCTTCCCCTGCTCAGCTGAAATAACAAATCAAGGAGATCCATGTAATGCAGTGCAAGCAAGCTGGAAGTTAAGAGGCCCAGGGGAACGACTCTGCCGTAAACCCTCCTGCCAATGGAGGGAGAACGAGTTGCCTTCAGGTAAGGCTCTAACCTTCCTTCACTCCTTGTCTAGCTTGTGAATTGAAACCAAAACCAAAACTAAAAGCTGGCTTTGAACACAAGGGCTGATTTGAGAAAAAGTGGATCCCGACTGCAGGCTGCAACTGGTTCCACAAACACGTCCGCCAGCATCTGTGCTCTGGACTAAAATAAATTATTGTTTTCTGCACACAAGTATGTGTAATTCGAACAAGAGAGAAAAACCCATTTCCGGCCTTTCTCTGAAAGCTTCCTTTTTTTCCAAGTTGTTGGTGGGTGGGGAGAAGGAGAGCATTGAAGTTGGGGGCACAGGGGCATGCATGCAAGCCCTATGGAATTTGCACCGCCATCTTCTTACCCCCACTTGTAGCTCTCACAGGCCTGGCTGCTGAGTGCAAGACGTACAGCAGGGAGATTTTAGCATAATCCTTCCAACACTGGGACTGGATTAAAGTCTTTGCAAAATTCTCGAGGGGGAAGGGAAGGCGGAGGAAGATCTATTTTGCCAGGCTTACTGCTATAAATTACAAGTTAAAACAGACCTTCCTTACTGTGGCCTAAAATCCTCCTTGGTTACAAATGTCCCTGGCCAGCTCTAATGGTAAGGAAGTGATTTTTGCTTTCTCTGTTTGTTTGTTTTTTCATTGTGCCACTCTATTGGGAATTAATTCTCTCCACCTCTTTCTTCCTCTCTTCCCCTCTGCTCCAGAAATCTGCTTTTTTCTACCATGCTAAGAAATGCAACATAGTTAATACTGGACAAAAGCATTTTTTTTTCTTGCAAATCCAGAATTTTCTCCATGAATAATTTCCTGGAAGGTCTATTACTATTTTAGACATATTTGGGTTTGAGAATTTCAAGTTAGGGTAGTCAACATAAAGTATGATTCTGCAATCAGGCCTTGGGTTACACCACCATTCTCTTTAAAAGAAAATTATGTGGGAAGCTCAGGCAAAAGATTGCATCATATAATAAACCTATAAGTTGGCATCTTTCTCATGGGCTCAACTGCACTGCTGTAGGTCAAATTTACAAGAAATCGAGCATTTTCTGCTTCAGAGACTTCAAAAGAGAAGGCAGTGAAAGGGCACTAAAAGTTTGCTTATTTTAAAAAGACACCACGGTTGAAGAATAAAGTATTTTCTTTAATGGCTTCCAACTTACCCACATGAAGATGCTTTGATTATTATTCGTTATTGAGGATTAAACATTCCAAATAATATAAATCTTCTAACAAAAATATCATTTTTAAATGATAAGATGGGAATAAAGGAGAGGAGAGCAAAGCCATTTAACTGCTAAAGCAAAGAGGCTTTACAGTGGCAGAACAGAAGGAAGGAAGAACGTAACAATGTCCAGTTGTAAGAAAATCTTATGGAAGGATTAGTCATTTCTGTAGAAAGGGAAACACATGGGAGACAGTGTGTGTAAAACTATATCCTGAAAAGGATTAAATTTTCCAAAAAGGTTTATTTGATATCTTGTGCTGAACCAGAGCAAGAGAAAAAAAACGAGTTAGGTGAAGTCAGCAAAATTACAGACACTGGCTGCCAATCTCATTTACAGTGTAAGGCTTCATGGGGGGGGGGGATCCAGAAGTGTGAAAACTTTTTAAGTTTCAATTTACTCTCTCTAAATGCTTTTGTGGCAGACTGGGATCAAACATAAATATGGCAAGATTGTCTCATTTGGACATCTCGCCTTTTCCTGTTAACCAGAGGAAGAAAAACTCCAGAAGTTTCTAATGTGGACTTCTCATAGAATGCTGTCCAGTGACCTTTTCAAATGGGCAGCCCAGAAGCACTGTATCGTCACCACCCTCAATCCAGGCACATCCCTGCCATCATTTCCAACTTCCCAGGTTCCAAAATTGAACTATCTCATATTTCCAAACATACAAACATTAAAGAAGTAAAGTGCACTGGGGGACTATCCTCAGGGCTTCTTGTCCCAAACAAAAAGATTGGACTGTGCAGCTGTGTTTTTCTCACAAGGAAGGCACGGCGACATCACTCACAACTGCCTAGACAACTTGCAGCTTCCTTTGTCTGTTCTTAATTTGCAAGTTCCTGCACCAAGATTGGATGTATTTACCTTCTTCGAAGGGCTCTGGAATCTCTTTCCCTCCTCCCTAACCACAAAAAAATGCCTAAATTGTGGATTTTCCTTCCTTCCTTCCTTCCTTCCTTCCTTCCTTCCTTCCTTCCTTCCTTCCTTCCTTCCTTCCCAGACACATACAAGGACACACATGCAAATGCTGCAAAAACAAAGCAAAAATCTAAACCAACTCTTCTTCGGGGTTTACTGAACTACTGTAGCTTTAATTAATTCTAATTAGAGGGAAGCTAAGGAGGGCAGGGGAGGGGAGGAAGACGCGGAGGAGGAGGAGGAGGAGGAGGAGGAGGAAGAAGAAGTGCACGTGCATCAGCAGATCTCTGGACTCAACAGTAATGGAGCAAGACCAACCTATACTGACCTGTGTGCGTCCTTTTGTGGATTTTGAGGTTTTCCGACCGAGCGAAGACTTTGCCGCATCCCGGGAAAGGGCAAGGGAAAGGCTTCTCCCCCGTGTGGACGCGGATGTGGTTGACCAGTTTGTATTTGGCCTTGAAAGGCTTCCCTTCCCTGAGACACTCTTCCCAGAAGCAGATGTGGTTGGACTGCTCGGGCCCGCCGACGTGCTCCACGGTGACGTGAGTCACCAGCTCGTGCATGGTGCTGAAAGTTTTCGAGCACAATTTCTTGGGAGTCTGATCCAGTTCAATCCACTTGCAGATGAGCTCTTGCTTGATGGGCTGCCTCATGTAGCGAAAGAAAGCCCCGGGGCCGTGGTGGGACGCGAGATTCACGTTCAGGTTCATGCTACTGTAGCCGTGGAAGGAGGAAGCCGAGAAAGGATCTGTCCGGGAGATTGGTCCTGGAGTGAAAGGCTCAGACCGGGCGTACATTTCTCCAGGTAGTCCCAGCCTGATCTGTCCGTTCAGATGGCCAGCTGGAGGTCCATGGGGAGGTTGCTCATGGTGATGGAGTCCAGTAAGGAGCGAATGAGTCCCGACTTCTGAGTGGTGGTGGTGGTGATGATGGTGGAGGTGGTGGTGGTGGTGGGGAGCATGGTGTCCGGGGTAGCTACCTGTTGTTGAGACAAATATTCCGTGATGAGAACTTGGAGCAGCAGAGTGTGGATAAGAGAACCCTGGCATGCCGGGGGCAGTCAGATCCCCGCGCAGGAATAAATCTCTACCTGCCGTGAGAGCCTGGCTTGGGTGAGGGATCGCATAAGGGACTGTTGTTGACTGCGCCGGGCCCAACGCTCCAGTTGGACGCGGGACCACTTCAGCTTGGCCTGTCACGGGATGGCGAGGCTGAGGCTGAGGGTCAACACAGAGCTTAAGGGCCGCTGGGTGATGAGGTGGTGGTGGTGGTGGAGGAGGAGGAGAGTGATGGTGGTGATGGTGATGAAGGTGGTGATGGTGGTGTCCCATGTGTTCTGACCGGAATGGACTCGGACCGAGGCGGGATTCTCCAGTGTGCTCCCCAGGGCGCGTGGGAACGATGGAAGGGGGATCCCCGGCGAAGCCTGTCATGCTCTGAGGGGAGTGGTGATGGCGGTGAGGAGGATGAGGGTGAGGATCCCCTGCCAAGCCTACTAATTTCAGCGCGGTGTTCCGCTTGGAAAGTGCCGCCGACCCCATTCCTGGCTTCCCCCAAAGCTCACTTGGTTCTACAGTTCTAAAAAGTCACCTGACAGCGGGGAGGGGGGGGGAGCGAGGGAGAGCGCCTGAAAGGCAGGGAGAGAGGGAGAAAGCCAGCGGTGGGGAAGAAAAAAAAAAACTTTTCCGAAAGTTTTCCTCTCTCCCTTCCTCCCTCCCAATCTCTCGGTTCTCCACTATTTGGCTTTGTTTGGGTTTTGCTTCTTCTTCTTCTTCTCGCTCCCCCTTTCTTTTTCTCTCCCCTCTCTTTATTTTCCCCCTCTCCCTTCCCCATCCTTTTTTTTTTTTCCGGGGGGTGGGGGGAGAGGAATAGATTTTTTTTTTCTTGTTTTTTTAATGCCTACGTGGAATCCCATATGCTTTGAGAGGCAGCGGCAAGGCGTTGGGAGGCTACTGAATAGAGAGCTTCATAGATTCAGCTCCAACCCAGAGCGCTTAAACAATCAGGGCGGCCGCTGATTGGCCGGAGCTGCCTGAGCGACGTCAGCGATGACAGGTTCCCTCTGAAGTCTGAAAAGATTTAGGAGGGAGCGGGGAGGAAAAGGGCGGGGGGGGGGGAAAGGGAGGAAGAGGAGACAAGGAGAGCTGCGCGTGCGCGGTGCTGGTGGGTAATTTCCAAAAGACCCCTTTGCGCTTTCCCTCCCTCCCTCCCTCCTTCTTTCTTTGCTCCTCCGGCTCTGCACGGCTCCACCGGCCGGGTCTGCTGTCTGTGTTTTCCTCCCCGCAGATAGTTTTCACCTGCGTTTTAATTAACCGAATAAAAGTGACCGGAACACGTATCCGGCCCAAGTCCAAAGGGTCTCGGGGCCGTTCAGGGGCTCTTGAGCAATGGTTGAGGAGCAAAGCGCCACGGCAGCGAGTGCGCAAAGGCGAGGCTGCCTGGTGGCCGGCTGGGGGCTCTGGTCTTTCCCATTTTTTTCCTGCGCCCCGCTGGTGGTCCCCGATCCCTTGCTTAGTGTCGCCCCGTTTTCCTGCCCCCCGAGTTGCTCGGAGCGAGGTTCAAGCCTTTGCGGTTCTCATTTGCGCTCCCAGATGGGGTCTTCACGGTCCCCCCCCCTCTCACCCCTCGCCGGGCCTCTGTCCCCAGCCAGCCTCTTAACCAGCAGACGGTTTAATGGAGAGCCGAGAGCGGAGTCTCCTTCCCGGCCGAAGGGCCTGGTTGGCTCCAGGCTAACTTCAAGGGTAGTTGGCGGTTCTTGCCTGCCACAAAGATGGAGGGGGGACCGAGAAGAGAGCCAGGCGCGGCGCGGCTTCTTTCAAAACTTCCGCGCTGGGTCTGAGGCTGTTGGGCTGGAGTGGGAAAGAAACCAGGGCCAGGCCAAACCGCACGGAAAGAGATACGGGAGAGAGAGAGAGAGAGTTGGAGAGCCTCGGGAAGGCTTCGCCAGACGTTACAAGCTCTCCTCCGCTCCCTTTCTCTGCTCTAGAGCCGCCCCGATTAGAAATGGCTTCGGGCAACGGGCTCCGATTCGGCGTTCCCCAATAGACCGGGCATGATAAGCGACAGCCCCTCAAAAGAAGGTGCTAGATCTTGAAGCTGTACACGGCGATTTTACGCAAGTCTCAGAAGGTGCTTTAGATCAGAAGAAGATCCTTTCCAAACTTGGGTCGGTTCCCCCCCCTCCGCCCCCAGACTGACTACCGATAATTTATGGCACACACAGATATGGAGAGGCCCCCGTTCCCAACATAAATGGGTACAATGAGGAAAAGGCAGGCTTTTGCATTCGGAAATTATTCTGAGAAGCAGAGCCGGGCAAACAGTTATTTAGATTTCTAACACTTGTTGGCAGCCCAGAGGGCCGAATCTTTAAAAAAAAATATAAAAGCGTAACAACAATACTCGTAGCCTTTTTCCCCCAAGGCACCCTGTTTTCCATCGTGGCGTCATTTGCTTTATTTTTAAACTGAGCCACTACTTGCAACTGACTGCAGCAATAGTCAAGCCCAATCTTGTGGACCGTTTCGGGAAGTTTACTGGAACTTAAGAAGTTTCAATATCCATCCCTTGAAGTACTGGTGTGGGTTGGAAATGGGAGGGGGGCGGAATTTGTATTGATCTATTCCCCCTCTCTCTCTCTCGTAGGCAATCGCTCCCATTTAGTTAGGGGAATAACAATAATCGTGTCAATGGAGCAGGGAGCTGTGAAATTAAGCCAACCTGTAGATTGCAGGCAGAAGTTATTCTTACTATACCCTCCTGGCAAAAGAGAGTCGGAAAATGACTGGGTCTGTGATGAAAATAATAAATGCCGGGATGCCTTTGTCTTTTTAAAGCCTTGGAACCTTTCCGAGAAATGTTTATCCTGATTTGTCTCAATTCAGGATCTCTCTCTCTCCCCCCCTCCCCCGCTGTCCTTATCATGATGCTTCCAGAATTCTGTCTTTAACTTCACAGCCCCAAATCGAGGAGGTAACCATTACGTTAGAATAAGCCTACTCAGATGGAAGGGATTCAACCCCTCCCCTCTATATTTTTAAATTCAGCTCAGCTATCTGCATTTCTCAACACGTTTGATTCTCTACACCTCTACACTCAGGTACGTGAATTTCCAATTAAAATCTTATAATGAGCCCTATTTATCCATCTCGCATTTCAAAACAAATGGTAAGATATATGTAATTTTAACATGTGATCTTCCTCGCTTTCTCTCCTGCTCTGGATAAATAACATTTAAATAACATTTTAAAACAATTCTCTGATAATCCCACGGTTCACTCAGCTCCTTTGTGCAAATGTCCTGAGGGTCAGTGAGAATGACTCTTAAAACGCCATCCTGATATTCACTCCAGTTACTTCCACTGAATTTAGCGGGATTCCCCCCCCCCCCCCATGAAACAACAAGGACTTCGAGTGAATTGCAGTGAAAGTACTTCTGGTCAACTACATTCTCAACGAAGTCACCAAAGCTGACACCACCCAACATAGTACCCATTCATGAAATAATAAAAAAGCATATTAAATTCAAGTAACAGAAAAAAATAGTGGTAGAGATGAAGGAAATCCTTCAAGAAGCAAAACTTTGGATTCAAGCATATATATTCCTTTCTCTCATCATCACAGAATTTTAGTTACCATGGTACCATGAACATGTTATCACACAATGTTTAAAATATTTCTAACAAATCATACAATGCTTCACTTTACTGTGAAATAATTCCAGCCATTCAGTTGAAAACACACAGATTTCCAATATATCTAAAGCTATTTTATAACTGATAGCTTATTTTTGCACCTTGTTTCC
Source organism: Protobothrops mucrosquamatus (assembly GCF_001527695.2). Lineage (NCBI taxonomy): Eukaryota > Metazoa > Chordata > Lepidosauria > Squamata > Viperidae > Protobothrops > Protobothrops mucrosquamatus. The sequence goes on from NW_015386489.1 coordinate 309,106, forward strand.
GAGTGATTTTAGCCATTCCTTGATAAAGCCACTATCGAGCAACTTCAGGTAAGCGGTCAAACAAATTAGGAAATACCTCTACATATTTTCCTGGCAAAATTTTTCTAATAGGCTCTTGAGAATCTTTGGAAATTCTGAGTTTAAATGTTAGAAGTCCTCACAGATAATAATCTGAGGAGAATTGTTTTTATTATATTTCATCTAAAGCAGAGATATAGTTCTGTTCTGACCGATTTTGTTCGGGTTGTAACTCCAGGTATTTTGAAAGGCAGCAGAATCGATATTTTACACAAATGCAAACACACACACACACACTTTTATGCCCCAAGGAGCTGAAAAGTTACCCGCCTTGGACTCAGCTAACTGTCCTTACATAACATGTTTGCGTAGACAATCTAACACCCCCAGCCATTCAAGATAACTGTCCTTTTATAGTCGCTTTTGCCTTAAGCCAAAAACATTCCTTTCCCATCCTTAACTCTGAATAAGGTTGCGGCAAAAAAAAACACCCCAAACGTTACAGGAAGCAAGATTCTGGTAGGCTGGTTACTTACAAGGATACTGAGTGGGATTTCCAAATAAAGCTGTTTTTCTCACCCCTCCTTAAAATCACTTCATCTCTACATACTTGACATCCTTCAATCCTGACAGTCTTCAGTCAAGAGAGAAAACATCTGGAACACTTTATCAATTTTTTTTTTTTAAAAAAAACAGCCCCTATGTTACCATCGGTTGGCTTAGGCCATTCTAAAATATTGGCATGGCTTCTTGTCAAACGCTAATGGCTTTATCCGCTCTTACTTAAAACCCCGAGGTTTCTCACAGGGGTTTCCCCTCCACTCCCCCCTCGCCTTCCGTGAATCCAATGGAAAAGAAATGGCCCATGGTGTATCTCTCATTAGATTAGGTGAAGTTAGTGCTCTCACTCCTAGCGTTTGTTGTGTACCTTGGGAGACATATCTGTGTGTTGGAGGGGGGGGGAGAGAGAGAGAGGAGAGCAGAAAGGGAGGGTTGTGGTACACACAAGATCAGAAGGCGGAGAAGAAGAAAAAAAAACAAAACAAAAGAGGGAGGTCCTGAACAAAGTTGCCTTGCTATCCCGCAGAATGCCGAAGACGAAGTCCGAGTTCTGCAATTGTGTGGCCGATTTATCTCGGAGAAATTAGGGTGACCTTAAGAGCCGCCGAAGAGCTCGAGGTTCCACACACACACTTACACAAATCCGGTTGGCAGGTATCCCCCCACCCCTCCTCCGCCCGCCTGCCTATATTTTAAGACTCTCATAGCCCCGAGAGGAGAGATTCCGCTTCTAATATAAATACTGGAACGGAGCAACTTGATGACAAGGAGAGCCGTCCTTTCCAAGAATAACGCCTTAGTTGCGCTATCGCGGCCATTAGCCAGGAGCAGGAGTTTAATATCCCCAAGGCAAGCCGGCTGTTTTGCTGCCAGCTCCAGTGAGTTCGGATTCATTTCCTTCCCACTGAAGAAGGGGCGCAGCTGCAAGAGGCCTGCCAGAGGCCCTGGGAAGAAATCCTCGCCTCTTTCCAGCTTTCCGCAGGCGCCCTTCTCTCTCTCTTTCGTCGCGGCCCGGTTGCTTAAAATTTGGCAAGGGCCTCCAAGAAAGAGAGCAAAGAGAGCGGGAAGCTTGTGGGTCCGTTTGCTGGCTGCTTCGGCTCCCGAGAGGTCGCCCCTCCGACCCCGCTTAAGGCTACAACCGAAGGGCGGGGGGGGGGGGGTAGTAGGTGTTCGGCAATTGCTCCGGCTAAAGCGCAGCCTGGCGATCCGCGCGAATAACTGAAGGCGCGCCGCGGGGCTGAGTGGCTGGAGGTGCGGGGCGCGGACACTACTTTGCCCTGCCAGGGGGTGGGTAGCAAAGAGTCGAAATATCTGGAAAGCAAAGGCTATCTGGTCAAGAGTCGGGGGGGGGGGCTCGGTTAAAGTCTTTTCCAGTGGGTTGTACACCAAGTGGTGTAAATGAAATAACAGACACCGCCATAAATACCGTTTACAAAAGTTGATGAATTTCCGGCGGCTTTCTTCGGAATTCGCCTAGATCCTAAGAAAGTAGGCCGTGAAGGGCTTCTCCCCCCCCCCCCGTCCACTGACACAGCCTGTAGTGAGGCCTGTAGGTTTGCGGGAGAGGACTGAATTCTTTTTCTCTTCCCCCCACCCCTCCAACCTCTGTCATCAACTGATTAAGATGTGTTCTTCCTTTCAAGTCAGGGTTCAGTTTAAGTTTGCAAAGATCACCGTGGGGGGGGGGAGGGGAAAAGGGAGGGAAGCCCAATCCTTATACCCCAAGTGTCTCCCATTTCTCTTCTCTCCTTTCCCTTGGAACCTTCTGGAAGAGGCAGAAGGTTGCATGTCCACTCAAAGAGGGTGGCAGAGGGCGGGGGGGGGGGAAGGAGTTAGCCCATTGGCAGTTTTGTGTAATGGCGATCTCTCCGTCACTCAAGGACTCTCACTTGCCCAGGCTCTCCTTGGTAAGCAACCCTAGATCTCTGAGACATTTTATTCTGTGACCTTGCTGTCTTTCCCATTGGAAGAAAGGCAGCTTTGGAAATATGGAGACTCCCTGCTTTCTTTTACCCCGTCTCTTAAAGGCAGCTGGTTCGGCTGTAGCTGCTTAGCAGGATTTGACCTTTTAACTTTTGGTTAAAACAGCCAGATTCTCTGGGCAATTGAGACCCTCAGAAACTTTTTTCCCCGCAGTTCTATATCTGTCTCTCTGACGGGTCAATGAATCTGTGTAGGGAAGGGGTGACCTTTTCGGTGGAGGTCTTCATCACTTATGAAGAAGGAAAGTTTTGTGAAGAAAGAATTTCCACGCAGCATTGCCATCCCTACCCCCTGCTCGGCTTCTCCTTTAAAATCACAGCATCCTCCCTCTCCTGAAATTTTTACTTTTATTATCCAGTTGTTATGTGAGAGTTGATAATAAAATAAAGGTAAACTGAATCCAAACTCAGGTCAATGGAAATTCCTACTTTCAACACTCCACGCCATGCCAATGATTTCAAGAGTAGCAACCCATTTAAATCTCATGTTCTGTGGGGGGATTAACTGAGTTGCTGTGGGTTCTAAGAACACAAGGCAGACGGAAATCCATGCTTCCTGGGCAAGGCTGTAAGAAAGACCAGGAACTTACCCCATTACTCTCAGCAGAAGATAGTATGTGGGGAGGATTTTTATGACTCTGGAAAGGCCTTAGAAAGGCAGAGAAATAATTTGGGATGAAATGCTGGCCCACTCTTTATTGAGGGAAGAAGATTTTTGGAAAGAAAAGAGAGAGTTAAAGCTTCCTCTCCTCTCTCTTTTCCTTTCCCATTTATTACTGTTGGGTATTTTTACATCTAAGTGGGCTAACAAGGAAGGATGAAGAAGTCAGGTGGAGATGGTTATTCCCTTGGGAAGGTCATAGAGCTTTCTTTCTTTCTTTCTTTCTTTCTTTCTTTCTTTCTTTCTTTCTTTCTTCCTCCCTTCCTTCCTTCCTTCCTTCCTTCCTTCTTTCCTTCCTTCAGCTGAAATAACCAAGACCATCCCAATCAGATGCTAATTTCAAATAGAATACTTAATCCATCTCCTCCAGATTAAAGTATTCCTGTCACATAAGATTTCAGTCAATACTCTGCTTAAGTCCTCTCATGGTGGACACTGGAAAGCTACCACATTGTGGAAGGCTGGTGTGGCAGCTAACAATGATATATATCGTGTAAAGCCAATCTCCAAGATCAAAGTCTTCTTTTTTTTAATAAGATCCAAATACATGTCAAACCTCATTCCAATCAAATCATCCATTAATGAACGCAAGATGAATATGTCATAGCATAGTGTGACAGTACAATCAGAGGCTCAGGGAATGTGGTTTAAACTGGGACCAAAGGTACATTCTAGAACATCTGAATGTACCGAAAGGGAGTTGGTGGGATACTGTGCAGCTGAGTTATGCTGAGTTAAAATCATATTTTAACTTACTTGAACGTTCCAGAAGGTTCCTGTAAAATCGTTTTCTTTTCCTCATTTCAAGGTGAACGTTGTGCTTTATTTTCTGATTTGGTTCCTGTTTAGGAAAGAGGAGTAGAATTTTTTTAAAAAAAAAAGAAAAAAAGAAAAGAAAAAGAAGAAGTGGCTGTCTTATGTGCAAGTGATAAATAATTTGAGAATGGCGTGAAATCTCCTTTTTTCCCCCATCCAGAATAAAAGACTCACATTGTTTTGGAACTCAGTCTTTGTGTCTACAAAATACGGCAGAAATAAAGGAAGGAGAGAGGGAGGGCGGGAAGAGGGAGAACCAGCTTACAATTAAACATTTCAAAAGTTTGAACATATTTTACAGAGCAGGTCTAGGAATGATTTAGAGAGAAATAGGAAAGGAGATTTTTTTCCCCAGTTTTCCTTTGATCTGATCCACTCCTCCTGGCAGAAAATTAAGAAGTCCTACCACCAACATGGCTACATTGTTTATGGACTTTTCAGGGCCAATATTAAACTTGGTCTCATTTGCAAAACCCTCCGAATCAAAGATACGCTCTCAGGTTTAAATCAAATGCCATCAAAATGGCTGAGGTACTTTAAAGCTGCCGCTTGTCTCTACATTTCAAAGGGGGAACCAATGGCTGTCTGTGATAGGCACAGGGCTTCAACTGCAAAGACCCAGATTTAAGAGATGCCTTTAAAAAAATTCAAATACACATTCTAACATTTATCACCAGTGGCAAATATGAAGAAGTAATTGCATGCAATAGTGACACACACAAAATGGCTAGAAGACATGACTTCATGGCTGCATTGCTACAGAAAGACCTCTTTGTAGATATGGAATATAGAGGCAAAATGTAGGCAAGTTAAGGAATGCTATTTCATCAGAATCACATATATGAAGAAGACATATCAGGTTTCTATGCGGGCTATAGTTTAAAAAGATCAGTGCTGTATTGGAAATATTATAAACCAATACTACTGTTGATAGTTTAATTAGAAGGCTTTTCTCAAACTTCTAAGTTTGAGTTCACTTGTAATCAGTTATACAAGCAGTGGAATAATGTAAAAGAAAACATCAATCATAGGACACCTAAAGCTATAATGTAGTTAAATTTGTTCAAATATCCAAAGAAAGTTAAGATTATAATTACCTTGCAATAATGTGAACAAAGCTAAAATAAGGCTAAAAAGGGTGTACTAAAGGAGGTGCATTACGGTACTTAAAAGAAGACTGAACTATCCCTTCACTAATTCATTAACACTTCACTTTCTAATTTTCAAACATACTTTTCTCCCAAAATAAAAGATTTTAAAGAGGGCTTGATCTGAGGATCTATGTAACAGAACTTTCCCCACAAAGAGTTTCTAATGCATTACTTTCATTCTCAATGAAGGAGGGTTGCTGTTACACTTGAGTTTTTGTTTTCTTTTTTTACTTTGACCAAAATTCTGAAAATGTGATGAAGTAAGACTTGAGGTTCATGTGTGTTGGGTCTCTGGCACAGATGGCACATGTGTTTAATAAGTATAGTTTCTACTAAGGGGCTAGATAGTCCCCACTTCTATTTTCATACTAAAAATAGTTTTAGCTGTAAGCAAATACTTGCTGGTAACTTGATTCGTGATGTAGCCAATCATTCCAATAAACCTCTTGCAAATCTATTACAGATTCCACCGAACCTCTAGAACCTCAGGAGAAACTGCTCTTCTCCCTCCTCCCTTTCTCTTCCTTCTTAGCTAATTCACTCTTAAACAGCAGCACTACAACTTGGGGAAGCTGCAGTATAAATGCAGTATCAGCTCCTATAGATGTCCCATGTTCTTTTGAAATGATAATTTCCTACAAAAAAAAAAAAGCCAACTGAAGCAAAGCAAAATCAAAAAGAGTTTACAGAGAAGGTATAGGTAAGAATCAAACTAATTTGAAATTTTTATTAGTCTTGTAGGGGAAGGAAGTAAGGAAGTCCAGATCCATATTTCAAGAGCTCTGCAAACTAGTAGAGTGCCCTCAGCAGCTGCTCCTACCAAGGCTGGTTAGGAAATCAGGTAGGACCAGTCCTTTGAAAGGAAAAGCAAGTCAATGTTCACCCCCCCCCCCACCTTCCCGAGGTTGCACACTCAAGTCATTGTTCCGTATACTGTGGGCCTGGCACATGTTCCCGGTCGCAGGTCAGAGGTCAACCTCCAGGGTGTTTCCAAAGCCGGCCACTTCAAGAGCTTGAGCCTTCAACACTTATCCAAACTGATTAACTACATGATCAACAGTAGCCAAGGAAATGAAGCGGACTTCACCTTTCTCGCTACTGGGAAGGAAAGGCCAGACCCCAAAGGAGGTCTGGGTTGAAAGAGTGTATGTATTGGGGGGGGGGGGAAGTGTCATTGTTTTAGAGGAATCCTACTTAGTTCTCTTAAAGGCTCAGCGCTCCCTTAAGGAAAACGCCTTAAGTGGAAGATTCGGTTGTGAAAGGCGCTAGACCAGGGGTAGGCAACCTTGGCTCTTTTATGACTCGTGGACTTCAACTCCCAGAATTCCCGAGCCAGCATAGCTGGCTCGGGAATTCTGGGAGTTGAAGTCCACGAGTCATAAAAGAGCCAAGGTTGCCTACCCCTGCGCTAGACCTTTCCCCGCAGATCGGGTTAAGTCCCTCTTCCCCTGCGCAGGAGAACGGGAGAAGCCGGTGCCGAGTCTCCCAAGGGCAAGACCTGGACTGGCCAAATCAATGTCAGTCTCTTCTTGATTTCCTAAGCGTTTCCAGCCCGAGACAAAACTGGGAGAGATGCTGACCGATATCAGAAAACCCCACATTTCCGTAAAGGGCGCAAGGAGGCATTCCCGAGCGTTAGGAGCCGGCTTTTCGGTGCCACCGCCGCTCTACCGCAACCGGCTGGTTTATTGTCTGCTATCCTGTAAGAGGCGTCTTTGGAGATCTGCACCAGACGCGCCAGCTCCCGCGGCAAGGCAGCGTGAGAAAAGCCTCGCTCAAAAAGTCCTGATCGTCTGGCCCATGGGAAAAGAATCTCATTCCAATCCCCCCCCCTCCCCGCTCAGCCTCCCCCCACCCGCCTTCGGCTGTAGGGATATGGGTAGCTTACCTGCAAAACGGTCTCCAGTAAAGGAACTGGCATTAAACCCATAACCCACGTGCCCGAGGATGGTCAAGACTCCTGGGTGCATCTCTCTCTCTCTCTCTCCCTCTGTGTCGGTGTGTCAGTGTGTGTGTGTGTGTGGCAGGGAGAGGAAGAGAAGCTTCCTAAACTCAGGTGTGCCCACTGCAGACCCTTGGAAAAGTGAAAAATGCCCCCCCCCAGCTTGATCTGACAAAAGCTGATTGGAATCCGTGCTTCCCAATTTCCCCCATTCTTCCCCTTCTTCCATCTTAATCACTTACCCCACTCCACCTGTTGAAAGCGGGAATCCCTTCATTTCTGTCTACCAAGCCCGGACTGACAACAAATAAGAGAATGTAATAATAATAATAGAGCGGAAAAAACAGGGAGATGGGAGTAGAGGCTGGGGCGGGGAGAGAATTAGGTCGGTGGGCAGCGGGTGGGTCAAACCAGAAGTCCTCTTGGGTGCTTCACCGGAAAGTTCACCCTTCATGTCTTCTTTTCTTGCTTTCTGGAAATAGTTAGGAAATGCATGAGGAAATAGAAATAAAACGGTATTTGAATGGCTTATATGTCACGTTGGTGCATGTGGCTTTGAACTGGAGCAGTTCTCGTTTCCTGCAGAGAACATGCCACAAATCCCACTTTTGATCACTTCTACAACCCACAATGCTTGCACACACACAGCGCGCACATGCACACAGGCACAAATGGAGTTTCTAGCTCAGCCGCTTCCCCCCCTCCCAAACCCGGAGAAATAAACAAATGAAGAAACAAAGCAACCAGGCTGTCATTTTTAGGCGGCATTCTTCCATGCAGGTGAAGTCTTGGGGTGGGTTTCAAGTGGCTGCCTTGCATTCCGAAGACTCAGTTCTCCTGCTTTCTCTTCTGCTAGCTGCAAAGATACGCAGGTTTCTCCGGAGGACAAAATATCCTCCAGATTCTCCTCTTGTTGGTGGCCCTGGAATTAACCAAGCTAAATACAGTAACCTTTCACCTTTCAGGCCAGATCTAATACTTGCAGGGTGAGAAGCATTTCTTACCGAGATGTGATACTTCAAACCTGTTGCTTAAGACGCTGGGAGTCTTGCTGTATGGGTTTGTTTTGCAAGGCTACTTTCACCCAAACACCAGCGCTTAGAAGGGATAGAAAACCCAGGAATCCTATAGACCAGACAGCTCTGAAAATCTTCCCTTCTCTTGTATTGAATCTGCAAGACTATCTGGTATGCAGCATTCATTTGCACTACCTATCTCAGCAAAAGGTTTCTTAAAAAGAAGAAGAAGAAGAAGAAAGAAATCTGTTTGCCATGTGGTTCCCTCTGCCCTTCTTAAAACATTGAATATTGTATCACACACCTAGAACTGCCAGGGGAATTGCTTCATCGCGCCTACCAGGCAATTGGAAAGATGCATTTTTATGGGAAAGCTCCCATTGGTTCAACAAACCCCCCTCCCCAAAGATTCTTTTAGTTGGTTTTTATTCCTTCCCTAAATGTCTGGATATTGGGGAAAAATTGGTCCGAATTAAAAACAAAAGAGGTTCTCAACTAATGCCTTTCTTTCTTTCTTTCTTTCTTTCTTTCTTTCTTTCTTTCTTTCTTTCTTTCTTTCTTTCTTTCTTTCTTTTTCTTTCCTTTCTTTTAAAAGTACATTTTGGAGAACTGCAAGGAGGAAGGTCTAGAAGTTGCATTCTTAAATGATTGAGCCACAAAGGTTGTTTTTAAGAACCATACTTCTCCACCTCGACAATCATTTTAATATATAGTCAATGGCTCTTTGTAACAGGAACAAAGGCGAACTATCCGCAGTTCTTCAATAGACTTTAGTTGGGGGAAAGGCAGGTTAATCGAGGGGTTGCATCTAGAAAACAAGCAAGTGTTGTATGTTTGCACTGAATCCAAATGTCTGCATTTTCCTAACTAAATCAAAGGGAGTGTTATTTCTTTTTCTGCTCACTCATCTGAAGGTAAGTAAATTTTCTCTGGCGATCACAAGCTTGGTCAGCAACAAAGGCGCCGCCTGCTTTTTCCACCGTCCTGGAGTGGCAAGTTGAGGAATTTCAATAAATGTGACAAGGGTGACTGATTTGTGAACTAGAAACGGTTGAGCGTCAGAAAATTTATACTGCTCCTATCTAGAGAGGATTTCAAATGCATTATAAAACCCCAGGGTCCAAGAACTTCATGCAGCATAGAAGAGACAAAAGCAACTTTGGGAAAATTTACATTTTTTTCAAAAAAAAAATTTGAATTAAAGAGTTGGGGTTTAAAAAAAAAATAGAAAGGGGAGGGGGAAAAACAGACGAAGTAAGTATGAAAAAAAGAGACAGCACAACCGCTACACAAAAAAAGCCAAGGCAAAAACAAAAGCAAATTGAAGTGCTCTCACCCACCTGCCTTTTGATGGGTGCTACACATGGTTTTCTGGGAGGAAAAAAATCGAACGCCTTATTGCCATTTTTCCACTGATGTTAGACTTGTTGTTTTAAAACAAGATCTAAACAAGTCAGCACAAACTTTGGGGAGAGCCTTAGAGGTTAAAAAAAAAAGAAAGAAGAAGAAGAAGCAAGCGCAAGTGGGAAAGGGGCAAGTGACAAAAGGATTTCCACGGTCAAGCCCCTTAAAAAGTTGTTGAGTGTTGTTCAAAGGTCTTCAGCACCAACCCATGAGCACCTTCCCAAGAAAAAAAGCAAAACGTAGCCCAGGAGGATATCTACCTCTCCAGAACAAAACTGGAGGAAAGCTTTGGAAATATTTTCCAGCATAACATTAATATGTTTTATACGTTTTTGGTCTAAAAAGTTGCTACTCCTGTACGAGCTGTTTGTCAAACGCGATGTCACTCGGCTTCACAATACCTGGGATTGATGAGAGGAGAGGACCAATCAGGACAGAGCGGAGGTTTAGTGCACCCTTAATTGGAGAGGAAGGAGGGAGTTGCAAGTGAAAGTAGGAACAGCGAGGCACCAATGGTCGGCGACGTCGGCCTCCACGTAGCTCCTCCCCTTCTCCCATTCATGGGGGAGGGGGGAACAGTGTCGTCTTTTCAATTCATTTATCTGCAGGAATGATTGCCGCTATCAGTCTCGCGTTCACCGCCCGGCTGAGGAGGTGAAAGTTTCTCCCCAGGAAGATAAACCGCAAAAGACAATATTGTGCATGATTTGCGCCGTTTTTTTGTTGTTTTTTTTTAAACAAAGCAGGGGGAAAAAGGAAAGCGAAGGGGGGAAAAAGCCAAAGGAGGGGAAAAAAAGAGACGAGGGGGGGGGGAGAGAGAGAGAGAGAGAGAGNCCCAGCCTTCTCCCTCCCCCCCCTCGCACCCGACCCTCTCGCCCACCCTCTCCTTTCCCTCTCTCTGCGTGCGTGTGTGTGTGTGTGTGTTTTTTTGGTGCGCGGGTGCCGAAGGGGGAGTTCCTGATGCGGTCGCTTTAGTGGCTGCTCGTCGCGCGGACTTTGGCAAGAGAAAAGGCTCGGCGAAGCTGGTTGGATTGGCGGCGGCGGCGGCGGCAACGGTAGCGGCGGCTCTTCCCGTTTTTTCCTGCCGTTTGTCGGCGGCCTCTTCCTGCTTTTCTCTCGCCTTCCCCCCCCCCGCCCTCCCGGCCCCCCGATAAATCACTTTTGTCCGGCGGTCGCTGCCGCAGCTGCCCGCCAAGCGGGACAAAATGCTCCTGGACGCTGGACCTCAGTACCCAGCCATCGGCGTGACGACCTTCGGCTCCTCTCGCCACCACTCCACGGGCGATGTGACGGAGCGCGAGGTGGGACTGGGCATCAACCCCTTCGCCGACGCCGGCATGGGCGCCTTCAAGCTCAACCCCAGCAGCCACGAGCTGGCCTCGGCCGGCCAGACCGCCTTCACCTCGCAGGCCCCGGGCTACGCGGCGGCGGCGGCGCTGGGACACCACCACCACCACCCGGGCCACGTCGGCTCCTACTCCAGCGCGGCCGCCTTCAATTCCACGCGGGACTTTCTGTTCCGCAACCGGGGCTTCGGCGAGGCGGCGGCGGCGGCCAGCGCGCAGCACAGCCTCTTCGCCTCGGCGGCCGGCAGCTTCGGCGGGCCCCACGGGCACGGCGAGGCGGCGGGCCATCTCCTCTTCCCGGGCCTCCACGAGCAAGCCGCCAGCCACGCGTCGCCCAACGTGGTCAACGGGCAGATGCGCCTCGGCTTCTCCGGAGACATGTACGGCCGGCCGGAGCAGTACGGGCAGGTGACCAGCCCGCGCTCCGAGCATTACGCCTCCCCGCAGCTGCACGGCTACGGCCACATGAATATGAACATGGCAGCCCACCACGGAGCGGGGGCCTTCTTTCGCTACATGAGGCAGCCCATCAAGCAAGAGCTCATCTGCAAGTGGATCGAGCCCGAGCAGTTGGCTAACCCGAAAAAGTCCTGCAACAAAACTTTCAGCACCATGCACGAGCTGGTGACTCACGTCACCGTGGAGCACGTCGGCGGGCCCGAGCAGTCCAACCACATCTGCTTCTGGGAAGAGTGTCCCCGGGAAGGGAAGCCTTTCAAGGCCAAATACAAACTGGTCAACCACATCCGCGTCCACACGGGGGAGAAGCCTTTCCCTTGCCCTTTCCCGGGATGCGGCAAAGTCTTCGCTCGGTCGGAAAACCTCAAAATCCACAAAAGGACGCACACAGGTATGTCTCCAGAGTCACACACCCCCCCCCCAAAAAAAAAGAGAGAGGCCGAGCTTCACTTTGCCCTCTTGCGAGTTCCAAGAGGGCCGGTTCGCCAGGGTGTCTTTTCGGGAAGGGAAGAGGCCTCGGGAGTTAAGGAGGCCGTGGCCAGAACGATCCTAGCCGAAGAAGGCGATTGAATTTCGGGTTGAAGTTCAGCTAAGCGAACAAGAGACAGACAGTATTTTTCTCTAGAGTTTTTAATTTTTGATTATTATTTTTTTTAAAAAATATATATTTTCAAATAAGGGAATTCAGAAACGGAGGCTCTGACAGCTGGAGATGGAAGGGGTGGGTGGGATGGGAGTAGGAGTTGAAGGGAAAATGGCAGCGATCTGAATTTATTGGTTTTAATTAATTGGTGTGACAGCATTGCTTTGAGAAATCGGGCTAAATATATAGTTTGTTCATCCCAATTTTTCTTGCTATCATTTTTATTTCTCTGTAAATATTTAATTAGGTGAGCCAATTGTAAGTAATACGAGCTAGATGGGTTTATGTGTTATTACATGCTAGCCTTGGAAAAGGTTTGTTGTAATATGTCGTAAATGAACAGCACCTTAAAAACGGTCCTTCCTTCCTTCCTTCCTTCCTTCTTTCCTTCCTTCCTTCCTTCCTCCCTTCCTTCCTTCCTTCCTTCCTTCCTTCCTTCCTTCCCCATTCTATCATACAAGTGTATAGGAGAATTGGAAGCAGGCACTATTATCACTTGGAAGTTTAATCAAAGCGTATAATGCACAGGAAGTGAGATAACTATAAAGTTCTGGGCTGAATAAGGAAAAGGAAAAGTAAACTAAGACGAGGAGTACCTTTAACAGTGGCTGCGAATTTTCCCTTGCCAGAGATTGCCAGTTTTGCTGCAGCAGGTTCACATCTGGTGAAATCCTGGGGTCTGTTCTAGAAGTGGAAGAAAAGAAATTCAGTAAACATTTCATTTAGTTCTCGTTTCTCTCTCCCGACATTTCATGGAGTTGGAATGATCTGGTGTTTGTGTATTATATTATATTATATTGTATAAAAATTAGCGCGCATAAAGTCCCAGATTTGTAACGAGAGGGTCCTTGTTTATTTTTTCAATAGGTGAAAAACCCTTTAAGTGTGAATTCGAGGGCTGTGACAGGCGCTTCGCCAACAGCAGTGATCGTAAAAAGCACATGCATGTCCACACGTCAGATAAACCTTATCTCTGCAAAATGTGCGATAAATCCTACACGCATCCCAGCTCCCTACGAAAGCACATGAAGGTAAAATGGTCGTTTCAGCTTTTTCCATGCTTCTGAGTTACTCCTTGCTGGGATTTCCGCTCTCTGTCGTTCGCCTCCCCTGTCCCATCACCGACTTTGATTATAACTCACCGCTACTTTTTTTCAGAAGGGGGGGGGGAAGAAAAGAGTGGAGAGTCTCGAGGTTATTTCTTAGCCAAGGGTGCTTAGATCTACAGCGTGTTTGTCCCCAAGGATAGGGCCACTCTAAACAGGATAGATAAAGGGAAAACTCCTAGCAGCTCCCAGGTTCAAAACAACTAACAGCTCCAGGTTTTTGCCCTGAGAAACGGCCTCACAAGGGGCCCCGCTCCAGACTCATCTGGGGTTAGGCGCTATTTCTGGGGGGGAAAAAAAGGATTTAAAGCAAGATCTAGATGGCGGTGCTTTGAGGGAACCTAGGCGGGCATGGAAACCTCATGCTTTCTTGTTTAGGCTTGCGTTAAGAGCGCAATCTTTTTATGTGTGACCCAGGCCCATATTTTTCTTACACAGCGGGCCATCTTGTGAAATTGACAGAGGGTAGGCTAGCTGGCAGAGACTTCAGAACTCCGCGTTTCTCTGTGATCAGCCAGCCTCCCCGGTTTGCAAAGCACGATTTCAAACTTCTCGCGTTTCTCTCCTCCCCCTCCCCCCCCTTCTCTGGCATATAGAGTTCAATCCAGTGAATTCAGCTCAGGGGCTTAGCATTCGCGGCAACCAGCCGAGATAGTGCACATGCACCTTGGTGTGTCAGTTAGGCATCCCCAAGTATTTAACTCTGCAGTGTGCATTTTGTGTATGTGTGTATATGCATGTATGTTGTGTGTGTTCATATCTATATCTATATCTTCCAAAATTTGAATTGCTAACAAAGAATTAAGGGAGAACTGGGATAGCTATTTCAAACCTTATTTGGTTTTCATCAGCCAGACATACCCTTCTGAGATTCGAACCTGGGCTGTCTGCATGTTAAGCAGAGATGTATATATATATCTATATCTATGTATGTATGTATGTATGTATGTATGTATATGCATATGTATGTATGTGTATATTTAAGCGATGTGTGTGTATGCCTGTGTACACGCACACAGAGTATATACACGAACATGCATACATACCTACTCATACCCACCCCCGCGTCAACCTCTTCTCTTTGTTATCCCTTTCTCTGTTTTCCAGGTCCACGAATCCTCTTCCCAAGGATCGCAACCTTCCCCCGCTGCCAGCTCGGGCTACGAATCTTCAACTCCTCCAACCATCGTCTCTCCATCCACAGAAAACCAGACCACGAGTTCCTTATCCCCCTCATCTTCAGCGGTCCATCACACGTCCAGCCACAGTACACTCACGTCAAATTTTAACGAATGGTACGTTTAAACAAACAAACGAACAGGGGCAAAAAAGCGACCTATTTAAAAGACTGACTCAAAAAAAAATAATAACGAACACTTTGAAATCGATGAATCTTTTTTTGGGGTGTGTGTTTTGTTTGTTTTTTTTATATATAAATAAATAAATAAATCTATCAATCTATCTAAATGCTGCCATAGACCCAGGAGTGAACCAAATCAAGAATTCTCTCTCTCTCCCCCCCCCCCGTCTGGTTTCCCCTCCTTCTCTGGTCCCTTTTCTGCTCTTTTGCTTTGGTTCCGGGGGGAGGGGGAGAGCAAAGGCTAGGAGAGCAAAACCCAAAGGGTTCTGTTGGGAATGAGAGAATGGCCGGTTTGTGGTGCCATCTTGTCCGTGTGCAGGGCTTTTTAAGTGGGAACCACTGACTGGAGCTCTCACAACTGCATGTTTCTCTGGGCAGCGGCCTCCCTGTTTTCTGTAAATACAGAAATACTAGCTTACAATGTACTGTTTGATTTTGTAAATAGTTCTACCACAAGTTGAAATAAGGGGATATGGTGAAACGGTGGTCTTTGCATATACTGGGGGTGGGGTGGGAGGGGGAGAGGGAGGAGGCTGAAAAAAAGGGGGGGGAGAAGGGGGTGGTAGAAGATCAACTATTTGTACTGAATGGCAAGGATGTTCTAGTAAATGTGTACCAAAATGTGAATTACTTTGTATTATTACAGTCTAAACGTCAACCTAACAGAATATTATTGATGTGCTTTTTCTTTTGTATAAAGTGCAAGCATTTCGTTCCAAAGTCCAGTCTAAGTAGTGCAGTAAAATGTTGTTACATGTCCTGTCAAAATAATTCGTATAGTGCAAGCCTGGATCTGCGTGTCAAACTGTTACATTTGTGTATGTAAAGTGATATTAAAAAAAAAGAAGAAAGAAAGGAAAAAAAAAGCTATAAGCTATAACCTGTCCATTGCTTTTGGCAAATACAACCACATATTGTATATATTTCCCGAATTCCATATTTATCCGCATGTAAAGGTCTGGTTATACATGTTACAGATATTCAATATTTATGGCTAGAAGAATTGGTATGTACAATTTAGTTTACAGAACTGTTTGGTAACATTTCGTACATTATTAAAGATTCTGAAATCCTGTAATTTGTGGTAGGCATCCTTATTGCTTTGGTTGGGGTGCTGCAACTTAGATTTTTAGGCAGTTAACTTTTTAGGCAGTCACCCCTCTCCCCCTCCTCCTGGTCTTCACTTTTCTTCCATGGTGTCGTCAGGAAAGCAGCAACGTTGATATAAATGTGATAAATGCACGTATAGTTTCCCCACTGGCACCAGAGCAGTGTGTAATTAGTATTAGATTAAAACATATGGAGCAAAAGTTTTCATTTGCGATATAATTTAACTAGCCACCATAAGCATAGAATAATATTATTATTTATTGAATTTGGCCTATTGAGATTAACAGAAGGAAATTTCATCTAGAAAAAAGAAGAAAGAAAGAACATGCCCAGAATGTATGCTTGACCAGGGAATTACTACTGCAGTCAGTAAGGACTGAAATAATTTATATGAGGATTAAAACAAAACAAAACATGAGAGGCTTTTGGCTACAATTTATTTAAAATAATTAAAGATGGCCACAAGTGACATCTTGTTCTTCCTTTGTAATGATTTCTCCACCCCTCCCCCCATTTCCAAACCCTCAAACCACACCGTCGTTTTGGAACCACCCAAATATAAAGCTTTTCTCTCCCTTCCCTCTATCATGATGCCAACCTTAAAAGCTTCCTACAGAAATGATAGCAAAAATCTAAGGATCTAAGGAAGGCTGGTTGGAGTTAATGTACTTTATCTCTTTTGTTCCCCCCCCCCCCCATTTAGTTAAGAAATCTGTTCTATTGGCTGGCAGTAATGCAGTAAAAAAAATTATGTCTGTGTGAATCAATATTAGTCGTGCATAATGACTGTGGCACAATTCTTCTTTTTTTTTTGTAAAAAAAAATCAGATTGCTTCTCTTTGCAATTTAGTTTGATAGATTTGCAAGCTGTGGTGCTTCCCTTAACTTAGTGGTGCTTGTAGAAACTGCTAGGCTTTGTTCCTGGATGTAGCTTGCATGATCGCCCCATTAAGCAGACAACATTTCAACAAGACAACACAGATCACAAGCTTGGCTAAAAACTCTCTGTGTATCCGCTATCATGTCACAGAGTGAATTACATCTGGTGACCTCTTCATAGTTCAAGGAGGTATGTATGCATGTGTGTGTGTGTGTGTGTGTGTGTGTATGAGTGTGAGCATGTGATAGGTGTTTTTAAGTTGAACCAATCAATTCTAACTTCTAGAGTGAGAAAGATTTGGGATGGCAAACATCTTGGTATGGATTCATTCATTGTTTCCAGTGCTTAATGCTTTTATCGGTTAACTATTTGCAATACAGTGCTGTAATGGGGTATTCATTGTGTTTGTTTGAAAATAAATGTTATTAGGGGAAGGAGATGCTGTGTTTACTCTTGCTTGAATGTTTAAAGCTGCAATCCTATAGACGGTATCCTGGAAATAGTTCTTCTAAATGCAGTAAGGTTTGCTTTTGAACAGAAATGGGCTTGTATTCTTCATTCAGCCAAGATAGGCCTGCACAGAAGAAATAAAGTGCAGAGAGGAGAAAATGTGTATGTATATGCCCATGCACACAAACACACCCTTGCCATTTTTTTCAATAGCAAAGATCAGATTAGGCAAAATTGGTTCCCTTGTCTGTCTGTCTGTTTGTCTGTCTTTAAGTATGCTTTCTAAAAAATGCTACTCTGGCCATAAACTCATTTAGTCTTTCAACGTGAAGAGCGCCACCTTGTAGGTCTACAGTAACTGAACAAAGTTCCTTCCAGAGAGCAGAGAAAGCAGAGAACCTACCAATAGAGGCAAAAACACAGAGAACAGCTCCCGAAAGACACATTGGGAATCAACTGAGCTCTAAAGAAATGCAATCTTCTGACAAAAATTAGCATTTTAGCCTTTTAATTTTGTTTTAAATGTAGTAGCTTTGTGCTGGGGATGGCGCTCTTTTCTTTTCTTTTTAAAGGGAAATATTTCTGAGTCAGTGGGTATAGCAATCTCCTCCCTACCCCCACTCTGAATACTCACCTAGATTGTTTTTTGTTTTTTTTTAAAGATTGGTTGATTCATGCTTAGATAACATTTAAAAGAGGAATGCAACTTTTTTTTTTTTTTGGCTGTGCATTTCTCAGTCTTTTTCTTCCACGTTGTGTGGGTCCAGAAACAGTGGTTTTATCTGAATTTTATGAGTACTCATAGTGTACTTTAGCCAGTTGATTAGAACATGGTTTCCACTACATTCTGTTTAAGGCTTGTGTGGTTTTGTGTCTGTCCCTGTGTGTGTTTTAAATAATTTTTTTATTAACTGGATAAACAGGCTTCTCAAAATCAGCAGTTAGCCATTTTTTCTCCCGCTATACCACCCAAAGACCTTGAGGGAGAAGGTACAGCATGTGTAAAACTATATAGCAGTTTTGTGTTTTTAGATCTGAGCAGGTTTTAAATTTATGCATACAGGCATGCGTGCACATGTGCATGCATCTGTGTTTACACACAGAGAGGCACACACTTTATCCTATAAAATAAGAAAACTGTTGTTCCTTAGATGAATGCTTAATTAACTTTACCGTGATGTAAGGAATCAGTACCTGGCTAAAATCATCATCATCATCATCATCATCTTCAACAACACCGTCATCTTTCTCTGCTTCTTCCTCCTCCTCCTCCTCCCCTTCCTTATTTTTTAAAGACTCGATATAAAGATGCTATCGAGAGTTTGCATTAAACGGCCATTTAAACTTCGTGCAGCGTCTGTCATTGCGCGGCTACTTTTAGTGGCGTTGAGAGGTGCATTTTTCATACTTTTCTTCGTGGGCTGTTAGGTCTAGAAAGATGGGAAACGCTGGTTGAGAAATAGGCATTGCTGGCGTCTGTTCAGAGGGCAACTCAGACAATGCACAAGTGGGCTGGTGGAGCGCGCGGAGTCGCGCTCTTGGATTACGAAGGCCTTCGCCTTGCAGCTCAGATGCTGCTGCTGCTACTTTGTTGTAGCTTTTCCACCCTCTGCGAAGGGCAGGACGGGGTTATAAGCAAGGGGGAGTCTTCGACCACCCCCCCAGATTCCTGGCAAAGAGTCTGGATACAGCCGTAACTGCCTTAGTTTTCTGGGAGATCCCAAACAGGACACAAAGTTCCTTTGAAAAAAAAAAAAAGGCTCGGGATCACCACTCAGAGTTTAGAAACCTTACTTAGCATCGGACCGTATTACTTTCGCAAATACCAGACCACAACAGCTGTGGGTCTTAAAAAGTTTCAGAGACGAATTCGGTACCGAATTATATTTCCCGCAATGCTATCAAGCCTTTCTCCCCCTCTCCCTTTTTAAATGGACCTTTGTGTATAGAAAACCAATTACATAACGTTAAAAATCAGCTAAAAACGGAGGGAAACCGATAGAAAGCATTAATAGTAAATGTGATTTAAGAGTAGATCCCAAACTAGCCTTTTAAGGTTTAGCTGTATTTAAAAAACAAAACAAAACACTATTTAATGGCTAAAACATGCTGGAATATTGAAAATTGCAGATGTTGTCATATTGGGAGTAGCGAACTTTTGGCAGATTTAACAACAAGAAGTTTATTAAATTTTGTTTTGCCTTGGTGAGTATTTACACCTGGATCTTAAAATAATGTGAAAAGTGACCTCCTGTTAGGATTTCAGTCGTGGGTGGAAAATGAAATTCCATTTTGAATATTTTATGGAGATCTCACTGAATATTTGCTCTTTCCCCCCACTGCATCTCAGCAAATTTATTCTTGAATTTGGATATAAAAGCATTCCTGTCAGAGGCTTTTCTGACTTTTGATGTGAAAAAGAAAAAGAAAAGGGTCACATCATTTTCAGAGAAATTACTAAACGATGCAAATTAAGGAGTGATTTGTAGGACTGGTACAACAGTTGGTGCCTTTTAGAAGAAAGTAAAGCATCCATCTTTAATGCAAGTGACCATAACTTTTTCGTCACATCTTGTTCACCTATATGATGTGCCTATTGATTTGTTTGCACTTAGCCATGTGAATGGGTGTGTGTATATACACGCATGAACCCCCTCCCCATACCAGTGTTTTTACACATACTTGAATAGATATAACCTGCATTGAAGATGTAAAAATAGAAGGTCTGGAGGCAACTCTTTAATGGCAGCAAAGGAGAAGAAGGAAGGCAACGTAAGGAAGGAAGCTCCAGCATCTTCAAGAAGATGGGCACAGGAGAAGACAAGACAATGAAGCCACCAAACAAGGTGGGATTAGGACTGGCTAGAAAAAGCAATAATGGTCAGTTATAGAGACAGGATCACTGCTTTAAAGAAGGCAACCATCATAAGAAGTCAAGATTTATTCAGGCAGATTTCCTACATTGCCTCACGCTCTTATTTTGTGTGTGTGCATGGGTGCACATACACACATATGATTTTTTTTTTGCAATACAGTGGGTACATTTTTTTTTAAATTAACCCGCAGATAATACAAACATTTAATGAGTCAGGAGCACATTCGTGTTCATAAACTTACCATTAACACTCAGTTCTGTGGTTACCTATTTTTTTTTCTAATAAAAACTTTTACATTTTTTTCTGTGTGTGTTTCATAGCGCATGACATTTTCCTTTCCCATTTTTGTTTCTCTTTCCAAATCTAACTGTCCATCCCAGACATTTGCCACAATGGGTGCTATTTAGTTTGTACCCATTTTTAACCTAATATTGTGTACACTTGAATATACCAACATAAAATAAATTATCAGAATTGAGCCTTCTCTATTTATTGTTGAATGTGCCTACGCATGTGTGTGCACATGTGCACGCATATATATAACTGCAATCCTTTGACATGATAAAGTCAGTGTTAGGTCTGTCCCTTTCCCCTAGCCTAGGTTCTGTCATTCAGATCTGCTGCATCTTTGCTTAATAAGAAACATGATCGTGTGAAACCAGAGGGCTATTTTTACCATGCAGCTGGAAGCTGTCATCAATTGGTAACATTTCAGTTTTAGAGTGCTAAAATAAAATAGCATGAAGTTTCCAGATGACGGCCCTATTGGAAAGGGGCTTTCGAATAATAGTAAATGAAGTGAATTGCAATATATGTGTATAAAAACACACGTTTTTTACGCAGAGATCTTGGGAGACTCAGCCAGGCCCAGATCTTTGTGTGTACGACAATTCTCACTTGTGAAACGCGGCACCCAAGCCTGTTTGGAAATACACAGAAATGACAAGTTTGCCCAGCGTGGGTCCACAAAATTAAGCACTTGGAAGCCACCCTCGTCTCAGCGCGAATCTTAAGCGTACGTTTGCCATGGATCTCCTCTAAAGGGCTTATTCGATGTTATGGCCTGTAGTAAACAATTATATCAGTACGTCGTAGGCAGAACAGTACTGCACACCCACCTTGAACGTTTACACCGCAATAACCTCTTTCTTCCATCGAATTTCTAGAAAGCTTTTTTTTTATTATTATTTTTTAGCGCAAGTCACTCCATCCCGTTGTTTCCCGGAGACGCGCGCGCGCGCGTGCGGGAAAGAGAGGGCTTGCTTTGCACGTGTGTTTGTGGAGCCGAAGGGGACGGCTAGGGAAACGGAAATAAATGGCAGGGAACGAAACGACGAGAGAAACTTTCCTTTCTTTTTTCGCAAAGCCGTCTGCTGATTCCCCCACCCACCCACCCANTCATCGCGAACCCGCTGGCGTGGCTCCCGAAACAGTTGTGGGGGTGGGGGTGGGGGTGGGTAGGAATATGCACGTGCTTCTTTCCCGATATCGGCGGTGGTTTAAGTGAGATCGTACGGCAAACGCGGCTCGGCAGAAGGTTCAGCAAACCTTGCGGGCTCCTAGCAAACAACGCCAAGTGGCGGGGAGGCGGGGCGGGGAGGGGAAGCGGCTCCCTCCGATGACAGCAGCAGCAGCAGCGTGGTTCTCAAGCAGCTCGTTAGGACGACGCTGGTGCGGGCTTCACAGGTCCCCTCCCTTCGGTTGTTAGCCAATGGTTTCTAGTGCATTGGGAAGATCCGTCCATCCAGGCCCGGAAGGGATCTCTCTCTTCGGGGGGCTTCGCTTCTGGTTTGTCTGCCAGACTGCCTCCGGTTGATCCCACGCCTCTCATTCCCCCACCCACCCACCCACCCCGACCCTGCTATAGTTGAAGGGGTCTTTCGCGCGAGGCCCTTCAGCATTTGCAAAGGTTTTGAGGTGGGCTCCGTCGAAAGGCTTTCCAAGGCCTGAGGGGGCAACCGCGCAAGAGAAATTAAGTGAGGCGTTCCTGAACCTTAAGGGTCTTGCCTCGACCTGCTCCCATGCAGGAGAGCAGCTCCAGCCCCCTCTCCCCCCCCCGTGTCTCCCTACCTGGTCGTCTGAATGGCAAGGGGCACTTGGCAAACTAGGGCAGGCATCCCGAAGGTGGAATTAGAGGGGAGCCAGAGATCTTGATGGAAGAGATTTTTTGGAAATCCTCAGAATAGGAATACTGACAACAGCAGCAGCAGCAACAACAACAGACGCCTTGTGACGACAGAAAAAAAGAGTTACGTACTTCTGACAGGGTTAACGTGTGGTGTATGTACGCCTGTCATGCAATCCTGTTTTCTCGCCTTTTGTTAGGGGCAGGAAATCGCCCTGCAGGTTACCCGTCGCGGACGGCTATGTTTAGCGGCCTCGCAACTCAGCTAAAGCCCTTGTCTTTCAGCCCACGCAGACCCAGGAAAGTCATAAGAGGGCATCGATTGGGGCTCTTTCTCAGGGCTGCTTCAGTTTCTCCTAGTTCTCGGTTGGGATGTAATGCGGGACGCGGGCGATGTCCCGTCAGCTAGGGCAATGCAGCCTGACTTTTTCGCCCTCCGAAAACGGTTCATTCTCGGCTTCATTGGCCTCCTCCAAACGTTCCCCCCAATGGCTCAGGAACTGCTCACCTTGCTGAGTAGCCCTTCGCCTTCAGCTCTGTGAATGGGGCCCTGGGACGAGATCCAAGCCTCTTTTACAAGGTGGATCTTTCTCCCTTCCCCCCTTTTTTTCTCTCTTCCTTTATGGCAGAAATAATCAGACACTACCTAGATTATTACCCCCCCCCCTGAAATAAACAAAAAAAAAAAACGCTCTCCTTTCTGACTCCATTCTCTTTCCGTTTGGCACCCTAGAAACTTCCCTTCCTGCCTCCTAAATGTAAAGAAGGCGCCAAAGCGAGGTTTGTACGTGAACGGTTGATTATTGGATCTTAACTTAAGGACCACTTTCTCTTCTCTAAGTACCGTGTTGAAGAAATAAATAA
>NW_015386489.1:333628-363838 GCF_001527695.2 Protobothrops mucrosquamatus
CCCCCCACCCCGCGCGCCCCTTCTAGGATGTATGGAGGAGTGAATCCAACTGCTGCGTAGAGTTGACCTTTGGCTGACACCCCTGGGTGGAAGACACTTTGCAAATGAGGGGTGGAAGAAGGAGCTGGATTTCGGTGGTGCTCGGCCAGGTCCCATGACATTCGCCCGAGGCTGAGCAACCCAGGTCTGGAAGTCCAGCAAAGTTCAAGGGAATCGGAGCAGCTTCTTGGGAATCTCCCTGGTAGTCACGAGGGGGAGAACATTATTATTCCTCCGGGCTACAGAGCGCGAACAGCAGCCGCGGCGCCTTCAAGTTCACGGCACTTTCCGTTCTTCGAAAGCTTTAGCTTTATTCTCACTGGGGGGGGGGGTGAGAGGGAGGGAGGGGGGGGGAAATAGAGAGCAGTTACGGTAACAGCAGAAGCACGAAAACCAGCGCGTGAAAGCGGGTGCTAACAAACGGTGCGACTTTCTTCCAGGGGGAAAAGGTGACAACGCGCGCATTCCTCGACAACTTTTTCGAGCGTGGGTCTGAAACTCCAGCTCCCAGGGCTATACACAAAGAGCTTGGCTAGGTGGGAACGTTAAGCTCGGAGGGAAGGTGTGACGTTTCGCTTTCAAAGCAAATGCCAAAACAACAACAACAACAACAACAACAACACCCCAATCCCGGCTCCTTTCTCCCTCTGGTTGGTTTGGGGCTCCTAAAACTTGACCGGCGTTTGTGAGACGGTTCTTATAAGTTTACCAAAGTCCTGCTACGCATGTCTGTTACGCAGGAGGGGTATTATGTAAAATATGAAGCTGTTGAAAGTGATGCCAGCGGTACCAGACTTCCCACGGTCTGAAGGGTGAAGGCTGGACATCAGAAGGCTGGAATATGGCAGTGGGACCGCAGAGGACGCCTCCCCCCCCCAAGTCTTCGCGCACACCTGCCCCCTGCCCTAGTTCAACCCTAGGAAATTAATGAAATCGGGCCAACACCGGCAAGTCCTACAATAGGTCAATCCTTGCGCGTTGCTTTCAATAGGAGCCCCCCCTTTCCCCCGTCTCCCAGCATTTTGGTCAAGTTTCTCTCTGGAAACCAGAACGCGAGTTTCCATCAAGTCTATGCTTTCCTCGCATTTAATTAGCAGTGCTCTTCCTCCCAGCCTCACACCGCTGAGACACGCGCCTTAAGTGATGTTGCACAAGGCTCAGGTCTTTTGGGATTGGGAAGGAAAGGCTCTTCTGTGGGTAAGAAATGTGAAGGAAGGGGCGAACTATCTACGAGGACCAGGCAGTTTGTGGGATGCCAAAAATCTGTCCCCTTGACCAAATTCGGAGTCCTTCTTCTTCTACACCTTCCTATTTGGAAAGAAATGTCACCCGTCTAATACATATATTATCCAACCACTCTTTCCCGAGAATGCAGGGATGGGGTCGATCTGCTTGCTTGCTTACTCCAAGAACGTTGGTATGGATGGTCTCACGATCCAGGAGGATTAGCCGAAGGGTAAAGGGTGACCCTAAGCCTCTAGCGCCCTTTCCTGCGAATCTCCTCTAGAGAAGTTTTGGATTTTCTGTGCTCTGTGAAATGAGAGAGGTGCCTCCCGTGAAAGTTTTGAAAAGTCAGCTTTTGTTGATCCCTCCCCCCCCTCCCTGGTTACACTGTTTTAGACAAAGCAAACCGAACGCGACTGTCTCTTTGGAAGACGGACCTTCCAAAGGAAAGGCGAATGAAAAAGATGCAGGTCCAAGAAAAAAATATATTTAAGAGACAAGCGAGAAGTGCAGTCCTAAGAGCAGCGGGTTTGCTTTAGCAGACCTTTGCTTGCTCTGCTCTAAGGGGATTTGGCCCCCGGTGGCTACATTCCGATGACTCACCTTGGCATTTAATCTCTAACACCGGAGAGATCAACTTGGTTCCCCCCCCCAAAAAAGCGTTCAGCCTGGAGGCATTGGAAAAAGTATCTCAAGGCTGGCTAGTCCTATCATGAAACAGTGCTTAAACTATTAGCTCGATGGCCTCAATCTTTTTTCGATGGGACTACGTAGGTAGTTTAGGCTTGGAATCGATAGGATTCCAGTCTGAATCGAATCTGTCCTCTGCAAGAGTTCAAATCCCATTGACATCGATGAGAATGAACTCTTTCTAGAGGCCAGTTAGAAGTGGGACTGTACTCAGGGATTCGGATGGAGATACAGATCTTCCCAAAAATATTTGTACTGTATTGAGAACAAATCCTAAATATCTGGCTATGCTACTGATGTTATCAGCCCTTCTTACATCCCTTTTATCTGAAATTTGCCAAATTCAAAGATTTGAATTCAAAAGATCATGCAGTTTGATCAGAGGTCACTTTAGCAGACAGAACATAAATGAGTCCGTTACTTTTAGAAGAGAAGGGTAAACATATCAACGTGTCAGAATGGAAGAAATCATGGCAAGTTTAAAAAGTGTTAATAGAGCAACTTCTGCTACAAAAAGTGGGTTCCAGCTCATAATATCTGGCAAACAGGCACAGGCTGAAAATAAATTAAACGGTTTAAATAACTTAAACTGTTTCAAACCAGGTTTTAATTGCAAAATTTCACATAAAAGCTGATTATAAATCCTTCCTGTCCTATCTGCATTCTGCAGTCTGTCATTTTTTAGGCTGCTTTGTTATCTCTAGAACATTTTGTTAATTAATCATGCCTACATTTTTCTTTTCTTGTCTGGAACACACAGTTTATGGAAAGCAAAATCGCTCAGCATAAAATGCTGTTTAAAAGGCTGTTTACTTCTCTCTCATTCCCCCCCTCCCACTCCTTATTTCTATTTTAGCATGCTTGATGTAAGGCAGAAGTATGTATCCTAAGGCAGCACTATTACCCTATGGGTATGATATGTCCAGACTTTGAGCAAAAGGATCATTAAATGGGTGGGAACTGGTAAAATGAGTGTGTGTCTCTTTCTGTGTGGTATAGACAATGTCCTTTAACCTCATATTTACTGACAAATTTAATGTTGATTGTATTAGCATCTGAAAGAAGTCCATATCCATTGCAACAGAATTTCTTTTGCCTATTAAAATTAGGATCAGACAAAAAAGGGGTTGTGTATTTATTGGAAGATCAACTTCCTTTCTTCCTTCTTCTCTTTCTCTTTCTCCTTTTATTGGAGACAACCATTATAACGAACACTGGTCATCCTATAACTCAGAACTAATCCTATTAGTTAATTCTATTGTTTATATCTGGAAACGGGAAGAAAGTATTGTGTGAAGTTATGGATCTGATGCAACACTGATGTCACTGTCCCCACGAAATGTAGAACAGTCAGCTTAGCCTGTCTGAACCAGCATTCTTCCTATTTAATCAATTCTCCTGGCTTTCTTTGCTCTCACTTATTGCTGAATGTTCCTGACTGCAAGGCATAAAAGGCGGAATGGTAGATACATTTGAAGGTGTATTTCCACAGACTTAGGGAAATCCCTTGGATATCCTTTGAATTAATTGGTTTATGGATTGGGATAGCTAAGAGGAGTAGCAGACAAGTTCTTTTCCCTCCTCTCCCACACAAAGTATTAACATATTATTAGTAATGAGGTTCCATGCATAGGATTCTTCCATCCATCTTTCTTATCCTCAGTTGGGACATTCCTGTTGCTTTACTGGGCTCTAGGTCAGATAATAAATCACAGATGCTGGTAAAATGAGTTCAGGAATAAGAAATGCTTTTGATGATTCTTTATTTTCCTTGAATTGAGCATTTAGACTGCATTTCGGTACTCATTGGTAAAATACCAACAAACCTAACGCTTTTTAGAAAATAGAGAGAGAGGCAGTTGTCCTGGAATAAATATATGTACTTTATAATGATGATGTTGATAATGATTTTCAGTTCCAAACATTTCAATTAAGAAATATAATTGTCTCCTCTAATGGGAAATGAGAAGTGACTGTAATAAATATTAAATAAATCTCAAATAGCAAGTGTACTTAATTCTAATTTGGAAGAACTATTGAACTGCTGTTTACTCAGAAGTAAGTCCTACTGTTTTCATACTCTTTAGTCAGCATCTTTATGATTCTAATCCTAAATTTTACAGGCCAAAGGAACCTTTAAATAATTATTGGGAAAACAATTCTAAAATCAATATTTGCATAATTTTTAATATTTTTGTTGATTTTTTTTCAAAAAAATGACTAACACAGTTATAAAAGAATTAAGGCATGAAAAAGTGTAAAGGCTTTGTAGTAACGTTTTAATTGCATTATCAACAAATGAAATCACATTTACCTATCTTCTTTTAAAAATAATTTAATAGAATGAATGAAAGGTTGCTAAAACCAAACAATTAACATCATTTGATGTATTTATGAAGAAATAATCTCCATCCAAAATACTTATGATTTTCTTTTTAACGTCATAAAATCAAATTCTGTAATTAATTTCAAAATATTTCTATATGGTGATTTCATTTCTTACAATCTTAAAATATCCTTTGTCTCAATGATTTCAGCAACATTTTCTCAGAATGACACTGAAAGAGTATTAAGGACAATAATAGTTTTTATTTTAAAAATACATATCTATGGCTCATCTCACAACTGCTTTTGACAAAGGGCATAGACAAAGGAATAAAATATTGAGAGGGATTGCCACTGATTTCACTGGTGTGTTGGTGTGTATGTTTTTTAGTAATATTTCATTCTTTTCTCCATACATTTTGGATTATGAAATAAAGACAGGCACAATTTTATTTCTTCTTGTAATAACAGTAGTAAATTTAAAATATATATTTAAACCTATCTCTCTCTATATATATATTTATAGATATCTCTCCTTCTGTCTGTCTGCATATCTGTCAGTCTAAGTACATACACAAACACACAGACATATCTTGGATCCCATATTTTGATAGCTCCATAGCTTGTCAGGAACAAGTTTAAATATGGTCAATAGTATTGCATCATGGCCAAAATTAAATAATCTATGTAGAGTATTACAGAATATTAGGTAGAAAAATTGAGATGCAACGTCAGGAAGGAAGGAATAACCAATATTTATTACTTCAGCACATATTCTGTTTGGAAATTAGCTACATCGGTATCAGTTGCACTTCCTTCTATGTAAACATAATCAGGATCAAGCCCCTTTGGAGGACCATTTATTACATATAATCAGTCACTACTAATAGATATTATTGATACATTAATTGCATATCAGGGTAAATAAAACTAATAATCCTTAAAGATTGTTATTTAGACTGGATTGTACTTTTACACATTGAATACTTATATAAGAGATTTTATAATCAATGTCCTTAACCATAGGTGCCATAATGATTGCTAAAAAATTATAAAATGAAGAGATAGACAATGTATATAGCACCCCATTCCCCAATATATGTACTTGAATAGATATATACCCACACATTCATTTAACATAGTTTTTATTCCAGATTCAGTATCTGAAGTCATTTTTTTCAGATATGCAGAATGTGGATTCCCTTCTTCTTTTCATCCATTGAAAAACTTGAATGGGAGTAAAAGAGCAAATAGTTTTATTAAGGGGCAGTATAATATATATATAGGGCAGTATAATATATATGTAGAGAAAAGAATGAAAAAGGTGATTTTTTTAAAAAAAAGAAAAGTAAAAGAGTTAAGGAAGGCAAATTCTATATTAGAAAGCAGGTTGTATGCAGAATTTGTGGGAATAAATTGAAATAATATAAATAATCTGGTCTATAGAGCGTATTTGCATGTATTTCAATATGTTTTTCTTTTTTACCTATCTGCTTCTTGCAATGATAACTTTTAAACCATGGAGTGCAATTTCTCTAAATAGCTGTACACAAATGATACCATCTTTCGAATAAAGACTGTGTAAGCTGTTTGATAGCTTGCAATTAGGGCAACATTGCATCTATGCTTGGTGTACAACTATAAATCCTAAAAACACCTTCTGTTATTTCTAACGCACCATGCTGCATTTTAGATAGGTCCAAGAATTTTGTTCCAAGGAAACCAAAAATAAGGAAATAATATAAATATTAGATTCTATTGCTTCAGCATATGGCATGGTAAATGTATGAAGATTTACAAAAGGGTTGTGACAACATGGTGTGCAGCTATGCACAGCACCATTTAATCGTCCAGTTAATAAAGTAGTTTCTCAGTACCTCATTGACAATCACGGATTGCACAACAAGTTTTGGAATGTCCTTTTTCCAACACCCTTATTATTACTTCAACCTCAGATCAAAAGCTCATTATTCTCTTGCTTTGAAAATAATATTTATGGCACTTCAAAGGGAAATCTAGGAGAAGATGGAAATGCTTCCTGCAACACCGTTGTGCAGCGTTTTGCCCATGTTTCCCCCTAATAACTTAATCGAGAGCTTGACAATGTTCTTGGATTACATGATGGAACACACATGCTTTTTCGGGGGCTATCAGGAAAAGACTTTTTCTTTTTTTTAAAGACTCAACAGATACTTCTTTAAAATTTATCTTGGGCAATAAGTGGTTATTTGGAGTATATGCAATATATCTGTGATTAACAATATATTCTGCCAGGAAAGTGAAACTATTGTCTTGGAAACCATACAGGCTTAGAGGAGAATTTAGATTGCCAGGTTGTGACCAGAAGATTCTGTCTTCCTCTTCATACCACACGTTGCTTCCTTATTGCTTGTGCCTTTTTTTTTTCTTGTCAACTTATGGGGCAAATAGTGATCTTATAAAGGACAAAATGCTGATAATATAAATAAAGGGAATTGGGGCACAGCCTTCATCATGCATCAATGCTATCAAAGAGCGATACCTTTTTCCGTGTCTTACATCTTTCTACTCAGAAACAAAGCAAAGTTCTTTTCTTTGAATAAAAGTACTATAAAACCCATTTGTAGACACAGCTCCCAATATTTGAGGTTATGTCTGATCCCCCTCCCCATTTTTATGCAGTTGCCCAGATTCCTTAGATGCATCCTAATTTATTTGTCTGACAAAAAGCACTGCTGAAAATGTTAATAAAAATAAAGCTTCCATTTATTAATAGGTGCCACTGTGGTGCATAAATATATATTTGTGTGATTCTCACAATCATAATAACAGGCAGAGATGATAGAAGCCAAACTAATCACGTAAGCATTGAGTGACAACCCAGTCACTCAATCACTCAACATAAGCAGATGCAGGATATGCTTTAAATACAGGAGAAACGTTCTATAAAGCTATGAGCCAGCATGGAGTCAGGCAGAGGTGAAAAAGCAGCAGTATAGACAAGGCCCAGGAGGGAATATTGCAGTGTAATAAGTAAACAACAAGTAAACAAAACAGACTGGTTTTCCAGCATGGAATTTAAAATCCTTATTTTCAAGTTCTACATAAAGCAGTTAAATTCTTCACTGAAAGCTCAAGACATAACTTACTTTATTTCAGTGCAGTTCATTGAACTGAAATAAAAGCAATTCCTCTTAAATGATTGGAGAGGGGGAGGGTTGATTCATTTACCACTTTAATTCTTCCCATTTTGCCAGACTTTGGGATGATACTGGAGTTCTGTAGATGGGCAGAAGATAAAGTGATGTTTTGAAGGAATGTGAAAATTTTCTCTCTGTATCTTAGTGGAAATTTTACATAAGCATACAATACTGTTTCATTTTTGCCTCTGGCATAAGATAGGGAAACTTCCCCATATCTAATTATTTATTATGTGATGAAAAAAATGACTGGAACCTTACTAATCTTTAAGAATACAGTTCCAAGCAAATTAAATACCATCAAAATGAATTTTACAATAATCTACATATAACATGATTAATTATCAATTGATTTTGCTAATTTTTTAAACAAATATTTGTATACTATATGCCTCTGGCTAGATTCCATTCAATAGGCTTAATTGCTGAACCTTGCTTAAGCAGATATTGGTTGCTATGTAACTCCATAGGGGCAGATACTTATTTCTCAAGATAAATGCAGCCTAATTCCAATTTATACAACAATAGCTCCATTAAATACACGAGCAAGTCATTGTGATATATGATTTCCTACATGGAAACATTTTGTGTATAAATAACAAAGAACTAGAAGATTGGCAAAGGGATTTTCTAATTTATGACAAGACACATTTTCTACTAAGAGATTAACCCCAACTTAGAAAAGAAGACTAAGCAACCAGAATGATTAAACAACGATCATGTTACGTTGAAGCACTTGAAACTTCTTCATAATTCAAAGGTTTGATTTCTTTAAAATATTTATCAGATAGCTAGAATTTTTTGACAGCCACATACAAGAAATTATAATGAGGGAAAATCTTTCATCACTGTAAATGTTGGATGGGCTTTTAGTTTAGAGATTGTGTCCCACAATATTTCACATATTGTATTGTTAAGTGAGGAATCACATTACTACACACACACACACACACACACACAGAAATAGAACTGCATTTTTTTTTAAAAAAAGACCATTTCTGTGGTTACAATTTTAATAGCAATAGCACTTATACTTATATACTTCTCCATAGTACTCTCTCTAAGCAGTTTACAGAGCCAGCATATTGCCTCCAACAATCTGGGTCCTCATTTTATCAACCTCAGAAAGATGGAAGGCTGAGTCAACCTCGAGCCTGTCAGGATCGAACTCCAGACTGTGGGCAGAGTTAGCCTGCAATACTGCATTCTAATCACTGTGCCACCAAGGCTCTTATGATTTTAAAAACATCAGCAACAAATATTTAATTAAAACAGTTTGGTTTGTATTTTTAAAGAAATGGTTTATTTGGAATACAGTAGATATAAAAAGTCTATACACACCTGTTAAGATGCCAAGTTTTGAGAAAAATCAGGCCAAGATAAATCACTTCAGATTTTTTTCTACCTTTAATATAACTTATAAGCTGTACAATTCAATTGGAAAATAAATTGAAATGTTTTAGGGTGGGGGGAAATTAAAAAAAAAAGATACAATAATATGGTTGTATAAATGTGCACACCCTTAAACTAATCCTCTATCTTTTGGAGTAGAAGCCTATCAGCATGACACATCTTGCCTTGGGAATCTTTGCTCACTCTTCCTTGCAAAACTGCTCTGAATCTTGTCACATTGTGAGGGCATCTCCTGTACACAGCCTTCTTCAGATCACCCCACAGATTTTCTATTGGATTCAGGTCTGGGCTCTGGCTGGGCCATTCCAAAACTTTGATATTCTTCTGATGAAGCCGTTCTTTTGTTGATTTGAAGGTATGCTTTTGATCATTGTTATGTTGAAAGGTGAAATTCTTTTCTATCTTCAACATTTTAGCAAATGCCTGATTTTGCCAAAATTGATTGATATTTGGAACCGTTCATAATGTCCTCCACCTTGACTAAAAGCACTGTTCCAGCTGAAGAGAAGCACTCCCAAAGCATAATGTTGCCATCACACACGCTTCACTGTGAGTCTGCTTACTTTTCGTGATACATAGTGTTGTTTTTGTGCCAAAACTAATGTTTGAATTATGGCCAAAAAGTTCAGCTTTGCTCTCATCAGACCATAACACATTTTCCCAATGCTTTTGTCAGACTTGATGTAGGTTTTTGCAAAATGTAGCCAGGCTTGGATGTTTTCTCTGTAAGAAAAGACTTCCACCTTATTCCACAGCCAAGATATATGAAGAATATGGGAGATTGTTGTCACATGTATACAACTCAGCATTTGCCAGAAATTCCTGCAGTTGCTATAGGCCTCTTGGACCAGTTTTCTTATTGTTTTATTCATCAATTTTGGAGGGACCCCTAGTTCTTGGTAAAGTCATTGTTGTGCCATATTTTCTCCACTTGTTGATGACTGTCTTTACTGTGTTCCATGGTATATCCAATGCTTTGGAAATGTTTTTGTACCCTTGTCCCAGTGGTGGGATTCAAATATGTGAACACCAGTTCTCTGTGTGGATGCCACTTCTGGAAGTCCGTTCTGGGCCTGGGCAACAAAAAATTAGCTACCGGTTCTGCTGAAGTGGTGCGAACCGGCTGAATCCCACCAAGGCCTTCTCCTGACTGATACTGTCCAAGAATGAGATCCCTTTATTACTTTATAAACTCTTTTCAGACCATGGTATTTGCTGTAAGAGGCAACTGAGTAAATGTCAGAAAAATCCTGGTATAACAGGTTAACTTTATGTGGGCTTGATCAGTGTCACTTTAATTGGTGGCAAATATGTACGGACTACTATTTAACATCAACTTAAATGCGATTGGTTAATTCTGAACATAGTCATATCCCTACTTATAAGAGGGTGTGCGCACTTATGCAACCTCATTATTGTATGTTTTTTATTTTTATTTTTCTCTCTCAAAGATTTCAGTTTGTTTTTCAATTGAATTATATAATATAATTATATTAACGGTGGAAAAAAACTGAAGTGATTTATCTTGGTCTGATTTTTTTTACATCTCATAAACCTGGCATTTTAACAGGCGTGCATGGGCTTTTTAGAATCCGCTGTAGCTATAGACCACATTTCTTAAATCTAATTCACCTTTGTCTCTAAAGAATGTCTTTGACCAAGCTTGTTACAGAGTTAGATAAATAAGTAGACAGAAATTATTTGTTTTGAGCAGATCATCTGTTCTTTTTGTAAACTCATGCAATTGTGTGAATGAGTGAGGAAAAACTTCTAAAGCGTTTGAAGGAATATTTGGAGATTGTGAGCAGAAGGATAAAGGAGAAGGAATTATATCTGAACCCAGAAAGAGTGGAAATGATAAAATGAACTGCGTCTGCGTCTGCGTCTGCTTCTGCTTCTGCTTCTGCTTCTGCTCCTCCTCCTCCTCCTCCTCCTCCTCCTCCTCCTCCTCCTCCTCCTCCTCCAAAACATTTTGGAGAGTTCCTGAAATTGGTGTTGATTGTTGAGACACAGGTTAATTGTTACTGACGATGCTTCATTCATTTTAAATTAAAATAAGATCCTTTTCTTCTTCTAGACATTACACTGATCCATTCTACCAGGAATATTCAGTTTGCCCTATATGGGGCAGATTGCAACTAAGATATTTGACTGCTTTATATTGAAGCTCTACCAAGTCCTGAAAGCAATTCACCTATGTTGCTATATCCCATAATACAGTTAAAGTTGGACCCTAGGATAAAACTTAGACAGCAAGAGACAAACAATCCAACATGACCGGATTTATAAATACGGTCATTATAAAAAATACATTATTTTTTTCATATAACTTGGTTAAATTTTCAAGAATTTGAATTTGAATTCTATATAATACAATCAGAATGATTCTAGTAAATAAATACAACATATATAGAAAAAGAACAAGATTTTTTTTATTTCATCATGTATTTTTCCATAATTCTGATCACACCTCTAAGTCAATGTAAGCTGCTAAAATCTCAAGAAGGTTAAATAGTCATACTACTCTTACTTTTTTCCCAATCCTTAGTTCTCATGGCTTCTGAAGGTGATTGAAGAACTGCTTAGTTTAAAAATAACTTAAAAACACAAATACATTTTTGTTTATATAGAAAATCGACCAATTCTGAAAAAACAATTACTTTTCTGTATTGTATAATTTTGCTGAGAGATACAGATTTATAGGCACCCAATTATTGAAACTAATTAATATAATTATATGAAATAATTAATGTATGAATTCCACACATGTTACTAGTATATTACAATAGCTCCTTAAGTTCTTGCTATTAAAAATAATAATGGGGGTTCTGTGAAGCTTTATCCAGGGTTTGATGGTTCTTAAAAACAGTAGTTCCTTACCTAACATTCTCCATAAGGGTTGAGAATATAGCTCCTAGCATTTCCAACTAACACAACCAAAATCCAGGGTTCAAGTGAGAAAATTTAAAAATAGTAGACCAGAACATCTGTCCTCATTCTTTTGCTACTCAAATATACAGTGATAAAGCCACTGAAAGAAAACACTTGAGTGACTGAAATAGTTGCAATAGGATGTAATAATATGCGGTAGCATACAAAAAACTAAGCAATATAAAATTATGTAGCAAAACTAACACACCAAATCAGGCTTAACAGGAAGTCATAGCAAATCACGGATTATTGATACACTAGTGTTTCTCAACTTCAGCAACTATAAGCTGTGTGGACTTCAACTCCCAGAATTCCTCAGGCAGCATTGCTTGAGTTGAAGACCATACAGTTTAAAGTTGCTGAAGTTGAGAAACGCTATTATGCACTACATGAATTAATTGTAATTGATACTACGCGTAACTTAAATTTCTTTTAGGACCTATTTCACATATAGTTCTTGATTCCATTCCCAAGTGCTCAATCCTAGGTGAAGATGAAGCATGTTAATTTAAAAAAAATATATAGGTTCCATTGTTACCATTTTAGTACTCTGTATTTATTATAATCTCTTCTTTCTACAAAGTCATTATTATAGTATATGCTCTGTAAAGACTTTGGATAATGATGGTGAATTTTCATACATATTAGACAAAACATGTAAGAACAGAATAATTTAAGCCCATTATTTTTCAGAATTAATAGTCACTACCTAGTAAGTGTTTAAACACTCCTCTTTATAACCCAACAAACTTATTATTACAAGTTGCTTCCAAAATATGTAGCTAGCTCAATTAATTGCTGGAAAACTCATACACCAAATGTTTCTATAAGGAAAGATAGAAGCTAACACACTTCAGGATTATTGCCTTGTTTTCCAAATAGCATCCTAAGGAATTACTCATCTTCTCCACTGCTATTTAGTTACAACAGCACATTGTCTACTGCTTCTCTTGAATTCCAGAGAGAACATAAAAGTTTTCAATGTATATTTTTATCTTCATTAAGAACAAACACAGCACTAGGTTTAAAAAATACACACAAAAAAAGATGGAACCATTTCAGTGCCACAAGCGAGACATTTTTATATAAACCTCAACTGAATTAAATCATTTGGCGGGCCATACTTCTTGCATGATAGAGCACATGTTGAGTTAAGAGTCATTTTTACAAGGTTGTATGGAAAGGGGGCTAATACGATAACAATTTTTCAGGGCCTGACCTTATCGCAGTTGTGCACTGAGGCTACAAATTGGACACTTGCAACCCTATTACATGGAAATAAATTGGAAATGACATATTATTTATACAGATGTATACATGCCTCCTGATATTTGGAGGGAAGAGCATTTAACTTTTATTTATTGCTCTAGTAAAATATAATTAAGTAGTTGCTACCTTGACATGGCAGGATGGCAGGATACAATAGCATTGCTTACATATCTGGATTGGCTTATTACTTTGCAGCTAAATCAATTCTTCACAAAGGCAGAGAAGACCCATCCTAGAAAGCAGTCCAAGACAGACCTACAAGCTATTTTTATTATGTTTATAAGAAACAGGTTGATACCAAACACATCAATATTTGTTTGAAAGCAAGTCCTATTATTTTTGATGGAACACATTTTAAAACAGGCTGAAGTCTTCTGTACATTTAGTTAGAAGGTCTCATTGGATTCAGATAAATTGGATTTCTCCCTTTACATTCTGCGAGTTTTCATAATTTGAACAGTTGGAATCAGATTCCCTTTGTTATGAGATATAAAATTATCTGATTACAATATTATCTGCAGCTCATCCCAAGTGAACCAAACAGTATCTATACTGGCATGTTGTAATCCCATGTACATTTATATGTGAGGAAACTCCATTGAAATTAACAGGATTTATTTTGAAGAAACAGCATTTGCCTGTACAATATTTATTGTTCATTTTATTGTGTCTGCAAATCCTAGGGTTGTGCATATTTCAAAAATGACTCTGGAAAAAACATTTTGCACTTTGCCCCAACGTACACTTCACAGCTATTAATTACAGAAACCTGACTTTTCTGGCTCCATATGAGTCTGAATAAAGATGTCACTGCTTTATGGAATAATCTATAAAATTAATGTGACTGTTAGCCTCTGTCACCTCAAATCCTGACCCCACATAATTTAAATCAGAATTGTGCAATGTTGCATCCCACTTTTTTTTCTTTTTGCAGTCCTTAAATCTTGTTTTGCAGTCCTTAAATCTTGTCAAGTATATGTATCACCCCAAAATGTAGCATTTTAGCAACAAGAACCTGCTCAAATCATCCCAACCCTACCCGAATGTCCTAGCCCTATCCAAGTGGGAGATGAAATTCTACACACTTTGCATCAGGAACCGAAAGCCTATGGCTTTCAGGAACTTCTTGCAAATGTATTAGAGGTAGTCCTTGATTTACAACAGTTTGTTTAGTGACCGTTTGAAGTTACAATAGAACTGGAAAGTTGCACCCTACCTACTTACGACCTTTGCAGCATCTCCATGGTCACATGATCAAAATTCAGATGCTTGGCAACTGATTCATATTTATGATGGTTGCAATGTCCTGGGGTCACGTGATCCCCTTTTCTGACAGCAAAGTCAATGGGGAAGCCAGAGTCACTTAACAACTGTGTTGCTAACTTAACAACTGCAGTGACTCATTTAATAACTGCGGCTTAACAACTAAGCAAGAAATGTCTTGCTTAGCAACAGAAATTTTGGCCTCAATTGAGGTCGTAAGTCAAGGACTACCTGTGCTTTATTTCCCAAAAAACTGCTTATCCCTGATGCAAATCTAAAGGCAAATAAATCCATAGATGCTGACATGCTGTAGTTCATTGCTGCTGGCTGCCTGTGGCCTGTGCTCGGGGTCCACAGCAGCCTTTCTCAATTTTTTTACCTGGAAAGAAGCCTTGACATAATTTTTAGATCTTGATAGATTTTTGTTGATCTGGACTGATTTTTTGTTTTGCAGTGTGGTTATTGATAAGGGATAAAATAGGAGAAGAAGAGATTTTTAAAAAAAATAAAGTACCAGAGAAGGTGTTAGGTCATCCAAATTATTTATACTATGCCTGGAGGGAGGGGGGGAGGAGTCATTTTTATATATCTATTTTTTCTTTTCTTTTTTCCCATTTCTTTTTCACTTTTCATATTTTCTTTAGATTCTGTTAGATTTTGTAAACTTTAACAAAATTATTATAAAAAAATAATTTTAGCCCTTAGGAACCCTTGCATAAAAATTATTATATTTATAGCTAAATATTTCACAGCAGGCAAAATTAAAAAAACCCAGTGTGTTTGTGTCTGTGTGCATGTGTGTGTGTGTGTGTGTGTGCATGTGTATGCATTTGCACGTGTGTTTTTATATGGTTTATAACCTCTGGTACAAGGTTTACAGGAGCTATAAAACCAGCATTGCTTCCTTTTGTTCTAGAGTCATGGCTAGTATGATTCCTTCTCGTAGAGTGAAAGAGGAAGTGACTTCCTGACATTTGTCATTCTCAGCTTTGAAGAAGGTTCACTCTTCCGAATCCATTACCCAAATAATAGAATTAAGTCTCCATTGTTACTTAATTATGTTTTTATTTAATGAACTCAGTTGCTGGGGCTGGCAGAAGATACTTAATCATAAATTAACCACATAGACTGGGCTCATGTAACTCACCAGATTTAATATAATTGGCTATGTTAATAGTTCACGCATGTCATGTGAATATAAGCAACCTTTTCCCTTTTCATCTTGGTACTGACTTGACAAGCTAGGTTTCAACTACTGACATAGACCCTAAGTTACATCATTCTTTAGTGCCCCCAGTATCTTTTTTTGTTTTGTTGTTTTAATGTCAGGGCCCCTAAACTCTTGGATGTTGTATTTCTGAATATAGAACTGCAGATGTAGCTTTTCCCATTTACACATCTTGATGGCATCAGGGCAGTATCTGGGTTTCTTTCAGTCATGCAGTTTTTGTTCATACAAAGTGGTCTCATTTCAGATCTGGAAGATAAGGACAGATGCATCACTGTCTTGTTATGTAAGAGAGGAGTCAAGACTGTCCCATCCAAATGCTGCCAAATATGCTCGTCAAGCACAGTAAGTAAGCTATATGCCAGGCATCTTCCTAGTAATTTGCTTTGGTCAAGGAGCAAACCAGATTTAGGAAAGAACTGTCAAGTCTTGATCAATGACAGGTTCATTATATAACAAAAAGGGGCATTTCTTCCTCTTGGGTCAAATGTTATGTTTGTTTTATTAATTTAATGGCAGCCTTCAGTCTGATTCTCAGAAACAGGCTATAGAGGAAATTGCCTGCCATCTTCATCAATTAGGGTTGCCTCACCTTGTTCATAACATCTCATGAAACTGGTTCTATGCAACTCCCCAGAGCATCTTGTTCTCCCTCTCTAATTCTAAGTGAAAAGGAATGAAACGAGAATGCATCTTGTCACCTATCCTTTTCAACTCCAATAGATTCCCTGGTGCAAGTTTTGTCTGAAGTGAAATTTCAAATCTCAATGTCTTTCAATGAACCTATTTCAATTCTTTTGCACGTGAAAGAAATAGCCTTCTTCTGTATAGCTCAAGTGGGCTTCAGATATTGTCTTCAAGCATTAGCTCTCTCCTATAGAGAGAAAAGTCTTCAAAACATAACAAAAACAAAAACTGTTATGTTCTCCAAAAGACATGCAACTTGCCACCACTCTAGAAAATTGATGATATCTGCAATGATCAGTTTAATGCATTCAAAGAGCAGAGCCTTTTTTTCAAGCATTGCCATTAAGAATGAACAATTAAGGGCTGTTCATATAATGTTGCAGCTACTAAAAGAGCTTGGACATATAATGTTGCAACTACTATTCGGTGTTATGCAAATCATAATGGTAATAATCATGTCCCCAGCTGCAATAAAAATCTATAGAGCAAAGGTCACGAGCCTTTTGGCTTATGGCACCCAGATATATAATTACCATAATTTGGCTGTTCTGTAAGCCATCAAATGTAAATGTTTAAGGACCTTGCTGTGAGTTCCCAGTGTGTTCTCAACCCCTTGCTAAGACAGAAATTCAGTTTCACTTCCACAGAGAGTCATATGTAGCTTTGCTGCTTGAAATTTGGGTTGAAACTCATTTTCTTTGAGAGTTTCTTGGCCTCCTTGACCCTACAAGAGAAATCTACATTATGGATGGCAAAAATCGATTAGAATTTAAATGTTGTGGCATATCTGATGAACAAATGATTTCAGTTCAAAAAAGACTTGCACGAATTGAAAAAAAAATAGTATTTTCAACTCATATTCTGAAAGATTTAAAAGATATCCTAACTTGTTTAGGTTTACCTTGGTAAAATTTTCCACCTGACTCACAGAATAGCCCTTTAATATTTTTGATTTAAGGTTTTGCCATTAACAAGGCTGAAAATTTTAATAAATAATTTTCTGCAAAAGTATATTTCTCCTTGCTTATTGGAATCTATATATATTCTGCATGTACTTCTTCATTGTACATTTGGCACAAGGATCTAATAACGAATAAAGAAGGTAGGATGATCACGAGAAAAACACGCACATTGAGGCAATACCTTTATGAAGAGTTACATGATATTTGCAGACTTATCTGATATGGGATATAAATTCTGGATGACCGTTAGATTTAACAAATTATTAAAACTTTTCTCTACCTCTTTCGAGCCATCTAGTGGTGATCCATATTTTGATAGCTCATCTATATGCTTAAGTCTCGTTTCAAATTTTAGGTCATAATCAAGATATCTTTCCATAAGGAAAGTTTTAATTGTAAAGGACAGAAGTGGGTAAGATGAATGGATGGAGTTGTAGGGGTTAAGGTGCTGGCCTAGAAACCAGTCAACAGTCAACTGTGAATTCTCCTAGGCTGGCAGACGTTGGGCTGGTCACTCAGGCCAACCCACCTCAGGGGGTTATTGTTGTTGTGAGTAAAATAGGAGGAGGAAAGTATTAGATATGTTCGTTGCCTAGAGTTACTTATATAGCAATAAAGGCGAAAAGATAAAAAGATAAAAATCAAACAAACAAATAAATAAATTTGGGGTTATTATTTGTTTAGTGAAGTTGGAGTTTCCTTCCTTCCTTCCTTCCTTCCTTCCTTCCTTCCTTCCTTCCTTCCTTCCTTCCTTCCTTCCTTCCTTCCTTCCTTCTTTCCTATTACATTTGGTAGTAATTTTACTGCTTCAAAAAGATAGAAAATCTAAGTCTAGCATAGTTGTTAATGGGAGGCTTGTGGGCTTTTTTTTTTTTTTTTAAGTGAGCATAAGTTTGGTCGGTGCAGTGTTAGGCATAAGAACCAAGGTTCTTGAACTTGGCAATATTTCTTCTTCTATACCGCTATGAAAAGTAGGGCTCCATCACTGCACCCAAGCATCCATATGCAACTGATGATGTCTAGACTATGTGGTAGTGATCTTATATACAACATCGGACCCAAGATTAACATAATCATGACTTCTTCAGTTTGTCCAGTTTTCTGTGCTCTTTTGACACATTGAGCCATAAATTAACTACACTCTTTCATTTGTTAAGTAACGTGATTATTTTTTTGGACATCAATATGTTGTGGAACATAGCCAGACATTCTTCCCTAGAAAACTGATCCAAATTTGCTGTTTTTCTGCTGTGAAAAGCAGTCCAGGAAAAAAGATCAGTTGGGTAATAGGGGGAAATGGCCAAGGTTTTTCTGGAGTTGTTTGTCTGCATGCTGTGTGCTGACCATCACAGTGACCATCTGTGATCTGGATTATTTTCTCTTCTAACTGACAGCTGATGATTTTCTATTACCATCATTTAACAAAAGACATGAGAAACTGAATCTGGGTTTCCTAGCTGAATTTTCTTTAAAGGTTATTGCCATTACCTGGACTGGTTTGATAATATAACTCAGGATTGCTTGCACTGAAATGAAGATTAATATACCTTTTAGAACTAGAAATAGGACATTATTTATTTCATATACAGTACACAACATGGCATGCATCCATCCATTCTTTCTGCAATAATTCTAAAGTGTTTAAACTTTCACAAAAATTAAGATTATTTTTTTAAAAATCATAAAACCTCTCAACCTCTCAATAATTCAGCAGCCTTCAATATACAGCACAGATAACATTATGTGCCAAATGTCTTCCATAAAAGCTCTGTATTTAGTTGATTCCAGAAGGTAGACAAAGTAGGGCTCCATCTAATTTTTACTGGGGAGGGGGCTATTCCAAAGGCCTGGGGCCATTATTGAAAATTATCTACAAGCCTCAACTTCTTTCAGCTCCCAAAAGTAGTACTTCCTGGCAAGATCAAATTGGTTGAGTGTCTCTAATGGGAAAACGTGGTCTTGAAGGTAATTTGGTGCTAAGCCATAAAGGGATTTAAAGGTTAAAATGAGAAGAAAATTAAGAAGCCAAGTGGTAAGAAATGCAGTCTCTGAGGTCCCCCATTAACAAATGCTGACTAAAATGGGTGGCCACAAGGATTAGAAGGAAAAGTGTAAAGTCAGTTTTGGAAGTAGAAAAACACCAGAAATTTGGGGAAAATAAAGTATATCCATTAATAATCATGCCAACCTTTTGTGATCTAATATTTTATGAATACACAATGCAATGTATTTAACCTGGCTTATTCACTCTGGTGTCATTTATTTATTAAATGTGAAAGTATAATTAAATTATTAATTATTAATTAAATTTAAAAAGTTTTAAAATATTTCTTTTGTGTCTTTTTTTT
Organism: Protobothrops mucrosquamatus; assembly: GCF_001527695.2. NCBI lineage: Eukaryota > Metazoa > Chordata > Lepidosauria > Squamata > Viperidae > Protobothrops > Protobothrops mucrosquamatus. The sequence continues at coordinate 353,187 of NW_015386489.1, forward strand.
TTGAGCCTAGTCAAGAAAAGATCCACTAATTTCTAGTTAAAAAGTCAGGAGTCAACAAGCCCCAAGCTAATCAGACCTTGAATCCTATTTCTTTCCTTCCTTTAATGGTAGAATTCTCTCATCTATTTGAGAGAGCATAAATGCATCTTTTGTCTTGTATTTGAGACATGTCTTCTGTGTACAGATTCTGTAGTACTCTTGTGCTCTCACTCTTCAATCTTCCTATTACAAGTTAATATAAAACATTTTTGGAAATACAAACTGGCAGTATATGCACATCTTATATTAATGGATTAATAATTCTAACAGGAAACATTTTGTTAGAATATCTTTACTCTTCATTTTCTTTCTTTCTTTTTAAACAATACATATGCATACAAAACATAAATGTCTTGAAGAGGAAAATGAAAATAAAGATCCTGGATTTTCCCCCCATTTTTCCAAGTCTTCACACTTCTGTAATGGTTTGTAGAAATGACCTTGGGAGACAGGAATTAAATCCACAGCCTAGGCAATGGTCATGAAAAAGGATATCTCAATCCACAGAAGGGTGGGAAACAACCTAAGATGGGACCTTCTCTAGTTTTCTGGAAAGTTAAAGCAAGGGAAGGAGAGCTGCTTTCAGACTTGCAAGATTCTGTTACTGTAACCTTGCAATAAAGGTAGTGTTAGTACTCACAGTTTGTATTTCTTGCCTGGATTACCTCCAATGGCTGACATCAATCTTGCATACTTCCACAATAAAATCAAAATCCATAGAATTTACATCCTGCTGAAAATTCAACCACCTAATGTGCATCTAGTTTGAATAATGATGGCAGGGAATCATTCTTGGGTGCAAGAATGAATTTCTGTATTTGGTGTTCATGTTTTTTGTATTCACGTTGCCTAGCAACCAGGAGGAGTTAAGAAAGTTTTGGCCTGAGCTATGTATTGCTTGCTGCTCTTCTTTTATTCTACAGTAAACCTCTCCATATCTGATAGTACTTAAAAGCTGCTTTGAATCTGTCCCAAACATACGTTATTTATGACAAGAAAGGTTTTCCAAATTCTTAACTTAGTTGGTTCTATCCACTCACTCAGAGATGTTCAACTAACCAAGTACACAGATTAGTACTCTGGTTCTTCATTGTTTTCAGCAAGAAGAAAATGAAAAAAGAGCACTTTCAATACTTTTATATACTTTTTAAAGCAGGCTTTTCTAACCTGGTGCTGTCCAAATTATCATTTTCTCTTTGTTTTTTTTCAGGAACAGCTTCAATAGTTTAATACATACCTTTTGTAAATCCAGGATGAGAAAGCTTTCCAAATCGTGTTTTTGTTTTATTATTGGCATATTCCCTTAATTATTAAAATTTCATTTTAAAATCTATTATGCCATCTTTTTCCATGTCACTCTTATATTCTGGAATTTTAAAATCCATTTTTGGATCTACAACTTCTTTTTCCACATCATTTTTATAGTCCCATATTTTTTTAAAGGCCAAATCCACATTCAAATCAGCCTCAGTCTCTATTTTTTCTATTTGTTCTATATTCTCTTTTATAGTATCAGACAACCTTTTAAATAATTTTGAGTATATTGTACTGAACAGCCTTCATTTCTTCAATAGTCAAATAGTATTGTTCCATTGTATTAATGGGTTGCTTCTTTAATTATATCTAATTCTCTCTGGTTCCCTCTAGTCATCCTTCAATGTCCCTTCTTATCTGTTTATCACTAAAACTTTCCCACAGGAGGATTTCTTACAGATTTCTTAATTTCAAAGTCTTCATATATTCTTTTATAAAATTTTAAATACCCCACAGCAAATATTCTTTCAAGTTCATCTAGCCCCTTAACTTTCTAAAATCCACATTCTAGTCCTCTTTTAGTGTTTTCCAAAAACTAAAGCTTTTCTTTTTAATTCTTAAACTTACATGGAGCTTCCTTCATCCAGGATAGAAGGAGATTCTCCTGGTATAATAAGACTCATCTTTCAAAAGGTTCTAAACCTCTAGTAAATCAACAATGAGTAATTTCCTAAATTAGTAAAGAGAGGGGATGAACCCAGTATCTCTTTAAAGGTGCCAAACTGTGACTTAGGCAAAATGTTTTTTCCTTGTAGTTCTCAGAACTGTCAAATCCATTAGAAACTGCTATTTTACAGTCTCCTCACAGGGAGATTCTATACGGAACAAACCTATGTGTGAACTTTGTCCTTTCCTTGATATGGAGAAGAGTTCCAAGGATCGGATCATTCACCAGTTCCTCTATTTCAGTGGTTCTCAACCTGTGGGTCGGGACCCCATTTGGGGTCGATCGACCATTTCATGGGGGTCGCCAAGCAAGGCTGTCCGCCATTTTTTTTGTCCGCCATTTTTTCCCCCTTTTCCGGTGGGTGCCTTACCTCCCTTGGGCTGGGACAGCTGGTGGTCGGCCTACTCCGTCTCTGCCGCTTGCCAGCTACGCCTCGGCCGGCGCAGGGGGTGGAACCACACATGCACGGCGCTCCCGGGCAGGGAAAGTCCTCGACTTACGACTGGTTGGGTAGTCCTCGACTTATGACCGGCTTAGTCCTTGACTTACGACTGGTTTAGTCCTCGACTTACGACCGGTTTAGTCCTCGACTTACGACCAGTTGGGGTCGCGGCATTAAAAAGGTTGAGAACCACTGCTCTATTTGCTGTCTTCAGTCTGACATTCCAATCATGGAAGTGCAAAAACCAAAATGAAGCCTCACAATCATTTTCCTGAAAATAAGTATGAACAGATTTCAGACAAACATTAAAAAAAAAGTCACATAATAACTGTTGACCATTGAGATGGGAGAATTATAATTCAAATTATCAGAGAGCTGAGTGTCAGGGCTTTCTTTCTATTTTAACTTCTATGAAGTAAGTCATAGACTTACTAAAGTTTTAGTACTGCTTAAATATTTTGCACTGTAGACTGTATAAAAGACATGAACCTATAAAAAAATAAATAAAGAACTAGGCTGAATCCTGAAAATTGTTATGACCAATTTTATTTAAGTTAAACCAAATTGTGTTTTACCAGTTTAACTGCAGAGACTAGAGAATGATATTTTCTAAGTAACGTCTTTCAGTCTTGAGTTAAAATATGAATTCATCAGATATTTTAAAAATAATTTACTTTTTAAAAATCCTCCAGTTTATTAATACCTCATCATGCATATTTGAAAGCTACAAGTCAGTACTATGCAGTTTCCTAAATAAAATGCACCTTCATAGCTTATAGAGGTAAATTGAAAATGAAATTTGTCAAGAACGTGATTGATATCGAAAAGTGTTTTGTTTTCAGTGACTGGCACTGCCAAGTTACAACCATCTATCATCTAACAGGTAATTAACTATATTTCTCATCATGAGCTTTCAATCCTGCTGTTTCATTATTGAAATACCACAAATCAGTAAGCCTCTGAATCTAGATAGAATTCCTTGTCATGGCCAAAGAAAATGCAATGTGACTCTAATATGTTTGAGGAAAAGTCAATGAAATGTAAAGCTCAAAATGTTAAGGAGACACATTTCTGTTTTCTTTTTGGAACATATTTGTAGGTTTCAAAAATGCTTATTAAACCTTGTAGCACTCAACTATCATTATCTTTTTCACAGATTTTAAGTGTGGAAGTACTCAGTAACCCATGATTTGGTTAACTGATAGTCTCTAAGATGCATGGGAAGCATGTACTATGTCTATCCTATCGATCTCAATTTCAGCAGAAATTAGAGGAAAAGTTTAAATACATTGAAATGGCATATTTGAAGTTGATTAACGTATAATCGTTATTTGCCATTTTCTTGTGCGTTACACATTTAGATAAAATAAGGAATAAGGTAGTATTTATTGGACTACTGATTATGTGAAATAGAAAGTGGACTGTGTCAAAAGGGTGCAACTGGCTTACAACATGAAACTGTGCAAAGGCCCTCCTATCAATGATTACCACTTATTCCTTGAGTATAAATTGTGAATCTAAAAAGAACCCAGATTGCACACTGCATCTTTCTGGAATAATGCCACCTCATTCCTTTGGCAGCCTTTTTTGTTTACCTGTAGGAGTTTTCAAAGGGAAAGGAACATCATCTTCATCCACAACATCTTCATCTATAGTCTTATATATAAGGATTCATAGGATAATTGGCCTACTATTTTTTTATTTATATAGTTTCCTTTGTAGCAAACCAGTCACTGGTGCTTTAGGAAAATATGCAAAAAAGGTATAATAATATTAATGGCTTTTTAATCAAGTAGAAAAAAAGGACAAGAACAGATCAAACTTAAATCTGAATTGATGTCTGCCTCTGTCTCTCCACTGTATGACTTGTATACTTACAGTATTTATTGTGTGAATGATAATACATGGATCTCTATTGTGCTATATTTGCATGGATCACATACTTTTTATCAATACAAAAATTAAACTGGACAACCAAAACAAGAAATAGATTTAGAACTATGTGACATGAAAGGGGGTCTATGGGTAGGAATGGGAAACTCAATAGATATGACTCACATAGAAACATGACAAGGACAATAAATACATTTAGAAATCATTGTTACACACTTGTTCTTTGGTTTATTCCAGTTTCTCTCTGTAACTTTCTTCTTCAACTATTGAACCATTTTGTTCCCTGCCATCCTACACCTATCAGCAGGTTGTCTGCATTGCTTATACTTGACCTTTGCAATTACATAATTCATAAAACACTTTCTCTCTAGGCAACCACTAGGATGCTAAACATTTCTTCAATAGAACGAGTTTGTATAATGCTATATAATCAGGATATTTTATCATTTGAGTTACTACTTTTTACGTTTCCTTTGTTTCAAATAATTGCAATTTCACCCAGAGCTCTGAAATTTTGTGCATAAATGAAATTACATCTTTTATATAAACAGAGAACTGTGCCCAGGTTTGAAACCCAGCAAGATATTTATTCAGAGAAAACAATTATAAAAAGGTTCAGGAGATGTCCTTCTTTTTCTTTCTCTAGTGTGTTTCTCCTACTTGTGTACTTTAGACCTATAGTACAGATGATTGCACATTTTTATGACAGGTTTGTTCTTAGGATCACAAGAATTGAAGAAATCAACTAGTCTTTTGAAAAGCCCAGCAATCAGGAAAATAAATATTATGGAAGAGGTCAATAAACGTTTTTGCAACTAATAGTAGTGCAAAAATAAATTTATAGCATCTTAAACATCCCGTTTTCCTATTTAGCAATATGTTCACGCATAATTATTTTATTACTGAATTAATTTAAAAAAATTATATCAATAAAGCTATATGATACAAGAAAAATCGAAGATTTCCTAAGTCAGGCATGTAATATTATTTATTTAAGGTAAAATAAGAAATGTAGTCCCTATTTCAAGAGATCAGGATTTTCCAAAAAGATAAGGAACCTTCTGAATCTTTTTTTAAAAGAAAAATATAACTTGGATAGAAAATAAATATCAGGCCAGCATTGAGTTCTATTGAACTCTTGTGGTCATATCCTTTGTGAAATTGGTAGTGAATTATTTCTAAGAAGTTTCATTGAACAATGCTATTTATATTAAATTCCACATTAAAAATGGGAGTTTCCTATAATAAAACTAGAGTGATGATAATTAGTGTAATGAATTAAAATAGAAATAGCAATAGCACTTTTTCAATACAATCTCAGAGCTTACCTTGAGTGTGATGAATTAGCTGCCTGGATTTTTTGGATCCCATTAGAACATATCTAGGAAAAGTAGAAGACAGTATGTTTTATAGCAATGACACTTAAAAATCCTATACTACATGAGTGAAATTTTACATGCCTTATTCCAGGGGTTCTCAACCTTGGCAACTTTAAGACTTGTGGACTTCAACTCCCAGAATTCCTCAGCCAGCTTTGCTGGTTGAGGAATTCTGGGAGTTGAAGTCCACAAGTCTTAAAGTTGCCAAGGTTGAGAACCCCTGCTTATTCCATCATAACACTGGAAATATTATTCCACTTGTGAAAAACTTATGATCTAATGAGAATAAGTGTAGGGTAATAGTAGTAAAAATATCATAATGCTTAAAAATAATATTGCACTCCAAAATACTGATATCAGGCCTGATTCAAGTTCATGTACATATTTATTTGTGTGTTTTGGATTGTTTGCAAATGCTTTACTGAACAAGTTCCTGGTGGGACCATATAGTAGAATTCTACCTTTTCTCTGTTTTATATATTTCTTCTAAACAGTTTGGAATAGCCATAGAGGAAATAGCAACCTGGTTTGGATGGATTATGGAATGTATTTCAGCTTTAAGACATTTTTAGTTTAAGTCTCAAATGGTAGAAAACACAAAGGACAATAAATGCAGTTTGAAATGAGATTTTGGCAGAGAAAGCACTATTCATGGTCTATTAGTTGGCCATAAATTACTTGAGGAAAGCTTGAGAGACAAGTAAATAACCAGTGAACAAGAAACTGAATTTGAGGAAAGCACATTGTCTTACCCATATATACCCTAGAAAGACAGGAATTTGTCACAGAAAAATGGAAACAGATTGTAACAGGTTGACAGGCTGGGAACACAGAAAGACCCACATAAACTTCATTATACCTTCTTTCACCAGTTTAAAGTGGTCTAACTTAGGGTGATCTATTACAATGGGATGGTAATGGCATATAATGCTACAAGTGTGAGTATAATATTGGAGCCATAATGCTGTCAAGGACAAAGAGAAAACAACATCAATGGAAGAAATTTGAGAAACTGCTTATGAAATGACCAGTTTGAAGATACATGGGGCTCTAGCTGCTTTTCAGCTACCTGGAAGACCTTGGCATGTCTTCCACTAATCTCCTTTTTAGAAAGTCTATGTTTCTTCCTGAGCCATGGTTTCTATGTCCCCTGATTCCCCATATTCTAGATTGCACTCTGAATCTACTTCACTGTAACTCATTCACTGTAACTCATTTTAAAAGAGCACACTTGATGTAACCAAAATATTTCAGATACTTGTTTGCTCAGAATTCTCACAGGGTTTAATTTGTTTCATTCAATTTAAGAAGGCTTACCTCGGAATAGATATGCATTGAATAGCACTATTAATATAATGTAATTCAGTGGTGGGATTCAGCCAGTTCACACCAGTTCAGTAGAACTGGTAGCTAATTTTTTGTTGTCCAGGCCCAGAATGGACTTCAGGAAGCAGTATCCACACAGAGAACTGGTTGTTCACATATTTGAATCCCACCACTGATGTAATTGTAGATCTGAGAGACCTCTGAGGGTTGGTTTCCTTTCCCAGAGAGGCGCTGGGCATCATGTTCACTTCTAGATGAGATGGGTGGCACACAACTCAAATGAATGAATGAATGAATGAATGAATAAATAAATAAATAAATAATAAATACTGACTTTGTGATGCTTGAGAAGTGAGGAAATGCGACACAAGATTCCTTTGAGATTGGACTTCCTTTCTATAATGGTATAGCAATTATAATTAAGAAGACTGTGATGAAATTATCTGGGTTATCTGTGTGGCTGAAACCCAGAATTGCAAGCTAGCAGATGAGTTCCCCTAACTTTATTAAATTCTATATGACAACACAGTTAACACTTCAGTCTGTACTGAGATTTACATCTTACCTCACTCTTTCCTTCCTTCCTTCCTTCCTTCCTTCCTTCCTTCCTTCCTTCCTTCCTTCCTTCCTTCCTTCCTTCCTTCCTTCCTTCTTTCCCTTCCCTTCCCTTCCCTTCCCTTCTCTCTCTCTCTCCCTGCCCCCCCCGAGCAAGAATGAGCAATCCATTGAAATATTATAATGGTCCTCCTAAGATTATGTGGCTAAATTTGGTAGCAGTGTGATTTTTGCTTTATTGGTCAAAAATAACAATGAAAATAGGCGTGCTAAAGCTCTGCTATGCACAATATTCTATTTTGCATTGAACTCAGCCAGATGCCTTCGCCCTCTCCCCCACTACAAGCCAATAACTTCATCCATATCCTTCTCGAGAAGTCGCTGCTGATAGTCTCAGAGGACAATTTATAAACAAAAACTAATTCTCCCTCAGCCCTGAAGAAATGCTGCCTGCCCTTGCTTCAGACAACATTAATGTGGATAAGACAATTGCATTTTAGGATGAACTGATATAAGAAAGGAGTAAAATTAATTCATAATGTAAAATAATATAAAATAAATGATAAATGGAATCATATGGTTAGATAGTCAAGAAATTCTAAATGTTTTTTTAAGAAATAAATCTCTGGCAGATGTCTATTCAAACGAATTTACTGTTAACATTCACAGAAGAATTATAAAAGAGTGACGTGTGGCACTGATGATTTCTTATTATATCTAACAGCAATGTACATACCTGGTATATGACATCCTTCCATAAATCCTAAACTTACACGGTATGCTAATCCTTGATTCCGTATTATTCTTTTTTTTTTAAAAAAAAAATGATTATACCCTGCTGCTATGAGCAAAGGCATTACTAAAATCAGTTTTCTATGCTTTTCCAACAATGAAATGCAAGGCTGCACGCCAGATAGCCAATACTTACCATATGTTAGAAGTTAATCCAGTAGACTTTAGTCACTGGTATGATTTCTGTAACTAAAAATCTCCCATTTTTAAAGCAGTAACCACAGTCTCCTTTATTATTATTATTCTTCCTCTAGCAAACCATTAGAAAAATGTTACTATTAGACAGAGAACGATCTCCTCTCCTGATACCACTCTGGCTTATTTTTATGGCTCTTTCTATGACATAATTCTAGCTAGATAGGAGGAGGAGGGAAACCAGCATTTAAATCATTCATGGAAATTAATATAAGCTCCCATATTTATTCACTGTATTATGCAGAGCAGTTTTAAGACTGACCTAGTATATTGCAAGTTTTGTGAAGCAATTAAGAAGGATATTACCTTATGCAGTTAAAAATTAGAATGTATTACAGAGAACTACATATTTCATGGCAAAAAGATGAATATATATAATATGTTATCCATAAAGCTGGCAATTAATTGTTATTAAATTAATCCTATAGTCCTTTTAACCCTAGGAACAAAATTGCATTGATATCGAAATATTTAGGCATGCCTAATACATTTCTGCAGTATTTTTTAAAAATATGCTACGGATCGCAGTATGTGGAAAATAATATCATTTTGAACTGAAATAGTAATATGGGGATACAATTACTAGTCTCAATTTTTATGCTTTATATGGAATTTGTCTTACATAAGAATCATCATGGGTTTACTTTTTCCCAATAAACAATGGATGACAGCTAGATCCCAAATACCTCTACACTTATATTGGCCCTCATCCATTTTTAAAGTAGAACTATAGTTTCTTCCCATATACATACCAGTCTCATTCCATGCATACAATCTCATGAGAGTTGAAAGCAGTGCCTTACTTTTAATATGAAATTAAACAATTTCTATCTCTATTTTTTTTAGTGCAAGCTCCAGCATAAAGATGGCCCTTCCAGCTTGCCAGCTACAGGTAGTCCTCAATTTATGACCACAATTGAGTCCAAAATTTGTGTTGCTAAATGAGACAGTTATTAAGTGAATTTTGCCCCGTTTTATGATCTTTCTTGCTACGGTTGTTAACTGAACCCCTGCAGTTGTTAAATTAGTAACATGATTGTTAAGTGAATCTGGCTTCTCCATTGACTGTGCTTGTCAGAAGGGCACAAAAGGGGATCACATGACCCCAAGATGCTGCAACTGTCATAAGTATGAGTCAATTGCCAAGAGTTTGAGTTTTGATCACATGACAGTGGGGATGCTGCAACGGTCATAAGTGTGAAAAATGGTCACAAGTCACTTTTTTCAGTGCCATTGTAACTTTGAACGGTCACTAAATGAACTGTTGTAAGTCGAGGACTACTTGCATTTTATAATTTCAAGCTCACAGGCAGCACTGGCTGTCAATATGCTGACAGTCAGATCTCCGATAGTGATAGATTTCTGCTCCTTTCATTAATTAGCCTTCACACTTTATCTATTGCAAAAAAAGTAGATCAAGGACACGTCACATAGAATGCATCACTTTTTTACAGCAGGATTTGGAGAAGAATGTTGATAGTATAATTCTCCTTTAAAACTATTTCTGATCAGCTTCAGAACATTCTTGAATAAAAGCATGTATAGCCACAGGAACAATAAATATGTTGGTTTTCTACTGTGTCAGACCAAAGATCTATACAAGTAAACTATGTTTCCAATTAGGTGGATATTGGAAGCAGGATACGTGCTCTAGTATCTCAACAACAGGTGGCTGAACAATAATATAAAGGGGTTACAGTTGTTCAGACAGAACCGGTGTACTGTTTAGGGCTTCTCTTGGACTCTTGGCTCCTGGTAGAACAAGTGAATGGTCATGGCTACACATCCATCTGGTGTGCCAATTATGTCTGTTACTCAGTCAGCCTACTCACGGGCACTCAGGCCATGGTTACTTCCAGTTTGGTATTGCAACATGTTTTGCATGGGTCTGCTTCTGAAAACCACACAGAAACTAAATTGGTCCAAAATAAAGCAATGTGAATAAGTAGGGGTGAACCTTGGTATGCTCATGCAGTACTGGTATTTTATGAACTGTACTGGTTCCCTATAGAATTCTGGATGCAATTCAAGATACTGGTTATTATCCATA
>NW_015386489.1:364662-416824 GCF_001527695.2 Protobothrops mucrosquamatus
CATTCAGTTAACATTAATATTATGTTCACGCAATACGTGTTTGTAATTGCAATTTTAGTAGTGTAGGCTGAAATCCCTCCATGCTAATGAGATGAATTTCCAGTTCTAAAGGATATTTAGTTCCATTCTGATTTTTTTTATATAGCATTCAGCTATTTAAAAATATTGCTTATTCCAGAGTGGTCTTTAATATCCTGAAAATTAAATCAGCAAGTAAAGACAGATACATGTCCATGTAATTTACTAGAAAAGTATAGTTAATACATTTTTAATATTTTGCATAATTTTTGTATTATTACCATTTGAAATCTACATGATTTCATAGCCAAATATTTTAAATTAAAAAGGTGATCTCTTTTTCACTTACATTCTAGATATTCTTACAAAAATATGCATTCCACAAAGTAAGAAATAAATTTCTACTTAACACATTGTATGTTGATTATATTAATCACTTCTTTGAAAATTGATCTGAATTAGTTAATTTTACTGCTTATAATAATATCCAAATGTTATTAAATATGTCCTAACAATCCATATAATAACTATAATAATTAACTGCCAAACATTTCAGTAGCAATTTACAAGATGAGGTCAAGTAGTATTCTAAATACAAAAAAAATTCCTGAAAGATCAGGGATTTGAGATGTATTTCATCTAAATGGACTCAGAACAAATTTCTTTGTGCTTGGTGGGGCTTTCTTACCAATAAATGCATCATATAATAATATTATCATTGCTTAAAATAAGCATTGAAAGTCACAATCACATGATCCGTGTTTTGGACTTCATAGGAATGGTTAATAGTTCCTGAATAAGACTATATCATGTACAGCTATTACCATGTAAATTCTAAATTTTTGTTCTTTCTAGAGCAATCTTTATTAGAGTTAGATACAATTATAACTGAGTTTAGATAAACTTCTCTAAGTTATGGAAGGCTGGCATATTACATTTAACAGTACTGCGCAGTGCTAATGGTTTGTACAGAAACCTATTTTTCACTATTTAATTGACTAGAAGAGTTTGATAAGAAAGTCAAACTATTAAAAAAAACTACTTAAAAATTTGAATAATAATTGAGTGGATGCATTTACATATTTTTGACATTATTAAAGCCAGAAAAATATTGGACATACTGGATATAATCTTAAAACTATGCTAGATATGTTTCTGATTTCCATTTCCAGCCAGAACTTTGACCCACCCATAATCATCCCACTGTGCAACATTAGCTAACTATAAAAATATAAAAATATAGATTATCAAATAACAATGCCTTTATTTAAAATCTAATTTAGTTCAACATTGTCTACTATAGATTTCCATTCTTTTCTGGCTTTGCAATCCATCCTTCTTGTAGCAATATCAATACACAGATAACAGAATAACAGCGTTGGAACGGATTTTGGAGGTCTTCTAGTCCAACCTCTGCTCAAGCTGGAATTGGGTATGTCTAGTTTAATGAAGAGAAGGAGTAGGGATGACATGATAGCAGTGTTCCAATATCTCAGGGGTTGCCACGAGGAAGAGGGAGTCAAGCTATTTTCCAAAGCACCTAGAGGCAGGACAAGAAGCTATGGATGGAAACAAATGAAGGAGAGAAGCAACCTAGAACTAAGGATAAATTTCCTAACAGTAAGAACAATTAACCAATAGAACAACTTGCCTCCAGAAGTTGTGAATGCTCCAACCCTGGAAGTTTTTAAGAAGAGTTTGAACAACCATTCATTCGAAATGGTTTACGGTTACCTGTCTGAGCAGGGGGTTGGACTAGAAGACCTCCAAGGTCCCTTCCAACTCTGTTATTCTTTTATACTCACAACTTCTGGAGGCAAGTTGTTCCACTGATTAATTGTTCTAACTGTCAGGAAATTTCTCCTTAGTTCTATGTTGGATATCTCCTTGATTAGATTAATAAACCAACGTTTGTTCTTCTTATTAAATAATTATTTAATTCTTTTTACCATTTAATCTTCTTACATCCCAAATCTTTTATATGCCATGGTCATTGTGAGATAGGTCCACAGATATTAACTTCCCATTTGATCAGGAAATGTGGTCATGTGTTTGTGTGCAGTCATCATAACTCTAGAACCAGGACATCAGTAGCTTTTTTTGGTGGGATATAGTTTGGTTCATTGTAAATTCAAACAAACACCAAACTACTAGTCCTAAGTTAAGGACTACCACTTTAACCCTATCCTGAACTCCCTAAACTGACTCTGCTCTCAAAATGAAAGGGGATAGAAATGCTTTACTTTAGTTTCATCTCTAGAAATGTACAGGAAGGTAGAACATTCAATGAATGCATGTTATCCTAAAGATTAATTTTAGGAGGCAATTGACCAGTTTTTGCAACTTTTTATACAGACTTGTTCAGGGTTATAACCATCAAATTACTTTGACAAGGCAAGTTATGAATTTTTTAAAAAAATACTTACATAAATGTCACAAAAGTACATATTAATATCATCTAGATGTCAGAGAGTGGGAGGATGAATAGTTTCCTAAGAACCATCCAAACAAAATGTACTAAAAGAGTGAGAAAATTAAATGCAAAGCTTATAAAATATGAAACACATTTGATGTCAACACTTCAGTACTTCTCAATACTTTCAGAGCATATATCCACATTTATGTCTTTAATTAAAATATAGATTATGCATCATTTCATATTAATCATCAAAGATGATTAAGGGACTAGAAACTAAAATATATGAAGAATGATTTCAGAAATTGGGTATGTATCGTTTACTGAAAAGAAAGACTAAGGGTGATATGATAGCCCTGTTCCAATTGCTGCCACAAAGAAGAGAGAGAAGATATAAAGCACCTAAAGGCAGGGCAAGAAGAAATTGATGGAAATGAAACAAGGAGAGACCCAGCCTACTGTAGAACTAAGGAGAAATTTCCTGACAGTTAGAACAATTAACCAGTGGAATAACTTACCTCCAGAAGTTGTGAATGCTCCAACCCTGGAAGTTTTTAAGAAGAGGATAGACAGCCATTTGTCTGAAATGGTATTGGGTTTCCTGCCTGAGCAGGGGGTTGGACTAGATGACCTCCAAGTTACCTTAATCTTTATTCTGTTACTCTGTTATTATGTTAATCTTCCCACTGGATAACAATGTGATTCTGTGTAATAAGCAATCAACATTATTTTCTATTTTGTAATAACAATGGAGGCAAAAATGGTTGTCAGTCTTATTATTGATCTGGGGAGTGACAGAATCATATGTACTACTTACTGTGTGAGGATGTTCTTTCCATCGCCCTCCCACTCTTGAAAGAAGCCAAGACAATATTTCATTATGCCTTACATATTTTACATCAACATTAGAATGCCTTAGTATTCTCCTTTGATTGGATAATACTGGCCCTATGTAATCCTAGATCATAGTTTAAGTAGCCTAATAGTGATTCCCCAGTATACTGTAAAACAACCAGCTTTGGTTTTCACAGAACGTTATTGTGATTGCCTCCTCCACCCCACTTTTGGGAACATCTATTAACATGTTCAGCCGAGCCTTAATCAAACACATATTTCCTCTAATAAAATGTTGGTAATCTTGGGAAAATAAGAAATGCAGGATATTCATCAGTCATCATTATATCTATTTCCCACCAATGAAAATTAATTTGGTTAGCCAGTCAAGAGAGACAGGAAAAAAAATCAAGCAACATGTTACTGGTCATTATATTGGTACAGCAAAGGGTGATTTATGAAACTCATCTATTGAAGAATTTTTCTAGGATTCACTGAGATATTAGCTGTGCAACCACAATCTAAAATATAAATCAGATACATGCCGGCACTTCATGCAAGAGAGACTGTTGGGTAGGTATTCTACATTCTTGAACAAAGTTGGTGAAGCATTTAGTAAATGAACTTTATGTTCTATTCATTCCCTGCTCAGAATATATTCAGAAGATAGTATAAGATTGCATATGTAGCCATTGATTAACACTTGTGAAAATCCTGTATGTTATGAGTAGCATGCTAAAAATATACAATATAGTAGTTTGGCAGTAGAATAACAAACTAAAAATATAATTAGGTAATAGAAGTCCAGTCAGGAAGAAAATGCAACTGAAAATTGGAAGTAGTATTTCAGGGCATTTAAAAATCAAAATATATGAGGTTCCCATATAGTCACCTGATATATTATTTCTGTTTTTTTTTCTGGGCTCAGTAGCATGTCCTTTTCTTCCACTATTCCTTTTTTCCCAATGTAATATTTCTTGCTTTCTTCAAAAATATTCTTAAGCTCACTTTCCCACTGCCATCTATTTTTCTTGCTCTAACAAAACCTAGGTATTGATTAAAATATGATATGCTCTTTTTCTGTTTAACCTTGTTCACTTTTGGTTCTCTTCTTTTGATATCTCTTACTTGTAAGTTCTTTGGAGAATGGAAATAATGCTGTATATTTTATAAATTAGATAAAGGCAGAATGACAGTATATAGAAAATCAGAGATTATAACCGAACCATTTAACCTTGAAATTATATCTAATATGACAAAAAAGTTGCCCAAAAATTTACATTTTGTCCACTATTACTGAAAGAATAGCTACTGCTATTGCATTTTTTAATAAAAATTTATTGTTCTTTTTGCTGCAGCTGCTGCTACTCCTGCTGCTGCTATTAAAATTAAGCAGAACTAACTAAACTTGCAATAAAACATTATAAGAGCCAGCCTAGGAATGGTACAAGAATATGAGAAATCAGAGACAACATATATGCTGTTGTACATATTTAATATTAAGGGGAAATTGAGAATGAGATCACCTAGAAATGGTTATCAAACAGGATACCTGCAATTATAATGAGCACTTAATACTGTTTTTCTATTATGACAAAAGAATTAGAAAATAAAGTCATGAATATGGCATGTGGTCAAAATCAACAAATTCTGCAAGGGTAAAATGGCATATGAATTGTAACATTACATTAAAAGTAGGCTGCTCTTGTAATCATAATTGTAATTTCATAACAATAATAAATGATAGAGATTTATTATTTATATTATTTGAAGTTTTCCAAAGGACTAAAAATATTCAAGAGATAATTTTGCCAAAAATAGCTCTGTAACTTTACAACATTGCTTTGTCTACACTTGATTTCACGGGCCTTAAATGCATGATTGCCAGTGTTCCACTTAAAGCATAACTGTAGCTGTAGGAGTTCTAATCATTCCTGGATGGCTTATTTTCACATTGCTGCTTTTCTGATATTCCCTTCTTTGGGAAATCATATAGATAAATGGGTAAGTTAAGATTAAATTAGTCAACAAGCCGTAATCAACAAATTGTTCTGACCTTGTTTCAGACATTGTGTCCTTGAAGCTAAAGGAGAAAACAAAAGAAACTTTAAAAAGTGTTTTAGGATTTTTTTAAAAAAGAAAATCCAACTTTAAACCAATGAACCTCAAAATAATAAATATTATTTTAAAATAAATATATAAAATAAACAGGTTATATTAGGAAATTGTGGAAAAGGAATGGATTAGGTTCTTATATGGTTATAAGCAAATAGAAAATGGATTTAAATCTTAGTGAATTTATTAGAAATAAATAATGATCTCATAAATCTACATTATATCTGGACTTTAGCCATTTCCACACTCTCTCAAACCAATGAATCACACCCCCTGATTGTTCTCCCTCTCATCTCATTGGCTTTTTTGAGCTCACCAACTGGGCAGCACAAAAATCAGCAATCAGATTGTGTCTCACCCTTGTCCTAAATGTCCTAAACTTGTTTTCATAGGATCTTTTTTTAAAAAATTGCCACTGTGAGAAAGGCTGCAACGCCACGCCCTTACTCCACACACCTTACTCAAAAAGACTAAAGCGGACATCATATGACGCAGTGCCTTATCCCTGCACAGAAGGAGGAAAGATGAAGACTCAAGAGGTAGGGTGAACCGAGAGCTTCTCTCAATGGGTCAGGGCAGGCCACTGAGTTCCAATGTTTCAGCTGTAGAACTCTTGTTTACAGCTATGTTTTCTTCAGTGCTGATGAACCAGAAATTAATCGTCTCTATAGCCCAATGGTGAAGATAGAATGTGATTATACAAATACAGAGCCCACCCTGGAGTAGTGCAAATGCTACATTTGGAGGAGCCTTGAGTCATATTTTAAGGACTAATTTAAATCCCTCTGATTAACGGGATTAATTAAATTCCATTAATTCTGGATCTAGTGCAATACATTTATGTACCATTTCTTTCACAGCAGATTAAAAACCTCTACATTACTGTGGAGGAAAGAAACAAAGCCTACATTGTTTATAACGTCTCTCCTCCTACATATTTCAATACAAGAGGAGATTATGTTATCTTTCCTTCTATGTTAAGTTCTGTTGTGCTCATAATAGCAAATTTCAATTATATGCACAGAAGATTCTCACTTTCTACAGGGGAATGTAAATCTGCCATATTTAGTATGCTAGGAAAGAAAGAAGGAAGGAAGGAAGGAAGGAAGGAAGGAAGGAAGGAAGGAAGGAAGGAAAGAAAGAAGGAAGGAAGGAAGGAGGAAAGATTGTCATTGCTTTGAAATGAATGGCAAAATCTATGGAAGAAAATGTTTTGTTTGCATAACCTTCAGCCTTAAAAAAATACAGTATTTATTTCCCCTCATACCACACATCTTGGGAAAATATAACATTAAGCATAGTATAAATGTAATGGATTATGATCATATATAATACATAAATAAGATACCAATAAAGAAGAATATTTGTAGCTCAGGGTTGAAGTAAGGGGTCCTTGAAGTTCTCTGAGCTCTCTGAGTTCTCTCTCTTTTGTCCTTGCAGACATTTCATTGTCCAAACAAGGTAACGTCATTAGTGCTGCTCATTACTGTATATGAAAACCAATGAATGACATGACACAATGTTGAGATATCAAACATCAAGGTTAATTCAGCTTGTATTTCATTCATAACAAGTACACACTTGACTTATTTCTAGAGATGTACCTCTTCCCTAACTATAACAATCTTTGATGATGAGCACAGTAGTTGGCAGATCAATTTGTTTGTAAGAAAAAGTTCTTGGCACTTTGGACTCCACTTGTTCAGAGTCTTTGAAATGAACACAGATTCTTCTTCCTCTTTATGATAATGAAGTTCTGCCTACTATATCTAAAGATTCCTTGTGTACATGGTGGCATTCCAGAAAATAGAGAGAGTTTAGGTCAAAATGGGACAATTTGCTGCAGCCAACTCACCACTCCCTACTCACTATGGCCAATTCACCATGGCCAACTTGCTGCAGGACAACTTGCTATGGACCAATTCAGCAATTCAATTTAATTATTTAAAATAATTTAAAAATTATTATAATTTTTGTCATTCATTCATTTTATCCCTCCTTTTGCCTGCTTTCTTTAATGATTTTATTCCACCATTTCTTCAATATTAGTGTAACTCTTGTCCTGTGGCAAGTTGTTCCACAGCAAGTTGGCTATGGCAAGTTGTCAAGTGGTGAGTTGGTTGCAGAGAGTGGACTGTGGCAAGTTGGTCACAGTGGGGCATTTCCTAATTCAGAAACAATAGAATCGGGAGTTAACACCCTTCTTCCCTCTCTAGCAATACCAGTAGTTTGCAGACAACTTACTCTAGCCATCAAGGACTGGAATATATAGGGCAGTTCCTGGACTCAAAATACTTGTCACTTCTGATATACCATAAGACTTTATTTAACATTTCCCTCCTAGTCACCTAATCATTTTGAAACAACTATTGAATGCAAGTAAAAAAATAGCATCTTTTGATCATAGATGCAATTAATAAATACTGCTTAAAGGAGCTCAATTATGATTATATTTTTATACAGATATTATATCTAAGGGATGAGTTAGAACTAATAGGACAATAAATGTGGGCTATTATGGATTAAAAATGTTATTTTTTGTTTTTTTCATCAGGATGAATTGTTTTTATTAGATGTTCTCTTCAGCATTCCTTCCCTCTATCAACATTACTTTGTTTTTTGTTAAAATAGCACCATGAAGAAGTAAGGTCAAAAATGTTCATAATAGTTTTTAAGGTCACTGTAATTTCAACAAATCTATTTACCTAGAGGGAAGCTTAATGAAAGATTAAAGTGTTTTGGATTTAAGAAAAGGAATTAGTTTATTTGCATGGCATTTCTATTGCCCATCACATTTTCAAATTGTTCTGTAATTTGTTTTTATAAATATCAGTGAAATAGCTTAGCCAATAGTCAATAGAAATGGGGCTACAGCAGCCCAATTATAGTTTATTTTATTTGAATGTAATACTGATATTTATGTGTGCTCAAATATATTGTGCTTAATTATTAGTAATTTAATTACTGCAATTATTTAAATAATTTACCAAATAATGACTGGATTTATATTTCATTGTATACTATTGAATTTAGCCTTCATTAATTCTGTAAGATATAAGAATGTGATGTGACTATTTTGTCAAGGAAACATTGTCTCTTCCTGATATATTTCTTTGTATCACAAATCTACAGCTATATTTGTATTTTCATTATTTTGTGTAGTAACATTTACAGCAATCCATCAGTTTCTTTCACAGAAAATTCCTTCATGTGTATGGTCACATTCTTGACAAATGAACTTAAATTTCCATGGAACAAAAAACATTGTAATATTAGTTAAATGTGCTTCATGTTAGGTAGCCTGATGGGAGCTGAACTGTTTTCATGACAATATTCTTGGCTGTGCTCATTTTCCACATTTGCATACTCTTTTAAAGTTTTGCATTTATTTTGAAAAAATATATAACTTTTTTTTTTGCTTGGTTTAAAAGTAGCTTGTGAGTGCTCTCATGAAATGGCCGTTATAGGAAAGTTTGCCTACCCATAAAATGGCTGCCATGGTAGCTATGGTTTATCCCAAAATCTCTATTTATTAAAATTTATTAAATTTTATATCTAAGTTAATTAACTTAAATTTATTGAAAAATTCCCCCCTCCCTGTTCTCCTGTATTGCTTTCTATTGCTTCACATTTCATCTCCTTTTTTGCTCTCTAAGCAGGTAGCACACCTGCAAAACTCCTTTGAGAGACAACCACCTGCCATTTCTTATTTTCTATGAAAGTTTATAGAACCTACAGCCCAAAGGCATGGATAAAAGTAAAGATGATGCTATAGGCTGGCATTCTGTTTGCAGTATGCCACTTTCCCTTGAGACAAAAGAATCTAAAAAGAATTTAAACATTTGGGCCAGGGATTCTGGCAGGTGCCAAGGGGAGATTCATGGATACATTGGTGCCAAGCAGAGCACATTACTTACCTTTTGCAGAAAAGATCTGCCATAGTGATATTGACCTCACTAACAGGCTTGCTTGATTTTATAGGGCATTGTCTCAATGAATGTTCAGTTGGCACACTAGCATGTAATTCTGAACCATAAATTATTAATGTCCCTAGAAACTGAGATAGTTATGCCCGTAGCTCAATGAAGCTCTATGAGAAAACATTTTAGCAAGGATAAACAGGGGCAAATACTTGGCTATATTCTGTTCTCCAGAATCCAGATGTGGTCAGGTTGCTGTAAAGTTATTCTGCCCATTTATGAATTAGCAATGACATTTTTTGTCAAATTTTTATTTTATTTTATTTTATCCAGAAGTTAAAATACAAACTCCCCCCTCCCCAAAAACCCCAAAACATAAGAACCAAGGGACAAAACAAAAGAAATGTGCATTAAAGAAAAAAAAAATACACATATTCCCCGCCAGTGGAATACTGGTAAATATATTTCAACACTAGTAGTTTCCCACCTTGGGAAACAGATCTGCAATATATAAGCTTCTACAACTTTATTTACCCAAACAGTTTGACCTACTACCTATCTAGTGAAAAAAAAGTTAACAGATATGCCCACCAGCAAAACTAAACTTCAAAGCCCTCAATTAAGCAATCTGTTATTGTAATTAACTTACAGAAAGTCCACAATAGCTTCAGATCCACCATTACCCACTGCAGTAATTGTCTCTGGTCCATCCAGGATCAAATATCCTTAGCTGCTTCTTAATAATAAAACTTTCCATTAAAATTATAACTAGCATTAGTATATAACAATATTGAATTAGTAATAACATTTAAGCAACCTAGACAATTTATTGGCTGTTCTTCTAACAAAACTTTCCCAATATGATCTACCATATAATAATAATAATAATAATAATAATAATAATAATAATAATAATAATAATAATAATAATAATAATAATAATAATAAAGTTTGAAAAGATACATGTATGCAATTTTAGTACATTGCATGTCTATTTAGGGATTTTTTTTCTTCAGAAACAAAAACAAAACTTAAACCAAATCTTAACTGAAGTTTAGTATCAGAATCAGGAACCAGATGAAAGAGATTAAGGAATTGTATCTAGACATTTTACAGTTTCAGAAACACAGACTGGTAAAGTCTTCATTTCCTAATAGTACTGTATGTCAGTTATTCCTATTTATCCATTCACACATTTAAAATTATTATCCAGTTATAATTCATTTGATTCTCCATGTCATTTTCCCAACTCAGCTTGGCAAATAGACAAAAATGGATCTAAATATACTTTGGCAAATTGTTTTTACATGAAGTCAGTTTTAAGGTCATCAGCCATAACTGTTCAAAAATGCATACATTCTGAGAATATGACAGTCTAATCATTCAAGATTTTATAGGCTGGTAACTCTAGAAACTTGAAGATTGACAAAAACATATGTTAGCTAAGTTTTATTATTAACGGAATACGAAATACAGTAAACTTCTGCAGAGATATGCATTTATGAATGTATAAATCATTAAAAGCAGTTAAATATCTCTATATCAATATTTCTAAAATATACTAGTGAAACTGATGTAATAATTTGAAGATTAAAACTAAAAGATTACATGAGAATTTAAACTATGCTGGGATAAAAACCGCTGATGGCAAGGATAATCTGATGCACGTTAGGTCAGAAATAAGACCTACTGAACTCAGTGGAATTAGCTATAGGTGAATTGGATGGATTAATTCAAATAATGATGTCCAGTTCATGCTGCTCTTCATTTTTTTGTGAACAAAACTTCATTCTAATTGGTTACTGAATCCAGTAGGAATAATCCCCTGCCCTGCAATCACTGACATTCACCACCATTTTTCTTTCAAAGTTCACCAATAGAATTGTGAATTGGAAATTACAGTTGATGGGACAAAAAACAATAGACTTTTTAATTGATGGACCAGTGGACAGGAAAAGAAGGGTCTAATCCTGTCTTTCTCTTTAATAAAGTGACAATAGACTGAAAAGAGAAGAAAAATGGCAAAATTGTAATGTTTTTCTTTTATTTTTCTCTTCCCAGTCTTCAACCAATTCAGAAGAAGAGGAATCTGTCAACCATAGTAAATGTGGCCAAACAGAAGATCAGAACCCCTTTATGAAGAAAGTGAACAAAATAATTGAAATCTGGAAAAGAATTAAGGCTGCAGTCCACAAAAACTCCGAGTTAAGGACATGATTGGCAAACTAATTATTAAAATGGCTTTAATGGTGATGGTGAAGTAACATCCCCAGCATGCTTTGAAGGACTACTCAGTTTTGGAGGACTACTCAGTTGTGTAGAAGAATTCTGTCCTTCAAGAAGGGTCAATAATTAGAAATGGGATGGGAAGCTGAGCTTCATTGCCATTGCTGCTCAGTATGTAAGCCACCTCTGGAAGGCAGGAACATGCCCTGTCAGAATGACTGATCTATTTATCCCTTCACTCCTAGCAGATTGTCTTTGCAAGCTCTTAAGATAAGGACATAAACGAAAGCTGCTGTAGCTGAACTATTTATTACTGTTCTCTCTCTCTCTCTCTCTCTCTCTCTCTCTCTCTCTCTCTCTCTCTCTCTCTCTCTCTCTCTCTCTCTCTCTCTCTCCCTCACACACACAGACACACACAGACACACACAGACACATACCTATTTATCTGTCTTATGAATTAGGTTGAAGAAAGATTACTGTGACAGAGTTTGAAAACCTTTTCATTCAGGACTACTTTGTCTTAAAAATATAACCTAGTAAGTTGCCCTATAATCATAAGTATAGAAATGTCTACATACTGTTTGCATGAGATTGTACCTCATGTTCCATTCGATCTGAGTTCATGGATCTCAGAATGTTCCTTGAAAACTGGAGCTTTGATTTTCCATGATTGTGATATGTTATAAGCAAATATCTATGTTACTTAAAACTACAGTATTAAAAAATGGGCATATGTATACTATGCATCCTCCTTCACTATAGGTGAGCTTATACAGCAGTTAGAGGCCTATGCAGTATTTTCCTTTCATCCGTTATTGAGGCAAAAGAGTACATGCAACTAAAGGGTCACATTATAAAAGTAGGATAATGAGGAGACATAATAAGGGTTCTCATAATGTCAACAGCATGAAAAAAAATCCACTTCTATAACAGATTATCTATAAATGGTCTTATATTATAATTAAGAACTAAAGCAGTACCCTTTTCTTATATTCATATACTTGCTTGGCTTTGTTTTCAATTTGCTGCAATGTAATTTGTTTTATATCTCATCAGTCAGTCAAACAATCTAAATTTCTATAAGATGAAGCTCAGTTTCACCAGTTCAAACTTCTGTGTTCTTTAATTCACAGAGAAAAATACTGAAGAATCTGCGTGTTACATTCCAGTTTTTATCATTGGTATATGAAACCACAACTGCCTCCTTTACCTCCATCGGTATTTTTGTAATTATTACATACACATAAACACACACACATACATACATACAGATATAGTCCGTTGATTATAGTGATGAAAAAGTTCTCGTGTCATCTAGTCCAGTATTTATATATGTGGGAAAAAGAAATAGAATTGGTAATAATTAAGGAAACATAATTGACTTCAAAATCTAAATATGGTTTAAAACTGATTGGAAGATATCTAATCAGATAAAATAAGAGCTTTGCATACATCTGAGAAAAAGTTAAAGAATCTGATCAGAATAATGTATAATAGGGTATAAAAACTGATGCAATATACAAATTACATTATAACTATCTGAGATATTTATAATGTAATTTGTATATTGTGTACCACCACTTTGAGTGATAGTTAAGGTACTGGCCTAGAAATCAGAATACAGTGAGTTCTAGGTCTCCTATAAGCATGAAAGCCACCTGGGTGGGTTTGGGCTAGTCACTTTCTCTCAGCCCAACCCACTGCATAGGAGGCAGGGATATTAAGTATGTTCTCTGCCTTGAATTGACCCCCTGGCCCCCCAAAAGGCAGAGTAAAAATACAATAATAATAGTTGTACCAATAGTAATAGGCCCCTTGGGTGCAATCCTAAAACAACTGGAACACTACTTGAACATAATTGACATTATAAAAATCATCATCAGTCAATTGCAAAAGGCCACTTTACTTGGAACAGCTTACATCCTGCAGTGATACCTGTAACACCATCAAACATCCACATCTGCCCATCCCAGGTCCATGGCAAGGACTTGAAAGGTGGATAAAAATGCCAAATCCAGTCTGAACATCTGGTTGACTATGTGATGAACTACAGTAACATCATTTGCAGATTTTGAGTTTCTAAGATTTCTTAATGTTTTAAGTTGCCCAGAGTTGCTTCAAAATGAGATGGGGGGGGGGGGGAAATAAATATAATAAAAATAATTTGCAGCTCCTGTATCGTGGTTGCAAAATCTAGATGACCAATACTTGGCAGGAGGAAAGAGATATAAAAAATGTTAACTCTTTGCTGCCATTCTTGCTCATTCAGATTGTTGCAGCTCATGTGTGCTAGCCCTACATTTATCTGGCAAATTTGCAGCTACTTTGTAATCTTTAATAAAGATCCTCAATATGGATTCCCCCCCCCCCAAAGTTAACAGAACTTCTGCTGTTGAATATGAAAACAGTGTGGCCATTTCATTTACAACTGACATGAACTTTCCTTGAAAGTAAGGCATGAATGATGGAGGGAAGAATAGAAAGAAGATGTAAACCTTGAGAACTGGGTAAAGAGAAGGAAGGCTAGAGAGGGAATTTAAAGCCACCAACATTTTGAGTAAGTACTTCTAGAAGCAACATTGACTAGTCTACTGGATGTGGTCTTTTTCTAAATCTTGATTGCTAGGTCTCTTAACTAGAGCAAGGATTTGCTATATTGTTAACTTCTGTTTTCTATTTTCAGGCAATGGATGATGGAATCTTTTCCTGCTCAGAAAATATTCAACAGCAAAACCCTGTGTATACAAACTTGATATATGCTAAAAATCATAATATGCATAAAATATAAAAAGTTGCATTTTAAACAGTTAATCTTGTATTTCCTGTGAAAACGTATGAAGATATATACTGGAGGATGTGCCTGAAGTGGGTTTTTTTTTACATATTTTGCATTAATTCTTATATTAGATCCTTTTTGTTTTCTGATAGCCTGCTGTTGTCTTTTACAACAGCAGCAGGTTGTAAAAGACTGAGTAAAGATTGTGTGTTTCTTTGGTATCTGTTTCTACTTGGAAGGCTAAGAGAGAGAAAAAAGAAAGAGACAAAAGTTTCAATTGTTTCTGGGTTATCTTTGTGTTCTCATTCTTTTAGTAAGTTCACACAATAATATTTGAATAAAACCGGAACAAATTCTACTTGAGAACTGCATGGAACTAATGAGGAACAAAGAGACCATGTTACACTCTTTGCTGTCAGAACAATGGCCTTGTTGCTGTTTGATCTTTTACTTGCAGTTGATTCCTTCTTTGCCCAAAGAAGCAAGTTATATTATGGTTCAAAGTTCTGTTCATTGCTTCAACCCTGACAACCTTTTCTGCAGATTTAAACAGTTAATAAAGGAATCACCATTTGTCTTCCACATACTGGACTCTACTAATATTTATCTTAGAAACAATGAAACCTTTTTTGTGTAGATGCATGAGTCACTTGGAGGTATGTACACAATGTTGTGTGTCATTGAAAATTCTAATCTCAGGTCAAGTTTGTATTTTCTTTTATCTTTGATTTGGCTCCTGATTACTAATAATGAGCATCCTTTTAAATTAACAGTAATACTTCTGGTTTCACTTTTAAGATTGTATGAAATAAAAATAGAGGATCTCCTGAAACAAATATATGAATATATAAGAGTCTGTATATGATAGGCAGTTCGCTGTTTAAAATCAGATGCTGTTCTGTGCTTGAAAGATTCTGGATCTCAATTTTTTTTTAAAAAAAGAACTAATAATAGTAGTTTTAACATCTGTAAAATGCTGGATATTCCTTAAATTATTAATCACATTTCCAATCAAAATGTGTTTCTTTCATTACCCTGGTATTTTGCCTTTTGAGACTATGATTTTCTCTGACTCTTTGTTTTTCAATACCAGTAACTTTAGGAAAGATTAGGCTAACATCAGTTAGTGAACTTCTCTAGCTGATTGTGGATCAGACTAAGTCCAACACTTAACCACTACACCAGGTTAGTGTATGTGTGTGTCTACATCTACATCTACCTTCCAGTCTTGCTATGCTACCTCATTATGGGGGATGTTCCTCAGAGGGATGGGTGAAGGATGCCAAAGTATAAAATACAATGAAGTATTCCTCAGCTCATGGCACTCAACATGCTGCTCAGAAAGAGCTCAGAATTTTTCAGAATATTAATGGAGTTTATGTTATGGCTACAACATTCAGGATGTCCAGTTGCTGATATTGCTATGCAGGAAAAAAAAATCTAAAGCTGCAAAGAAAGAAGGACAGCAGGAACATGGATTATAAGAAGCATGAACATGGGAAAGTTCAACATAGTAAAAAATGAAATGAATTGTTCACATTGATACTTTATGTTTAAAGTTTAATCTGAAATCAATAGAAAATGCCAAACTTGGGAAAGAAGAAAATGTAGTTGGACTATATGGTCTAGGAAACAGAAATGAAGGAGGAAAAGAGATCAATTTCTGAAAATCTAATGATTTTTTTTGCTAACACAGTCTTCATGTAACCAAAACAATGCCTACATACATACATTTACAAAAATCAAATTGACCATACTATTGATGCAACAATGTGGCAAAGCTCATGTATAACAGCAAATACATTGCTAAGAGCTAAATGTAGAACAAATCACAACCTACTCATATGCAAATACCTAGTTCAAACTAAAGCAGAAGATCAAGGTCTGTCAGCTTTTAGGATATGATCTTGAGCTTATATCTACCATTTTCAAGCAGAACATCAGGAATTGTTTTGAATTTCATTAATAGAGAATCATTATGGATTGAAATAATAGTTCTCCATGAATGAATGAAAAAAGAGACTGCCAAAGCTAAGAAACAGAAGGATGTCAAAACCAAGAGTGGAAATCGGGAGAAAATGGAAGTCCCTGTTAAATATAGAGGGATTAGTTTATCGGTCTTGGAAAAGCTACTCTATACTACACATTTAAATAAAAAAAATAACTTTCTACTTTGAGACTTACTCTGTTTTAACCAATGACTGCTTTCAGAAACAATGTTGAATTCATGAAGAAATCCAGTCTCTGACAGTACATCTGCAATGATTGCTGTCTGAAACTATTGACATTCAGTGAGGAATGCCTATTGATTGTACTAAGATATATCATAGATTAAAATTTCTATTAAGTATTTTAAATACTTATTCCTATATGGAATAAGTATATTATTCCTATATGGTATAGGAATAAATGAGGTCAACAGCTTATTTCCTTATTAGCTAGATGTACATTATGTACATTTTGCTAAGGGATATACGGTAGTTTAATTGAATGGACACCTCATGAATATGGATAACTAACTATACATTTTCCCACTAACAAAATATCGCTGCTTAGGTGCTGTGAAAATGCTGTTTCTTGATGTGATATTATAACAGATGTGATAGCTAATGGAAAGATCTTTGAATATTGCACAATTATTTAACAACAATTGCACTTTTTATTGCACGTACAAGTATAGAAAGGCCTGAAGCAGAATTATAATATATTAGGATTTCTGATTTATTTTGTAAATAGGATATGCTCCAGTGGTTTTATATGTTTGAATATATTTCTAAAGATACTGAATTCCAAGTACAATGACCATGGATATAATCATTATTAAAATGCATGATGAAAAGAACATTTTGAATTATTTTGGAGGGAAACAAAATCAGTTATCTTACAGTAAACATCTTTCTGAGCCTCATTCACTTTTCCTCAAAAATTAATAACAGATCAGTACCTAGAAACGTAATATTTGGGGAACCAAATTCTTTTATTTTTTAATAAAACATTAATAGTTCCCTGCTGAATAAGTTGAACTGTATCAGATGATAATACGTGTGTATCCTGAGATAGGCTTTCACACAATACTTTTTAATAATATGGAGAAGATATAGAGTTGGTTACTAGAATAAACAGTAATCCTTGCTAATGGTGAAAGTAATACTGATCAGTTTGGGCATATTTTGACAGTATGCTACAAGTACATCCAAAGTCTGGTTTTATCTGAAGAATATTGATGTTATTCCAAGCAAGCTAGAATCATTAGTCTGAAGACTATTTTCATATTTTTTTATTTTATCATTTATTTAGAAGCACTATCAAGAAAAAAGAAATAAAAAACAAAAAAAAGATAAATTTACAGGCTTTTTTAATTTTAGCAAAAACTTTCAAAGTTAACAGATGAATATTAAATATATCATTTAAATATAATTGAATTATATTAACACAAGTAACCAATATAACAAAAATAATCAGTCATAACAAATAAATTTCTCTGTAATTTGTTTTAAAAATGTATCCTTATTATAACAAAGCAGGCAAAACAAATATTGTAAAGCCTTATGTAGAGAGAAACTCAAACCTTGGATAACATACAAGTCCATGTGGAAAACCAGTCTCTAAATTATTTCCAGGCTAAATTATATTCATTTTGAAATACAAAGTTATTTTTTTATATCAACAACTGGGAGAAAAGAAAACTTGATATTTAAGATTTGATAAATTCTATGTGAATCACCTTCCAAAAATGTTGAACTTTATGACATTTCTACCAAATATGAAAACATGATCCAACATTTCCAACAATGTTTTGGATACAAGTTATTTATAGGTTTTTAGGGTTGGACTGGTTCACTGATGTCATGGAGATCAATGGCTATTCGACTTGATGCAGTGAGATTCAATCTGTTACAACACTAAAAGTCTTCATTGTGCAGTTGGTTGGCCAAGCTGAATACAGATTCCTGGATTATCTGGGCCAGGGATACAATCCAGCTCTTGGGATAATAACTGGTTTGTTTGAATCTTTGTATGTATAGTAAAGAGTTACAATGTTTATATATATAAGCAGTGCATTTTTCTAAAAAAAAAAAAGGTGCCGGAACTCACATACAACCCGCCGGAACTCCGTTATGGGCGTTCTATGAGAAAAAAAGCACTATATATAAGAATGCACATTTTGTGACAAAGAAATAAGAATTGAATACCTTAATAGAGACAGAAATTTAAAAGAAGAAAGTGTGAACATGATATTTAACTTGTGAGAATGGAAAAGAGAAATTAGGATCAATAATAATGGATGTTGACTAAATGAGAACTTAATATAAAAATAAGTCAACAGTATGAAAGAAATACATTGGAATAGTTTGATCATACAGAGAGAATAAATGAATATTGCAAAGTAAATATATGAAGAAAAAGTAAATAAGTCAAGAGAAAAATAAAATTGGCATGTGTTTCAATGCAGCTGATGAAAATCTTCAAACAGAGAGGTAAGTTTAAAGAACAAAAAGCAATGTACAGTATATGGTAATATGTAGATGTGTGGAAGCAATGGAGATTTATATGGACAGAAAATTATAGACAAGTATGGTGAATTGTATTGGCCTAAACTTGTTTTACCTATGCTCCCTTTTCTTTTTTTTAATCTTATATTTTTAATTTCTTTGGTTTACTGTTTCTTTACCTTTTCTACAGTATATTCTATAGAACAGGACTATCGTGCCGAGTATGTACATATGTATGTATTGTATTGTGTTTCTGTGTTTAGACTTTTAGATCTTAGGGCTACTACACCTGAACTGCTAAAATCCACAGATTTAGTTTTCTTTATTTCTTTGATGTCTGGATTTCTACAGCAGTGATCTTATTATATCCATAAATAATCATGCAGGATTACAGCCGTAGTATTTCTAGCATTGTAATATCATATGCTCATTTTATTTAGGAAGCACACCACTATTAGCTTTGAAATATGTTGTTTGTCCTGAGATGTAGGATAACAAGCAGGCTGTCAAGTCACTTCATTTCTTCAATAGTTTTATTATTTTCCTTTTTTCTTTCCTTTCCTTTAGATCTGGACTGTGGGCTCCCTACCTCCTGAACAGGAATACACATATGCTTCTAATAACAAGAACATAAAAAAAAACTAACCTTCCTGAATTCTGACAATTTTCTTTGCCAAACACACACACACACACACACACACACACACACACACACACACACAGAGAGAGAGAGAGAGAGAGAGACAGAGACAGAGACAGAGACAGAGACAGAGACAGAGACAGAGACAGAGACAGAGACAGAGACAGGCGGCCAGCCAACCAGCTAGCCAAAAAGACAGACAAACAGAAAAATCGAGAAACAGACTCTTATTCTCTGTATGGAAACAAAACATCTACCAATGTTGTTTCTCCTCAAATGATGCCTGATAGACTACTTTCCTTCAAGCTCAACTTCATGGAAGGTCTCTTCTGCATCATTAGGCATTATTATTACCCTATTTTAGAATATTTTTAAACAATTTTATTTAACCCTGTTATCACATTTATATATTTCTTTCCAAGCAGGCACATATAAGACTGAAAGTAAGTGTCCATTTGGTGAGGTTTTGTTTTGTTTTGTTAAGTAAGCTAAGTGTGTGTGGACGGTTTGGGAATTGAAGTAGGGATTGACTGAAAACTAACCCAGGGGTGATTGTGTTTTTTACATGCATGGTTCTTTCATAGCCATATTTGCTCTAGGAATCCAGCAGAATGACATTTGTACATTGAAAAGTACAAAGAAGCAAGCCTAAAGCTTATATTTAGCCCATGTCTACAAAACTTGCAGAACATTAAATCAGCAGAATGAAAGGCAAGCAAACAGAAAGGAAACATAAAAATGAGCTGGCTACTTCAAGGCACAGCTACAGTAATTATTTCAGTCTTTTGCTTACGGGGGTACCAACTGTTTACAATTTACTGGCAAATTGGGTATTGGCAAAGCTGGGTATTCTCATTTTCCCTCCTGGTTCAGGAGTCAAAAACATATGCTACCTTTCGTAATAAACTCGGCTAAGATTTGAAGTTATCCATATTCATGTCACCAGAAATGTTTACGCAGGAGCAAAATGCTCTGATGTCCATATAAATCAGAAACATCTCAAAGTTTATATTTCCTTATGCTTCTTTGGCATTGCAAAGCAGACAAATGTAATTTAATTACAAACAAAAAGAAAAAAATTGGAAATCATTGTTGCTCTTTGAAAATAATGCAAACCAATGCAAAGTTTCAGCATCCTTCAAAGATTTATAACCTATCAATAGATACAAAAGAATATAGAGATATATTGTATATACCTTGCATATTTCCCATCTTCTCTGCATAAATTATACATTCATTATCATAATTATAATTTTATTTATTTATTCCACAATTCTTTTCTTATAAAATGTAGCTGTACAGTAATATTTGCAATTTTTAAGGAAAAAACCCCCACTTAGTTTTATACTTATTTACATTCTGCCAAGATTCTTAACTTGTCCAGGGTCTCTTAATGTATTTCAGATGGAAAAGCTTCTGCTTTAAGCAATACTGTTACATAAAAGGTTCAGTAGTACTGTATTTGGGTACTGAACAACATTTACTGAACAATGGGAGCAAGATTTGATGGGCTAGCCATTTTTGTGTTTGACACTTGATTAATAATTGCCCAATGATTAGATGATTAGGCTCCATAACAATAGAGGTTTCCCTTATTATACCCTATAATGAAAGAGTCGTTCTTGTGATGTCTGTTTCTTGACCTGACCTACCTTGAATGGTGGACAAAAAGGATCAAAAGAAGCACACTTTGTCCATTTTGAACGATCCTTTTTGTTACCCACCAAAGCAGCCATTGCATGCTCAGGTATGAATCCTATTTAAAAAGGATAAACTTGTCTAAAACACTTTGTAGTTTCAGCCCCACCACTCTTCTGAGGCAATAAGTCTGGCATTGGAAGATCATGAATCTGAGATTTACTCCGGGTAAAAGAGATAAGAAGATTCCCCCCAACTTCACAAGGAAATGTTTGTGAAGTGAGTAGGTGTTGGAAGGGGGAGGGGGGAGCATAAGGTGTTCCAACCTTAAATAGTCCTGATTCTTTATGGGATACGCTTAATACTGTTAATAATTTGGGATACACGTAGGAATGTAGGTGACAATAGCATCTCTCTAAATATGCCTAGACTTTTCATTATGCTTAGACAGATACATTGATTAGCTATTGTGAAGGTATCTTATATATTCAAGAGAACATGCAATAACTGTTTAGTAAGTATTAAATCTATCCATCTTATAGGCATCATAGTATTGCAACTGCTTTGTTGTTTAGCTGCTTTGTTGTTTAGCCACATCTTTATTTTAGTTATGTGGTCTCTGTCTTCATTATTATGTACATATAGTATATAATGTTACTGTGTCAGCTAACATGGAATCTATAGTTAAAATGCATAATATAGAATGGAAGTGGGAGGGAGGGACATGCTGGAGTTAAGTATTGGATTTTTGCAGCTAGTATATCTCCAGGATATGTGAAAGGGAATTCAAAGGTATGCCACTACTAAGGCTGGAACTAAGCTACAGCTTAGCTACAGTTACAGCTAAGCTGCAGCTAGACAAAGCTAGATTGTTTGCTTGTGGTTATCTTATTATGTTCAACATACATTTTATGAATACAATATGACACTAATGCCTTACTGCTCCTGGAATGTTCTGCTACTAAGACAAATGGTAAAGCCAAAAATTAACATTATGGAGCATTTATTGAGGCCACTGCCCCAGGAGACAGCTCCTATTATCTCATACAGTCCTGTGATGACAAATCGGATATACCTTCCCATATACGGTAACCATACAAAAGAAAATGATTACTAAATAATAAAGTCATAGTACAGTCTTAGATAAAGCATGGATTTAGATAAACAATAGTGCATAAATGCAAATTTATAAATACATACTATAATTTAAACACAATCCATCTATTGTATTGGAGAAGACTATCATTAAGATATCCTATTTGTATACTTAAATTGTTTTCAGAAATTTGCTGTTGATAGGAAATTTCAGTGAATGCTTGAGGATTGTTCTATATAAGTTTGCTATGCATGAAAAAAAAGGTCATTTTATTTTATTTTTTTTCAAAGGAACAACTGCCTTGATTCCCTTTCTTTCTGCTATTCTTCTCTGTTGGTGATCTTTGTATTAGTTGGACTCTGTATTTTCCACATCCAATGTACAGTATCTGGGAAATATTAAGTTGTGAGCACTATCTGGACAGTAATATAGATTCCTGAGGGAAAGGGTCCAGGTTTAACTGATGAGAAGGAAGGTAAGACTATTCACGTTATGTAGCCAGATTTCCAATATCTTTTGTCTTAAGTATCCTTCTATTTTGATGACAGCTCAGAGAGGCAAGTTTTGAACAAACTGAGTATTGAACTAGACAATAATTCTACTACAAGGCAATCAGTCAAAACCCTGTTTCTTTATGTATTCAATTGTTGTTATCTTATTTTGGTTACAAGACTGCCTTTAACTATGTTTTCCCAGCAGCTGTGTTTAGGGACTCTCTGCTTACTAATGCGTCACCTTAGACTGTTATTATCATTTATCAGCCAAACATTCTTTAGGCTCTCAGTGTACAGAATGTCCTGTGAGCTCCCTGCGATCCCATATATTTCAAGTGCTTTACTACAGTGTGTACTTTTTTGTGGACACACATCATGACTTCTGGATTTTATCCTATTAAAAGTTGGATATTAATGTTTAGATCATAACAATCCTAGGTTTTGTTAACAGCAGGCATGTGTCTTGTGAAACATCTTATATTAAAAGTGATTAAGCATTTTTTAAACTTCTGGGCCACTGTTACTCATTTATTGATCTACCATTTTCAATGAAGGAGAGACTTCTGTACATCTATAAATAATTCTGCACATGCATTTCAACAGATCTCTTTGCTTCCACTGTGATAGTTGAAGCTGGTTCTGATGAAAAAATCTTTTATTTGCAACAATGAATTCTATGTTCTACATCAAATCTAGCGATCTATATACTCTTTACTATGCATGAAGAAGCAATTCAGGGCAAAACAAACAATGAAAATATAAGCTATTATATAATGCAGAATGATTAAATTGGAAAAGAGAATGTATTGCTGTTTCACCAGCTTGAGAAATGCTTCTATTCTCCCAAGTTTTGCTTGGTTGGACCTTCCACATAATACTGATGAAAATAGACAGTGAGATTGGGGATTCAGCAAAATAAAAGCAATTCTTTAACGGGTGCACCCTCTTGCTAACAGTGACTGAGTGAGATAGTGCTGTCAGTTAGTCATTGCACATGTATCTAATACCTTGGGGCCATCTGCCCTTGGTGGGTTTATGTTTTTTTAAGAACTGTTTTTCTAAAGGCAAGGGAGATGGAGTGTGCCAAGACTGGACTGTAGAGACAGTAGACTCTTGTTTTACTCTCTTCCATTGAGAGATTTCTCACACTCTGATCAGTGCAATATAAGAAGCTGGCAGCAAAGGCTGTTGTTGCTTGGATGCTGGGAATGGAATGCTTGTGGCTGATCACATTTTTCCCTGGAGGTCATGAACAAGCATGTAGTGCATGTTGCAGTAAATGAAGATCGGCCATTAACTTCCTCTGGATATTTTATGAATCTGTGTGTTTGTGGTCATGTGTATGCGGTTCTTGAATAGGCATCAGTCAAAGGGCTAGAAACTTAATGTGTGTTTTTTTTTAAAAAAAAATACATCTGGTAGGGATGGGGACATAATAAAGATTTTTTTTTTTTAGGAAAGTGACCCTGCAATGGCACTCATTGGTGGTTCCTTTGGAAAAGGAAAAAAGATTCCTGCTGAACCCACTGTAGAGAACCATTTCAACCAAAAGTATTATTTGGTCAGGGCTGCAAGTTATATGGATTCCTGTTTTCCTACCTGCAGCAGTCCTGATACTTATAATTCTCCACCACCATCAGAGAAGGCAGCTAGTATGAGTATTGATATTTTGCTGATTCTACAGCAAGAAGAAACAATACTGACATAACATCATATCAATGATATTAATACTCCTAACCATGTCTTGAGATGCATTTGGTGTAGTGCTTAAGGCACCAGGCCAGAAACTGTGAGACTATGATCCTAGTCCTATCTTAGGCATAAAGCCAGCTGGGTGACTTGGGCCAGTCATTCTCTCTCAACTTCAGAAGTAAGACAATGGCAAGCCATTTTTGAAAGCCCACTGCGAAGAAAACTGCAGGGACTTGTCAAACACTGATGTGAAGGAATCCATCACCCGGTATTACCAGGTTGGGCATCATTAACTGCAGTGATTTTCCTACTTCCTTCTCTAACTTGTTGCCATCTTTCCTTGCTCCAGCTTTGCTTTTCTATATATATATATATTTAAAAAAACTGCACTTTTAAATACAATATTTTAAATCACAATTATTTCCACAACCATTATATCTCATGTTCTCATCATCTGTTGCAATTATTTGGCTAAGTGGGAACATTTAAAACTCTGGGATCATATTGAGGAGAGTTTCAGACAATTGCTGCCAAAATGGACACAGCCACAATGTTGCCAAGAAAATGGTCGAATGACCATGCCTGTGAAATCATAAAGATTAAAACCCACTTTTAAATAGCTACTAGCTATTTCAATCTCTTTCATGAATATTTAATATTTTAAAACCAATATTAGGTTTAATAGTATTTTTACTATATATATGCTTTTAGTATATCTATGCATAGTATATTTTTCTCCATAACAGTAATGCTATGATTGAGACTAGATTGAAAAAGAGCAATTGGCTTAAAGTCATCCAATGAAACCCAGTGGCCAAAAACTAGAATTTGGATCCCATGTTCCTAGTCTATCCCTTAACCGCTACACCACATTGGCTCAATGTGTTGCTTGCTGTAAAATCCAAGATTGTTATTATTATGGCAACTTTTAATGATTGACTGGTCCCCAATTTATTGATCTCCAGTCATCTTTAGAATAACTGCATATGGCAATTGGTCTTAATATGACTAATTTTGGGGCATTTAAAAACCCAAGTAATTTTAAAAATGAAGCATGCACCGAATCTGCCTTGTTTACTCAACACGATCCATTCAAATACAGAGATCTCTGAAAGGAGAATACGGGATCCATTTTAATGTGTTCATTTTGGAAAACATGCACAATCTTTGGAATTTCCAAATGTTTGGAGATTTTTATGAAAACTGGACAATGTCAGGGAAATAAGCATACAGCCCATCCGCCTTCAGAGGTATGGTAACAGACACAGAGGGGAAGAATATGTAGCCCTCCAGATATTGCTGAAGTGCATGTATAAGCAGGTTTATGCTATCAGTGAGGGACCTGACAGTAATTTAGGAGCTATGTGGACTGGAAACTGAAGCTGAAATCAGTTTCTTTGGCAGGGATCATTTATGTCATCACAGAGTACTTGGGTTTCATTTCGAGTTTAGCTAGTTTGGAAACAATGTGTGATATTTGACCTTAATGGGCCCTGTGCCATGTGAGAGTTTGTATCAGGATCCCCTGTGACAAACTTGTTTCACACTAGAATGACTAGACATCAGAAATGACTGAAAGCAAAAATATGTACATCCTGCTCTTCCTGACTAGGTCTTTGCCTCTTGTGGAACTAAAGTTTTGAAGCATTAATATGTACTAAGAAGACTTCTGGTCCATGGAATACATTAATTCCTGACACAAATGTCCCCATATAAATTATACAATTAATTTACACCCCATTTCTGATCACTCAGATCAGTTCTTGTACCTATTATCTCAATTATTTTCTCACCACAGAATTCAGCCTCCTCTTCAAAATCAATTTCCCCTCCATTAATTACCTAGGCTTCATTACCCCCCTAAATTAAATTCAAAATAAATAAAGTATTATGGCTACGGTGTGCAATTCCTTTTGAGATGAGCTGAACTGCTGTGGTTTTTGTTGTTTCTTCCTTTTCTGCTTTCTTCTCTGTCATTTACTTCAGATAAATTTATTTATGTATTTATTCAAGTTCTATAGCCAACCAACTTGACCAAGATGTTTCTTTTGTCTTTCCCTATTCTCCCTCTTTCAATTTAGCTGAACATTTGTACACTCTACATTTCTCCTATGAAGGAAAACAATGTGAGTTCTATTTCTTTTCTAGGGACATTACACAGAACAAAAAAGGCTAAAAAAAAAAGAGAGAAAGAAATGGCATTACCTTTCCCAGGGGCATTTAAACCCACACATCATGCAGATAGAAGTAACTCAGTTGGCTGGGATTATACTCATTTTTCATACTGAAGCATGCTATTCTCTACCACAGTTTTCTAATAATACTCACTGTTGGTAGTTGTTGCAAAATGGGGGTCTTGTCTAGATTTTAAGTCTTAATTAAAGAGATCCAGAATTATGAATATACTGATCTGGTCTGCATAGAAAAACCCTAGTTCTGATCGTAGGAAATTCCCATTTGGGAATCTGTGAACAGAATGCTATATCATTAACAG
Source organism: Protobothrops mucrosquamatus (assembly GCF_001527695.2). Lineage (NCBI taxonomy): Eukaryota > Metazoa > Chordata > Lepidosauria > Squamata > Viperidae > Protobothrops > Protobothrops mucrosquamatus. The sequence continues at coordinate 391,515 of NW_015386489.1, forward strand.
CTCAGCCAAGTGCACATACAAAGGTCAAGTAGAAATGCTGCAAATAGGAAGCCAACCAACCAACCAATCTTCCTTACTCTGATGTAATTTCTAAAGTAAGTACTTTAATTTATTATTTCAGTGCTTTTCAACCTTTTCACAGATTGTACCACTTAAGACATGACAATATTTGAGTACCTAGCAAGGTGTCAAAAACTTGATGACCAAAAAAAGGGAAAAATGTACCGGTTTTAATTTCTTCAGTGGTGGTTCCTTTGCTGAATCACTTTCCCTTTGCCCTGACGAATGTATGATAGATTTATCAATATTTATTAATATGCACCAGTACCTTGGTGGTCAGGTGTCTGTCTGTCTGTCTGTCTGTCTGTCTGTCTGTCTGTCTGTCTGTCTGTCTGTCTGTCTGTCTGTCTGTCTCTCTCTCTCTCTTCTACAGCCTCTACTCTGTTGATCCATCTGCTTGTCTCACAGAAGCCTCTCCTCCTTCTCTCCTTATCCTCACTGCTTGTCTAACGGAAGCCTCTTCTCTCTTTTCTTTCTCTTTCTCTGCATTGCTTATCTCATAGAAACTTCTCTTCTTCTCCATTTTTCTTTCTCTGTCCCCTTCTCTTTCCCTGTCATTTTTTTTCTTTCCCTCTCCTGTCAAAACCTCATCCTTTTAAGGTGTTCTGGTTTGATATTGTGGCATGATAGGTGCAGGAAGACGGGACTCCATCTTCCACGTTCAATTTTGCCCCACTGGGAACCCTAAAAAGGGTCAAAAGTTGTCCCGAAGAGGCGATGGAGAAAGAGGGGACCCTAATTGATCATGGGAGGGTGGCAGCCCTTCCGTTTGATCTGAGGAAGCCCTCCAAACCAGCAGGGGAAAGTTCATGATGAGACCAAAAATAACACAAAGGAGATAAAAGAACAATTTTATCTAAAGGAGATAAAAGAACAAAGGAGATAAAAGAACAATAATCTAAATCTACAAACTCAGAAAAAGACTACAAAGAAGGAACTAGAAAATAGAAGGAAAATCAGAGGAAGCAGATCCAAAGATGAAGGACCTAAAGCAGTGGTTCTCAACCTTCCTAATGCCGCAACCCTTTAATACAGTTCCTCATGTTGTGGTGACCCCCAACCATAAAATTATTTTCGTTGCTACTTCATAACTGTAATTTTGCTACTGTTATGAATCATAATGTAAATATCTGATATGCAGGATGTATTTTCATTGTTACAAATTGAACATAATTAAAGCATAGTGATTAATCACAAAAACAATATGTAATTATATATTGTGAAATATTTATTTCTAATTACAAATAAATGAAATTTTGTCTTGAAGCATGGGTGCCGAATCACACCTTCAGCTGCTCCACCTATGGCTCTGAAGGGAGACCTGACCTTTTCTCTTCTCCCCTTGCCCTACAACACACACACATACACAAACACATTTTCCAGGGTCATGTGATTGCCTTTTGCAACCTTCTGACTAGCAAGGTTAGTGGGGAAACCAGATTTACTTAAGAACCATGTTACTAATTTAATCTCTCTCTCCCTCTTTCTTTCTCTCTCTCTTTCTTTCTGTCTCTCTCTTTTTCCTCTCTCTTTCCCTTTCTCTCTCTCTCCCTCTTTCTCTCTCCCTCTCTCTCCCTCTATTTCTCTCTCCTCTCTTTCTCTCTTTCCCTTTCTCTCCCTCTTTCTCTCTCCCTCTTTCTCTTTCTCCCGCTTTCTCCCTCTCTTTCTCTCCCTCTCTCTGTCTCTCTCCGTCTCTCTTTCTCTCCCTCTCTTCCTCCCTCCCTCCCTCCCTCTCTGTCCGATCAGGGATCGATTTGGAGGTGCAGAACTTTTGACTAGTTCCGACCCTCTGTTGTGGAGGTTGTTGACTGGGTACGAGCGGTCTTGGAGACTTGGGCGGCCCAGCCAGCCTACAAAGGTTGGAGGAGAACCTGGGACGGAAGTCCACGAAAGCCCCGAGCCTCTCTAGCTGCCAAGTAAAGCAAGGGCGAGCAGGCTGGCTGGTGCAAGCGAGCGAGCGGGCGGCCCACTTGTCTCTTAAGCGCACCGGCTTTCCCGGGTGAGTGGCGGCTCTCACCTGCTGCTTTCTTCAGTCGGCGGCAATAAAAGTGGGGGCGGGGGTTGGTCCCTCTCCCCCAGTGGCATTAAAAGGCAGAATCATCGCCGGGGGAGCGAAAAGGGTGAGGCTGGCTCACCAAGATCAGAGGGAAGGAGGCTCCCTCACTTGCTCTGCACAGTCCCGCCGCCCTCTCGGCCCAGCGCGAGGGGAAGTGGCGAGGCGAAGTAGTGGGCATCACTGCCATGGGGGAAGGAGCCAGAGGAGGCGGGCACTGATGGGGCCCCGGATCAGCTGGAGGGCATCGCGGTCACCCCCAGAAGCCTGCGGGAGCAGTGAGCTACCGAGGGCCGCTCATGCAGAGAGACTCGAGGGCTGCAACGGGACAGGACGGGAGCCCCCCCAATATCCCGCCTTTGGATTGGTGCGACTGGGAGCATTTCTGGGCAAAGTCGCCCCACCTGCCCTCCAGCGGTCGGCGAGAAGCTCCTACCCCAGTGTAGTCCAGATAATGGGGAAGGGGCTTGGCAACCCCTGTGAAAGGGTCGTTCGACCCCCAAAAGGGTCGCGACCCACAGGTTGAGAACTGCTGCCCTAAAGAAAGGAACTAGCAGACAGACTCAGACAAATGAAGAATTAGAAGACAGAGATAATATCGGAAATGGAAAAGATATCTTACCAGCCAAGATCTCAGAACACACTTGAGGATAAGAAAGAAGAGCTGATTGAATGGAAGATATAGCTGTTAGGACAATTGGGGGAAATTGGAGAAGGAGGGAGGCTGTTTAATGAATATCAATGTGCTGAGCGTCCTTCCAAAAATACTTTAATCAAATTGTCTTTCTTATTCCAAACAATATACACAAAAATAGAGGAAGAATTACTTGATGATTCAAACGCATTGACTTGGAAAGTTAGTTGGCAAAGAAAGAAAATTAGAGTAAGACTGAAGAAAATACAGGTTTTGACCCATTAGATGGAATATTATACTATTAATCAGATGGTTGAGAATAGGTAATTGTTAGAAAGAGAAGTATTATTATAACTAGAAAGATAGGATTTGCAACTATAATATTATATTTTGGTATGAGAAGGGAAACATGAAAATGCTAAGAGGGTTTGAATAAGGGAAGCTTTTGGTTACACAAATATAACTTATTATGAGAAATTATAAGCGAAAGAGACATTTTGAACACTGATGGGAAATTAAAATTTAAAAATAAAGCATGAAAAACAGGATATTAATTGAATAAATGGATATTAAGTGCAAATGCAATTAAGATATATTTTGGTTAGAAAATATATTTTAAATTGAAATTATTGATATTATTAGGAAACTGTAACAAAGATGTTGATATTCAATTGTATATGTATTAACAACAATAAGAATTGTATTTGCCTAGTGTGGGAAAATGTGTACTACCGGAAGAAGAGAGGAAGCATTGGATGGTGTAATATTGAGCCTAGATTGAAGAAGTTAATATGTACCACTGAATTACTAATGGATCCAGATAACACATTGTTTATTAAGTACTTATGATTGTAAAAATAGAAAATTAATAAAATATTTATATAAAGACCTCCTCCTTTTATATCTTCTCTCTCCCCCTTCCTCCTCTTCTCTTTTGGGTGGCCACTCTTTAGGGCTCAGGGAGACCTCCAGCATTGGTCACTACCCCAGTCTCACTCCCCCATGCCGTCACCCACTCCCCGGCTGGCCATTGCACATAGCGTTGAACAGCTGGAGCTGCATGTGCACCGATCTTGGGGCCTTTGCCAAGTCCTGGCAGCCCTGCAGCTTCAGCTGACTCTCTCACCCCAAGGCCTGTCTGCTTCTCCCAGTGATAGCAGAGGCTGCTGGAAGCTCTGATCAGCTGGAGCTGCCTACCCTGATCCAGGACCCTCAGCAGAGTCCCAGGCAACACTGCAGTTCCAGCTGACTCTGGAACACCAATCCGCTGGAGCCTCTTGTGCCAATCCTGGGCCCTCAGCAGAGTCCCAGCTGACTCTACCCCAGGCCTGTGCGGGACTACCACCACTTCAGCTCATCAGCACTCCTGCCACTTCAGCTCATTCTCCCCACTAACTTGTCTAGGTCGCATACCACCTGCCAGGTGATGAAGTACCACCAGTGGTATGTGTATCACCAGTTGAAAAGCCCTGCATTATTGTATCTATATCTTGCTTTTTATCTTTTGACTGTGGTTCTGATTTTGGGAGTAGAAATTTTTATGCACCATACACTTATTATCCTTTGGCAGTGGGAAATCTAAGTTGGTATTATATCAAGGCCAAATGGGGATGAGAAGCATGCCTAAATCATTAACAGTGCCTATTGTAAATATTTTCTCCCATACTATATATTTCTAAAGTACTATTTCACATTAAGATAGGATTAAGTTTTCATTTCAGGCACACTTGAAAGTGGTTTTTAAATATATCCCTACAATGAGTAGAAATTGTGTCTGTAAAAATTGAGAATTACTTTATTTTTGAATGTAATCATCCTTTTAGATATTCTATCCATTCTTAATTCAGTGAAGGACAACTCTTCTTTAGATTAAATGGTGTTCCTTCTGACTGAAGATGATTCCTAGGTAATATTTAAGATGGCTAAATTTCTTGTGTAAGCAAATAAGATTAGGGTATTCTCTGTCTCTTTCTTCTGACATCTCATATGTATATTGTTGGGATTAATGTTACAGTACTTGGTTACAGTAGGAAATTAGATCCTTATGTTTAGGAGAAAGGAAGACATATGCAAGTTCTGCTAGATAATGATTAATACCTGTATTCTAATTGCAATTTGATTCTGTGACAATTTGGATTGAATAATTGCTCAATGTACTTCTGCCAACAATTTGTGCTCAATGTTTTCATTACAATGCCCTATTATAAAGATTAAAAAGATGCATTATTTTATCTTTATGTTCTGCCTTTTTTTTCAAATAGACAACATAATATCATGAAATAAAATGCATGTGCAATCTTAATTGTTTGACTTTGTTTATCCCATGGAGAAACCAATACAGCACTTACAGTAATTAAGATATTTTTTCTGGTCTTCTCATTTTGTTAATGATATCTTATTGAAAGCTGAGCAGTAATTACTGCCCACTGAGGTACACGCTCCAAAGCAAACTAATGGCCAATGACCAATAATGATTACATTAGTAATTATCTCTTATGAAATATAAGTAAACAGGAAAAAAGTCTGAAATTAAAACCAGTATGTTTGAAGCTAAAATTGTTTATCTTATTAAATAGTACTAAAATTGTATTTGCAATTCATCGAAAAAATATACAACAAGCTGTTTTTCCCAACTGAATGCTAATGCTTTACTTTTTCAATTATATCTCAAAAAATATTTCTTTAACCCACTGCCTAAGGAACAATTGAAAACAACAGGTGCCAATGTTCAGTGGTGAAGCTATTGTTCGCATTATGAGGGATATAATGTTCTGGATGTACATTTTAGAATATTTAAATACATGTGTCCCAAAATGTACATTTTCTTGTCTCATTAATACATCTAAATAATACAATATTCAATTTCTTTCATGTAAGAAAGAATATACCTCTCAAGAGTAAACTAAATTGAGGTAAATAGTTTGAGAATAAAATAACTTTAGAAGGCAAAACAGTTTTATCTACAGTATTTGATAGGCTACCATAGCTTCTAGTCCTCAAAGCATCAATATGTGTGGAACCACATAAACAAATAAAAGTGGAGGAATGGTATTTGCATCTAATTTAAATTTTATAGAAAGAAAATGTTCAGTTCCAAATATCTTATATGTGGTATCGTTATCTCTAGGGATGCTGCACATGTTTTGAATCTGAAATATTTTCAGCTTCAGACACTTCCAGAAATGTTAGCACTACCTTTTTCAAACATGAAGCAACTGTTTCAAAATTGAAACAGAGTGTTTCAAGCTCAAATCTGAAATATTTTGCATAATCTTTTAAATAATAAAATATTTAGGCATAAAAATGGATTAGGGTAGTTGTGAACTGTATTGGAAGATCTTAAATCTGATCTCACACAACAGATTCTGGAATTCAACAACACAATAGATTCAAAAGTTCAAAATAAAATGACTCTTTATCCTGATGCTTGTGACTCACCTACACAGGAAGTAGAATTATGTAGTGCTATAGGCAGAATGAATTACATATTTCAGCTACACAAAGAAACCAATCCAACTTTCATCTCCATCAGAGGCCTCCAATTTCTTTTAGTGATCATTTATTCCTACAGTATCTGCTGTTTCCGTTCTTTTATCCAGCTATTACTTGAGATATCACCTATTTAGATCCATAATTACTAAGTATACTCAATCCTTTTGAGAGGGACTTTTTGAAAAGCTTTTTAGAAGCCCAAATATGTTCTACCATTTGGGTTGTCTCTATATATTTGCTTGTTCTCTCTCTCTCTCTCTCTTTCCCTCCCTCTCCATCTTTCTCTCTCTCTCTCTCTTTCTCAGCAGCAGAGAAGATGTGGAAGAGGGAATGGCATTGACCAGAGGTTCAGGCAGAACCTTTTGGCTTCATCCCTCAACTCCTCCAGATTTAAAGGATGGGAGGAGCCTGGTCTGGCAGCAATTTGGAGAGGCAACTGGGCATTGGCCAGGCAATGGTTAGATTGGGGCATCCATAGAATGGTGGGCATTAAAATACTCAAGGAAAGAAAGTTTTTCTTTTTACAAATAATAATAATAATAATAATAATAATAATAATAATAATAATAATAATAATAATAATAATAATAATAATAATAAAAAAAAAGTTGGAAGGCACCTTGGAGGTCATCTAGTCCAACCCCCTGCTCAGGCAGGAAACCCTATACCATTTCGGATAAATGGCTGTCCAGTCTCTTCTTAAAAACCTCCGGTGTTGGAGCATTCATTGCTTCTGGAGGCAGGTTGTTCCATTAGTTAATTGTTCTAACTGACAGGAAGTTTCTCCTTAGTTCTAGGTTGCTTCTCTCCTTGATTAGTTTCCACCCGTTGCTTCTTGTCCTGCCTTCAGGCGCCTTGGAGAATAGCTTGACTCCCTCTTCTTTGTGGCAGCCCCTGAGATATTGGAACACTGCTATCATGTCCCCCCTCGTCCTTCTCTTCATTAAACTAGACATACCCAATTCCAGCAACCTTTCCTTATATGCTTTAGCCTCCAGTCCCCTGATCATCTTTGTTGCTCTTCTCTGTACTCTTTCTAGAGTCTCAACATCTAAATATGCCTCTCTCAAAAAACCAAACAACTAAATCATTCCCCCCCATCCCCAGCCAACACCAAACACAGTAAGAATTAATGTTAGATGCACATTCACTAAACCCCATAGACTATCATTGAGGTTTATGCCCTCTCCTGGAATTGTCTAGACAAGAACGTGAAGAAGTGTGGACTTCAACTTCCAGAGTTCCCCAACCAGCCATGCTGTCTGGGGAGTTCTGGGAGTTGAAGTCCACATCTCTTCAAGTTCCAAGTTTGAGGAACACTGGTCTAGAAGTTTTTTGGCATCTAGTAAAATTCTGAAGCGTGCCCATTCTCTTGCTGCTAACATTCACTTCACAGTGACACAGGATGAAGACTGCCTGATGATTATCTTTTGTACTGTTTGTTATAAATATATGTTCTTTTGGCCCTCTTTTCTACACACATATACCATGGGGATTTGCTCTTACTAAAAGAGAAAACCTAGAAAAAAAAACCTCTAGGATGCAAAAATATATATAAATAAATAAAAAATAAAATAAAACCTGGATGTGTTCGAGGCTTCTTTATATCTTTTCTACAATTTACTAGCCATTTGGAATGCATATCATAAAGAAAAGTTCAGATTCCATGCAAGACTGCCAGAAGGGGAGTTTTTCCCAGCCTGAGCTATGATAGGCACTGGGCACAGAAGCTCAACTAAGAACATATAGGCGGCCATGGAAAAACACAGCATTTCCCCTTCCCTCAGTGACACCACATGCCGGAAGACAAGGCTCTTTCTCCATTTCTACAATAGCCTCCATCATACAGTTCTGCATGCTCTGTTCTGCTGTCCTTCCACTGCCAAGTTGACCTTTTCATTCAAGGTGAGAATCAGGGGCAAAAATAACAGCATTTAGGATTATGTACAGCCCAAAAGCCTTTTATAGCACTCTCTGGGCAGTTTACAATATAAACAATATTTGCATATTTCTCCCAACAATCTGGGTCCTCATTTTACCAACCTTAGAAGGATGGAAGGCTGAGTCAACCCTGAGCCCCATCAGGACCAAACTTCAGGCTGTGGGCAGAGTTTGCCTACAATGCAGCAGATGATGGAGTTTGCAGTTGAAAACATCTGCTGGGCACCAGGTTGGGGGAAGGCCGTCTTGGAAAAAATATTTTGGCTGTGGGAAGACTACCTTTACTGGTTTTGCCTTAAATTCACCTCTGAAAAGGAACATTCTGTACTTCCTGTCATTGCTATTTGTCTCAAGAAACAAGCAACATCAGTTGTTCAAGTGCAGTTATAAATCTGAAGTAATTGCAAGCAAAAGCTGATACTACAAAGTCAAATTTAAACCTAGCGTGATGTGTTTGTGCCTTTATATCTGGCAGCAAATTTGGCCCAATATATTTTATTCCTTATTCGCACCTTAAATCAGATTTTCAAAGGCTCAGCTGAATAAGATATGCCTCTGTAAAGTATGTTTTAAATTAGGAGTGGTGGAATACTGTGCTTTTGATTCCAGGATGAAATGTATATCCCCTTGGAACAGAAAAAAAAGCTTCTATTGGCTTCTACTCCTTCTTTCCTCACCCCCACCCTTGTCAAGAATTTTAGGATCCAGCAAAAAGAATTTCTGAAACAAAACCCCCTTTTTTTCACCCCAAGTTCTTCTGGGTGGAGAGAGATGGTTTAAAAGGGCAAGCTATGTTAGACCAAAGTGTTTCTATAGGTTAGGGAAAGAGCTGAGTTGCTTTAGGAGGAAAAGAGGTAGAGTAAAAGAAAAAAGAAAAGAAACCCACAAGGCTTCCAACTGGTTTTAATTTTATTTGTAATGTTCATGGGAACCAGCCACACATGCTTGGCTGAACTCAGGACTTGGATTTTTGGCAGGTTTTTTTATGACCCCATTTTGGCAAGTTTTCAAGATCTCCAGATTGCTTCCATTATCTGCAAATAAGCACGAATCACTAGTTTAATCTGAGTTGTCTGATACAACTCTAATTAGTGCTAGTTAAGAAGGAAAATAAAAACAACGTAAAATATTATGCTGAGTTCCACTGTATATCTGCAGTAGACAAATATTTTAGGATATTTCTGTGTAAATATACATACAATATATACAACTGCTCTTGAGCTAGCACAGCAGCATGGGAAAGAGATCCTTACTATATGAGAATGAAATCTACTCTTGTTTTAATTGTGTCTCTCATGAAAGATGGCAACAACTACTCTACACATTTGGGGGATTGTTTGGTAGCAAAGGTCTACATATAAGTCTACTCTAATATTAAAAAGCATCCCATGCCTATACATGCCCTGTGTATGCCAAGACAATCCTGAATAGAGGATTTCTATGCATGATCATCTTTTTTGTTTTACATTGCGTGATTCAATATTTATTTTTTGTTACATTTATTTGCTGCCTAACTTGCCATGGGCTACAATAAAAAGGAAGAAAAGAGTGTAAACAAAATATAAGTAAAATAATAGAACAATAAAATAAACAATAAAAAATAAAACAATGAGAATACATTAATGTGATAATGTAAAGATGGATAGGTGGACAGCAAAGAGCAAGGGGAGGGAGGTGGAGTCTGCCATCAATTATGCAGCCACCTCCAATGTAGAACTCTACAATTTGGTCCCAAGCCAACTGGTAGAGCCAAATCTTTAGGGTCCTGTGGAAGTATAGGAGGGTGGGGGTAGATCTTACTCTAGACGGTAGGTTGTTCCAAAAGTTGGTTACTGCAACAGAGAAGGTTCTACTTCTGGATCTTGATAGTCTGAGTTCTTTGACCAATGGGATCCATAGTAGACCCTGCCTGCTGGCATGATTAGGACAGGCTTGTCCTAGCAGGATGAGACAGTTTATCAGGTAGCCTGGACCTATGCCATTAAGGGCTTTAAAGGTCATAACCAACATCTTGGACTGCACTTGGAAGCAGATCGGTAGCCTGAGAATTTGTGGAGCAGAGGTGTAATATGGACCATCTTAGAGACTTCAAAGACTGCTCTTGCTACTGTAGGTTGTACCAGCTGAAACTTCTGAATAGATTTCAAGAGTAGCCCGATGTAGAGTGCTTTGCAAAAGTCCAGATGAGAGATGACTAGGGCTTGAATAAGTGAATGCAGGGAATCATGATCCAGAAAGATTACAGCTGGTGCACAAACCAGAGCCATGCAAAAGCTCTCCTAGTCATGCCCACCACCTGCTCTTTGAGCAGGAGATATGAGTCCAGGAGAAATTGAAAACCCCATCCAGAACTAAGGATGACAAAAACTTGGATCCTGAGGCTCAGTGCACCCAAACCCACTCAGTCTTCTGGAGTTCAGTAGAAAGTTGTTGTCCCCCATCCAGGTCCCTACAGCCTCCAGGCACTGTGAGAGGGCAGAGACAGCATTACTCAGGTCATCAGGCACAGAGATGTATAGCTGAGTACCATCTGCATAGTAATAATATCTCAACCCATGGTGGTGGATTAAATCACCCAACAGCTTTACGTAGATTTTAAACAGGAGAGGGCAGAGTACTGAGCCCTGTGGGACATTATAGTTATATAATGACTATATTAAGTCATTATAAATTCCCTGGAATAAATTATCACAGTATAATGTACGTGCAGTATGGCAGGTACAATTAGCCTATGACAAAATCACAGCAAACCAGCTCTGCCCTATATTCAAATCTGGTGTGTGGTTCTGTCCTATAATCATATCTTGGCTAACTGTGTCAGCATATTGGCTAGCCAGCCAACCACTAACTATTTCTCTTGCAAAGATGGGATAGAATCAATAACTATAGCAACCTCCAGATGGCAGTTTCCTTGACTGCTTTCAAGGGAATATGGTTGGGTGCAGTGTGAGTGGGAATCACATCACAAGAAAAAGGCACCAATGAATGTAGAAGCTTAGGCTATGGATTCTATATTGATCTCTGCCACCTGGACCAGATTAACTCTTCTGCTCTATCATACAGACTGATATNTCATACATCACACTGCTGTCCTCCTCTGGTTTGTGGGTATCAGCTGTGTTGAATCAGTGAGCTAGATGTTCTGGGCATTTTCTGCATGGCATTTTTCCAAGCATTCCTGATTATGAACATTCCACCTGCTACCTTGATTATATATAAATGACATTGGGGTGTAATTTAGGTGTTAAGATATTTTACATGAAAAGAGTTGATAGAATGGAACCCTAGTCATATTTACAAGGATGATGTACATCTCACTATTTTTGCTAAAACTTACTGACTTATATTTAATGAGGAAATCATGTACCAAAATTTTCAAATTTTCTTTATGGCATTCTGATATGGCATTCTTGAATTCTCTTTTGCCTAATAGTCGGGGTGGCTTTGTTCAATATGCACAGCACGTGTGGCTAAGACTGGAGCAGTAGCTCAAAATATTCCAGAACTTCTCCATCTGACTGTATGCTGGAACTTGTAGGACAACAGTGTTATTGGGCAGGCAGAGCTGCAGGACTCTCGGTCATTTAAGTAGCACCAGACTGCTTGTTTTGGCTGATAGGCACTAAGAAGTTGTCACAAACCTGATTAATGCGTATATATCGAAGCACCAATAGAGCTGCAACTGAACCATAAAGTAATAAGGGAGCCTACCCAAATACCTGAGAACTATCAAAACTTTTTTTTGTTCCGAGTACACTTTGTGTGTCAATGTATTCATTATATAGATTATAATGGCTATTTTTGTGATGACTTTGAACATGCCATTTCAAATGTCAAAATACCACATTTTGACTATATGTTTCAAGGAGAGAGAAGTTGGAGTCTAATATTTGTAGGCAGTGCTCTTAGTGTCAGACTTCTTGCCCTGATTGAAAGATTGAAAACTTACCAGTTTCAAAACTTATCCAAAAGTCCTAGTACTATCTGTATCTGTGAGAATGCATCTGGGTCTCACAAACATTCTTTGAGAAGAAAAATGGCGGATTGCTGCAACCCAGGACTTTGCCTAGAAGTGTATCTGTTTGCTATGAAGATAATAATAATAATAATAATAATAATAATAATAATAATAATAATAATAATAATAATAATAGTAGTAGTAGTAGTAGTAGTAGTAGTAGTAGTAGTAGTAGTAGTAGTAGTAAAGTTGGAAGGTACCTTGGAGGTCATCTAGTCTAACCCCCTGCTCAGGCAGGAAACCCTATACCATTTCGGACAAATGGCTGTCCAGTCTCTTCTTAAAAACTTCCAGTGTTGGAACATTCATCGCTTCTGGAGGCAGGTTGTTCCACAGGTTAATTGTTCTAGCTGTCAGGAAGTTTCTCCTTAGTTCTAGGTTGCTTCTCTCCTTGATTAGTTTCCACCCGTTGCTTCTTGTCCTGCCTTCAGGAGCTTTGGAAAATAGCTTGACTCCCTCTTCTTTGTGGCAGCCCCTGAGATATTGGAACACTGCTATCATGTCACCCCTCGTCCTTCTCTTCATTAAACTAGACATACCCAATTCCAGCAGCCGTTCCTTATATGCTTTAGCCTCCAGTCCCCTAATCATCTTTGTTGCTCTTCTCTGTACTCTTTCTAGAATCTCAACATCTTTTTTACATCGCGGTGACCAAACTGGATGCAGTATTCCAAGTGTGGGCTTACCAAGGCATTATAAAGTAGTATTAACACTTCACATGATCTTGATTCTATCCCTCTGTTAATGCAGCCTAGCACTGGCCTTTTTGGCAGCTGCAGCACACTGCAGGCTCATATTTAGGTGATTGTCCACTAGGACTCCGAGGTCCCTCTCACAGTTACTACTATTGAGCAAGGTACCCCCTATATTATACCTGTGCATTTGGTTTTTTCTTGCCTAAATGTAGAACCTTGTTTTTTTCACCATTGAATTTCATTTTGTTAGATAGTGCCCAGTGTTCAAGTCTGTCCAGATCCTTCTGTATCTTAAGTCTGTCTTCTGGAGTGTTGGCTATTCCTGCCAGCTTGGTGTCGTCTGCAAATTTGATGAGTTCCCCATCTATCCCTCGTCCAAATCATTGATGAAGATGTTGAAGAGCACTGGGCCCAGAACAGAGCCCTGGGGCACCCCACTACACACTTCCCTCCATGTAGATGCAGTTCCATTGAGGACCACATGCTGAGCACGGCCGGTCAGCCAGCTACGGATCCATCTGGTGGTGATGCTGCCTACCCCACATTTTTCTATCTTGTCAAGTAGTAGGTTGTGATCTACTTTATCAAATGCCTTACTGAAGTACAAGTAAATTATATCCACAGCATTCCTCTGATCCACTAATTTTGTCATTTGGTCAAAGAATGCAATAAGATTTGTCTGGCATGATCTACTAAAACCCATGTTGGCTTTTAGTAATGACTTTGTTTGCCTCTAGGTGTTCGCTGATTTGTTGTTTGATTATCTTTTCCAGGATCTTCCCAGGTATTGAGGTCAGGCTGAGAGGTCTGTAATTTCCTGGGTCCATTTTTTTCCCTTTTTTGAAGATGGGAACTACATCAGCTCTTTTCCAGTCCTCTGATAATCTTCAGGGATACAAATCATCCTGATAGACTAGAAGCAGTAATGGGGAAGAAGCAGATTACTTTTCCTTTGGGCAAAAATGTGTTTTATGAGTAGACATTACCTACTCTAACAGCCTTTTTGCGATTACATTAGTCTGTTCATAGTCGATTTGTGAAAGCACTTACAACATATTCTCTAAATTCAGAATAAAACACTAGCCTATTGTTGAGAAATACAATTTGACAATTGAATTACCCCTTTTATTTTACAACAATTGCCCAAGCATGAATTTAATATTTAATCATGCATTATTTTTTCCACTCATTTAAATAGGTAATATTCAAATATGATTTTGGAAAATATCCATTGAAATTAATGATAATGTTTGAAGCATTGAAGCAAATTATTTAAACATTTTAAGCACTTTTAAAACCAATTTTAAATGTTGCATTTGTGCTGGGAAAAGATTCTGGAAGTCCAATGAAGCTGATTCAAATTCTCTTTGGACTTGCAGTGTTCATATTTCTTAGTGATGTTTGGATTATTTTTTGGTTATAGAACACCATTTCATCCTTGTGTTTTTTCTGAAAGCATTTCAAGCTTGGTATTTGAGGGCTGGATGGATCATGTTTTCAAGGGCATCTGTTTCAAGCTGCAGTCAAGGATGGGGCCCATAACACAGACTGCAAGGATCCACCTAGAATTGCTTGAATTAAGTCCTTGCACCTGGATATAATTGTTGCGCTGCTGTGCTGGGGTTTTCTTAAGCTACTGGTAAAACAAATTAGCTCATTTTAACTGGCATCCAGTAGAGAAGCACACAACTCTCCTCATAGAATGTTTTTCAAATAATTATTTTTCTATTGCCAGCTTTAGCTTATGAATATTTTTCTAAGACTGAGTGAAATTTTATTTGAAAAAGGAAATGGAGGAGGAGGAGAGGAAGAGGAGGAGGAGGAGGAGGAGGAGGAGGAAAAAGAAGAAGAAATCTGATTGTAACTTCAACATTAGCACTGTTTAGATTGGGATGTAATGTTTGTGTTGCTTAATTGTAATTTCACTCCACTCCCCAACGTACACATACTATACTTTCCCAATTAAAAAAATACATGTCAGATAAAAACTCACATAAAATCTAAGGAAAGCAAAAGCAGTCTGCAACATGTAAATTGTGGTATATATGATTCAAGAATATGAATTTGTTTTTTTTCCTAAGCAACAACAATATTTTTTGAGGTGGAATGTGATAGAAAAGGACAAAGAGTATTCATCATATATGCCTTGTAAAGTGTCATAAGGTTTAATTTTGCCTCCACTATAGCTCATTGAATTTAATTTGTATATTTCTGAAATCTATCAAAATTAAAGTTTTCAATCACATTTGATATGGATTGTCATGTTCCTTCTTAATTCATGATTGTACATTGAAAGGTCTTCAGAGAAGAGAATAGGAAAAAGTATCCCTATACATTTTAGAATACATTTTCAGGAGTTATTCTGTAAGTGGGCTAGCACTTTAGAGATGGAATCAAATTTATGTTGAGGTTACAGTTACAGTCAGTTTCACATGGGCCCTCATCTTTGAGAAAGGTTTGCTGGTGGATAGGTTTCCAGTCACAGGGCCTTTGACTTGAAAAGATTCTCAGATCACATATAACATTGTAGATGAAACTCCTGGGAGATGATGTACATAGGATTGGGGGGGGGGCTATCAGTACCAGATTTATCATAAGTATCAGCTTTATCAATCATTCAGTCCCTAGTCATTTCATTGTTGGACTATTGCAATGTGCTCTACATGGGGTTACCTCTGAAGAGCATTCAGAAGCTACAGCTGGTGGAGAGAGCGGCAGTACAGGCAGTTCTTGGGGCCCCAAGGGTGCCCATGTAAAACCACTGCTCTGCGAGTTGTAATGCTGCTGGTCTGCTTCTGAGTGCAATTCAAGGCATTGGTAATCATATTTAAAGACCTTTATGGCATGGGTGCAGGCTACTTGAAGGACTGTCTTATCCCAATGGGATTGGCCCACTCCATTCATGCCAGCAAAGGAGACATGCTGCGGCCCCTGTTGGCCTGAGTATTCAGCTGGCAGAGTCCAGGAGAAGATCTCTCTCTGCCATTCCACCTGCTGTTTAGGACAGCTTGCCCGCTGGAGTGAGGTCAGCTCTAAACCTCTTGACCTTCTATAAGAGCCTAATACCTGGCTCTGCTAGTTAGCTTGGGCCTCCAATGGGGGAGCATCACAGTGGAAGTTGATAGATTAACAACAGATCCTACCTCTCCCCATCCAGCTCCTGCCCTCTCCATCTTTTAATTGGGCCACAATATTTGGGTCTTCACAATACTACCACCCAAAACACAGATCATTTTATTTATGTCTTTTAGCTTTTCTATAGTTTTTTATCTTTTTAATCTTGTAAGCTGCCCATAGTTACCCTGTGGTAAGACAGATGACCAATAAAATTTACAAACAAACATTTAAAGAGAAATTCCTGTACATAGGTTAAGAAGTTTAAATTACTTTATCTCTCCTTTAATTTGAACCCTGTACAGAAAGAGCAAATGTATGGGAAAAAACCCCAAGATTTTTTGAACACATAAGTAAGGATTTATAGTTTATTTTGAGCTTAGATTCATTGGTGAACATGCGGGAGGTCCTTGTTTCGGAGATCAGAATGATCAATTTACTTTGGTTTCTACAGAAGGTTTTCTTGTAATTTATCATGGATAGAGATGAATGCATAATTACTGGTTATTAATTCTTTGTTTGTGTGATTCCATAATAATTCTGCAAATATTGCTGTTATTCCAAATTCCTGTGGTAACGTGCAACTGCTCAGAGTCACTATGAGTTGGGCGGCATATAAATTTAATGCATGGCTATTGTTATTGTTATTATATGACCTAAATAACCAGAACTTAATCTTAAACAAAGTACCTCCTTTTTCAGAATGGTCACATTCCTACATGTTCAGGGAGTTTCATAGACCATAGAGTACTGTGGTTGAATTTTTTCTAGTACCTTTCAAGTAGTAAATGCTTTCTGCCAAAATTGTACATTCTAGGGTATTGGACCACAAGTCTCCTGGCATCCACAGTTACTGTCCATGCTGGGTGTGAATAGTGAAAGTTGTTATAAACATTCTTGTTTAGAGAAGGCTGCTGTTCCCACTTTGCACAGAAAATGGAAGAGGCATTGTGAAACAAGCTGGAACCTGTTGCCTGAATGTGTTTTTCACAAAATGAATAACTAAATAATTTCTGTTCATGATATAGCTAAATAATTATAGAATTAGCCATAATGATTCTACAGGGTACACTTGAGCATCATTTTGTTGCATAAATTCTAACAGCTTAAAAGTAGCAATAGCAATAATAATAGACGGTAGCTTAATAATTCTTAGGTCCTTGGTTAGGACTTGAATTATTAAGTTTCCACGAGTCTTAGACTGTGAATCTAACCGTACATTTCACACAAACAATAATAAGTGGGTTTTGGTGCATAATGGTGCCTTGCAATGTCTGCAAGAAATACCATTTGCTTTAATATAAGAACTGGTAGGTCCACAAAATAGACAAAGTAATAGAAAATGAAAATACAAAATTGCTCTGGGTCTTTAGTATTCAAACGGACAAGTACCTGCCACATAAGAGCCCATATTCAACAATTGTTGAGAAGAAGGAAAATAAAATCTGGATAGAAGACATGGTAGTACCTGAAGACAGTAGGATAAAGGAAAAGACCTGGAGGAAATCACAAAATACAAAGACCTGCAAATAGAAGTAAAATGATTGTGGCAAAGCAAAAATGGGTCAAGGACAACTCACCACAGCAACTCACCACAGCCATTTCACCAGGATCAACTCACCATGGGACAATTTGCCATAGTCAGCTTGCCACAGGACAATTTGCCACTGGACAAGAGTTACATTAATATTGAAGAAATGGTAGAATAGAATCAGTAAAAAAAGGATGCAAAAAGGAGGGACAAAACAAAATGTGAATGACAAAAATTAAAATATTTTCAAAATTATTTTAAATAATTAAATAGAATTGTTGAATTGTCCCACGATGAGTTGTCCCACGATGTTTTGGCTACAGTGAGTTATCCTCTGGTGAGCTGGCCACAGTGAATTGTCCATTTCTGTGCAAAAGTAGTAGCAATAGTAATAGCCCCCTTGTGTGCAATCCCCAAACATCTGGATCACCACTTGAATACTATCGGCATTGACAAAATCAATTGCAAAAAGAGCTTTAGTTGGAACAGCTTACATCTTGTGATGAAACATTTAACACCATCAAACAACAACGTCTGCTTATCTTAGGTCGTTGGGAATGACTTGAATGGTGAATAAAAATGGTGAATAAAAATAAAAATCAAGTCTAATAATATGAGCATCTGCATTATCTTTTAAAATATTTTCCATCACTATAAAATATCATTCAAAGAAAAGGATGCTGTGGGAAGAAACTCCTTCCCTGTTACTATACTATGCCAACCAGAAATTAATGTTGGTATGTTCTATTGTGCACCATTATCTTCCACTTCTTTTATGGTCACTTTATGGTTCAAGTAGTAATTTGGTTCCTGCATGCATTGTGAGGCCCAGAACTTAAGATCTGAGGTCTAATTCTAGCTGTATCTAGCTGGAGTACTATATCAATCAATATTTAGGATCTGCTAGATTTCAGGTTATTTTTATCTGGTCACTATAAGTCACTTTAAGAGAGACAGTATTTTAATTAATATTGTTAAGGAACAATTTAGAAAATTACTAGTTCTTACCATATGTGTTTAAGTAATAAAATAACAGGAGGGAATCATGATTTTGTAGATGATGGAGGAAGAAAATAAAATAAAAACTTATTTTGCTCCATGATAGATAGACACAAAAAACCGACCACATGCTTATTCACTACAAGTTCCATGTTGCAAGCCAATAAACTCCAGATGCAGGTGCAGACCCTTCAGGCATGTGACCTATTGCCAGTGACATCTGAGATTATACAGGTTAACGTTAATACACATTGACATTAGATTTTAGCAACATTTTAGGAATATAGACTAAAATTGTACACTATGGATAGCTGATTGAGATATCCCTAGGAGGTGGTATGACTTTTATCCCACCATCCCAAAAGTTTCCAATATTTCTTCTTATATTTGTTCTGTGAACATTATATTGTTTATCACACATCATATTGCAAATAAAAGTTTTCTGCTCAATATAAGCTCAGTTCCCAGTTCTCAGATTGTTTATTCATGGAAAGTACTAGCCAAGTGACTTTATTTATAATATACTAGTACTAACGTCTTGTTTTGCTTTCCTAGAATGTTTTAAATGAGTAAAGCTATTCTAATAAAACTGGAGTGAAATAATAACAGTGTGTTTAAAATTAAACCCTGAAACAACTGTCAGAGTTTTAATTCAACCCAAATTGTGGTCATAGTTTAGTACAAATCTCTCTTGGTTGTAGGCTGTAATATGATTTTCATGCCTACCTAACAAATCTCAACAAATCTGTGGATATGGCATAAAACCTGAGACTTTAAACCTTACATAATATCAGCCTCTGTCTGTCTAGCTGGGTCACAGCAAGAATGGTAGTTAGATATCTCTGCTTTTTGTAGGACTGTTAAATAATATTTAATGTATAGTCACTGAAATGCCACAATAAATGTTTGGAAAAAAATGCAACAAGAATCTCATTTGCAGTTTTATTTTACTCTTTGACATCTCTAATGTCAGGGCTTTTTTTTCTCACAGAACACCCAGAACGGAGTTCTGGCACCTTTTTTGGATGGAACCTTGTAGGGTAGGCAAGGTGGGTTGTATGACGTATGTGAGTTCCGGCACCTTTTTTTTTTTTTTTTAGAAAAAAAAGCACTGTCTAGTGTAATAGAAAAATCCAGTTGAATAACCTTGAAAATCTTTGAAACCTTTAGCTACTTGGAAAGCTTTGATGGGCAAACTGTATGTCTTAAACTAGTCCCAAATTGTTCTTGGCTCCAAGGAAGTTATTAACTCACACCTCTGCCAGTGTGCTCTGGCTTCCTCTGTTAAACTTTTGCTTGTGAAAGGAGAAATAAAAAGAGGAAAAGGGAAGGAGAAAACAACCTGGCAATTTATGCATTGCTGCTATGCAGAACTCAACTGAAAAAAAGATATCCTACTCTGACTATAAAGCTGTAGGCCTGCACCATGAAGGTACGTAACATGACAATATTGCAGCAGCATTACTAAATTGCTTGGTAACATCTAGGAAGCAAGGAATTCAACTAAAACTAAAGGATTCCCGATGCTGGTACATCTTCATTGATATATTAAACAGATATAATGGATGTGAACAAATTTGCTCCTTTGCCCATGAGTAGTTGATAGTAGTAGTCACATGTTGGTAATGCAAAAACTAAAGATGATTTGCCAACTTGAGAAATTTTGTGCAGCTCTTTAAAAGTTTTATTCTGCAACAAGAAAAGGAAATTCACCGACTGTGCACATCTTATAATCTGAAACCTTAAACAGTGTCAGAGGTATTGATAATGAATGACTCTTGATCTCCAGTGAAATATGTTATTGATCTTAAAACTACAGTTGCTATTATCAACTACTCATGGGCAAAGGTGCAAATTTGTTCACATCCATTATATCTATTTAATATATCTATGATGTGCCAGCATCTTATGCTTTTTCAGATCCTTGAACATCTATAAAAGAGAGCAGCATCTGTGTGATTTCTTATTGCTTCCTTGGGTCTCATATATGAAACTTCAAATTCTGCCTGTAAATGGGAAAGAGCAGCTTTAATACATGAGTTTTATCTTATGTGATTGTAATCCTAGTCCAATATTTATAAAGAATTAGTTTCCAGTGGGAAATTAAACTAATCTGAAAAGCATAGTAAAACACAAAGTATGTACACTAGGAGAATTCTTACAGCGTTGTCTCTTCAGTGCTGATTAATAGAGACAATAGTAAACATAAAAAGGAGTTATTTCTATCTCTTTTAAAATCATAACAGGTTTTTATATGGTAAACTCTTGTGTCAAAACTTGTAATTTAAATTCTTATATCACAATGTGAATAAAACCTGCATATTCTTGGAATTTCATTTAAAATATTTTCTTTCATTTAGGAGACAAAACAACTATACAAATATAAGTACAAATTTGTTAATATTTAAGTTTTTGAGTCTTAAGTTCAGTTTGCATAATTTCTGTATTGGNATCAGTTTTTTTCTCTAAACAATTTAAGACTAAAGAGACCAAAGAGAAACAATATATTGAAATTAAGAGACAAAGAACAGCTACATCATTGGTTTCACGAGTTTCACAAATGTTTCTGAAATATACTGAATCAATTCACAATTGTTTTGTAGTCAAATTTTATATTTTGTTCTTATTTTTATTCCTGAAAAGAAATCTTGTATCACTGATTTTTTTCCACAGCAGGAAAAAATTAAACATGTCAGACATAATTGAATGGAAGAAAAAAGTAATGAATATTACAAATGTTGCTTCATTTGTACAATTATAACATGATGCATCATTATAGCTTCTACCAGATGCCTATGATTACAACCAAGAAGTTAGCCAGTAATTTAAGAAGTTAATTTGGAAAGAACAATTTGTGGGCAAGAAGCCTTTGTATAGTTTCAAGTCTTTGTATAGAATGTAACCAGTCAGCTAGCCTTTTGTTTAACATTATTACAATAAAGACTATCTACTGTAAAACAGAAATATTTCTTTGCAATATGCTTTTGAATCACTTTTCCTAAACATGGCTTAGTGCACTGTCCAGTCTTTTTAATACAATCAAATTAAAACTATCTTTGTTATTATGTATTGGGAAACTGCCACTTAGGCTGGAAGAAAAGGTCAAGGTGTAAGCTAACTTCCCCCAAGCTCCATGAAATCTTATCTGGTTGTTCCCAGGGGAGGTGAGCAGCCTGGAGAAATTCTTGTAACACAGGTAGAAAACAATAAAGTTGTTTATTTAGCTATTTATGAGTGGCTCTAGTTGCTTGCATCTGATATAATGTGGGATGTATATGATATCTCTATATTTGTCATTTTTTCCCCTAGGAATTTAGTTCCATAGATTCTGTTGTTCCTGTATTCTGTTGTATAAAATGATTCAGTTTTGGATGATAATTTTTCAAGTCAAATAAAATCTTAATTGTCTGATTTGTTCAATTCAACTAATCCTCAGCACATCAGACAAAGATTTTGGCATAATGTAGTAAAATCAAGTTGATATCTTCATTTATTTATACTTCAACTTTTTTTCCCTTCTGTTCAATCATGTCCAATTCTCGGAAACTGCCTTAACAAGTACCTGCAGTTTTCTTGGCAAGGTTTTTCAAAAGAAGTTTGCCGTTGCCTCCTATCTATGGTTGAGAGAAAATGACTAGCCAAAGGTCACCCAGCCTAGAACTCACAATGTCCTGGTTCTAGCCTAATGCTTTTACCAATGTACCAAACTGGCTGTCATGCTTTGACTGATAATAGGTATATTACTGTCCTTCAATTCAATTTGCAATATAATATTATGAGGCTAAAATTGGATATCATGATGTATGATGTTCTTCAGGGCACACTTACAACAAAAATCTGATTTTTCTGTCTTAATTTCAGAAGTCTGTATTTCCTCTCCAATGCATGCTACTGTCTGTCTGTTTGTCTGTCTGTCTGTGTCTCTCTGTCTCTGTCTCTGTCTCTCTCTTCTATCTATCTATCTATCTATCTATCTATCTATCTATCTATCTATCTATCTATCTATCTATCTATCTATCTATCTATCTATCTTCTGTATCTATCTATCTAAATTTCAGTGTTCTCATACACAGAACAGCTCTTTTCCATTGATATAATTCTATAGGAAGCTTGACTGCTACAATGCAATTAAGTAAACAAAAAAAAATAATAAAATCTTTTGCTTAAGAAAATATGTGAATTGTTCCAATTATACAACAATTAGCAACAGAGTCCTTAACACTGGCAGAGAAATTACGGAAATGATAACAGGACATATTACCAACAGACCTAACTTGCTGTAACATTACTTTGAAATATCTATTGAACTGATATGATAGAAACAGAAAGAATATTGGAGTAGTTGGATTGCCTCTAGAGGAATTTTTTCTTTTGCAGGTAAACAAGTTCAGCTTATATCACTTCTTTAAGAGCACAGCTATTTTGATTATCCCAATTTATATACTTTATTTCATGAAAATTACTCGTTTCTACTTACTTCTAGCTAATGCAACAATGATTCCATTCTGCTTTTAAATTGCAGCACACAAAATCTACCTTCTAGGAACTGCAAGTAGAACAAAGCATGATTACATTTTAAAATTTGTACAAATTTAAAATTTGTAACTGAGTTTCCTCTGAGTTTTCAGTACTCTCTTCCTAATGATAAAAGGGACAATTGATGCAGACTTGAATGAGACACAGTGGGAAGAAAATGATTCAGCTATAACCTCTGTGGATCAGTGATCTCAGCCCTTCATGTTAATAAGCATGAATACTGATTTTTTATTACTTAAGTTCAGTACAAATGACAAAATAATACATATATTAATGTGTAGACCAATTACCACTCTCTCTATACCATGTTTTCCCAAAAATAAGACCCAGTCTTATTATTATTATTATTGCCTCCAAAAGAGGCACCAGATCTTATTTTCAGGGGTGTCTTTTCCTCTCACCTTGTGGCGGCAGCACCAACAGCCCCGCCTAGCTGGCCAACTTCTTCTGCAGTCGAAGGAGCAGCTTCATTCTGCAGCTGACAGTGGAGCTCTGGCCTGCATTTCGCAGTCAGAGGCCTTCTGGAAAGGCCTCTGTAGCTGACAACTGAGCTACGGATTGAATCCATAACTTGGTTCTCAGCTGCAGGGGCCTTCCGGAAAGACCTCTGACTGGGAAATGCAAGCCAGAGCTCTACTGTCAGCTGCAGAATGAAGCTGCTCCTTCGACTGCAGAAGTGGGTAGACAAGGCAAATGTCAATCCATGGGAGGCCTGGTTGCAATGGTAAACTCCACCCCCCACTCCCGCCCTAGCTTGATTTTTAGGCATGTGCCTTGCCCCCAAACTAGGGCTTATTTTTGTGGTAGGGCTTACATTAGGCCCACCCCAAAAAATAAAGCTAGAGCTTATTTTTGGGGTAGGTCTTTCTTTCAGGAAAACAAGGTATAATTTATTTTGCATTTTAAGGTTTATAATACAATCTTCATAAATAGCAAATTATGTATAAAATTTAGTCAAACCAGTTCTTAAATGCAGCTGATGACTTCTAAAAAATCACTATTTCACTGGCAAAATCCCTATTGGCTCCTGTTGAGTTACAAGTTGCCTTTCCTCTTTCTAAAGAATGAAAACTAACAATGCACTTGTGCATCCCTACAAAGAAGTAAATTCCACTGAATTTAATAGGAAAGTGATCACAGAATTGCAGTATCAGTGGACGTAGCAGCGAAGCTTTGAAAAGAGATCTGAATCAAGGTCCAGAACTCTAGCAATTATCCTGGATTGTCTTCCGTGACTGGTTTTAGACATAATGCTTCTCATTCTAACTATGGAATAAATTAGTAGAGACATTTGAAGTAAGTTCATTAGGCCTTTCCTTTGAAGAGTACCAACATCTTTTACTCATGCAAATAAATTGTCTCCTTAAGTTATTTTGTTTCTCTTGCAGGTTTGCATGAGCAAACAGACAAATATATAGTAGGGACCAATGTAAGTGATTAGTGAAGGAAAGTAGAAATCATGAAAATGATTTATATATATATATATATATATATATATATATATTAAAACAGTGAAAAACACACGAGCACCAGGGAATGTGGTAAAAAATTTTGGTTTAATGTTAAAATTACTAAAACTACTAATAAAACCAATTAAAACGCCTAGCTTTCGTCAGCCACCTGCTGACGTCCTCAGGGCTCAAAATGTCAGTCCATGGATCACATTTTTAAAGAAATTTTTGATATATATATATATATATATATATATATATATATATATATATATATATATATATATATATATATATATATATATATATATTTGTTTTTTGAGGTTTTCACGGGTGTTTATATGTGAGTCTTTGGTCATTCGGGTTTTCTCCCGTGTAAGATTAGAAGTATCATTCCCAGAGAAAAATCATCCAGATGCCCTAAGCTCTATGGTCTCCCCAAAATACACAAAGAAGGAACCCCTCTTAGACCCATAGTCAGCTCCATAGGCTCACCCCTACAAAACCTAGCCAAATTTCTCGCCAAACAACTACAACCCTATGCAGAATCCATCTCTTCACATGTAAAAAATTCATTCCAGTTCATTGAGATCATAAAGAAACAAATCTTACAGCCCAGTGACCTTCTCGTGAGCTTTGATGTCATATCCCTCTTCACCCAAGTGCCAATCAAAGAAGCCTTGACAGCTATCCAAAACAAATATAATCCCCCCAAGCATATCCTGGATCTAACCAACCATTGCCTATCCAACACATACTTCATCTACAACGGACAAAAATACAAAC
>NW_015386489.1:418184-437955 GCF_001527695.2 Protobothrops mucrosquamatus
ATATATATATATATATATATATATATATATATATATTTGAGAATCATTGTGGCAATGTGGTTAAAATACTGAGTTGAAATAGAGAAGCCAAAAATCAGTCTTCCTTTAAGCATGGATGACAGCTGGGTAATATGGGGGCAATCACTCTTTTTCTGCCCTGGACTGAGAATTTGAAAAACATATTTCTGCACCAGCAGGGTAGATTGTGATCCATAGCCTTCAGTGAGAAGAATTCACCCTGCAGTGGTTTGACTGGGGCTAATAATAATAATAATAACATGACAATTGTAACAATAATGTATTACTATGGTAATGACACAAATCCGCACTACATTTTTCTAGTGTTTTATACCTCTGATCACAGCACCCTGTCAAACATCTCTCCAATTCATACTATACAAATCTCAATTTTTTAAAAAAAAACTTGTTCTGCTCTTTCTCATTTGTCTCAATCATCTTACTTTCCTTACCTTCAACCATCATCCTTTTTTATTTTTTATTTTTCCCCACTTGTGTCTTTCTCATCTCCACATTCTTTATCTTGTCTTTTCCTATTCCAAACTTCTTGCTTCTTCTTCTTTTTCCTTCAGGTGTTTCTGCCACTGGCTAATTTACATCCACCTTTCCTTCCTCTACATATGTTCCACCTGAGTTATTCTTTATCCTCCAAGTTCTCCTTTCTCTAAGTTATATATTCTTATTGCCCCATCTTTAAACTCATGGTCCTGTTGGGAATTCACTGTCTAGTAAGTTTTTTGAGGACAGACATTAGGCAGGGAATGTCAATGGAGATTCTCAGTTATCCAGGTCATGGTTGTCCCAAAGGTGCTTTTTTCATGAGGCAATTGGACTTTTTTTGTTTTTCTTTGAAGATGTTTTGCTTCTCATCCAAGAAGCTTCTTCAGCTCTGGATGGTGGGGAATGGCAGAATTTATACTCCTTGCAGATAGCTGGTCTTTTACATTCTTTTAGCGAGTCGTTGAACCCTCTGGAAGCTTATCTGTGTCATCAGGGTCACCTGAGTAGTGCAAATGGGTGTGGAACCTTCTTGGAACTGTTGAAAGGATTGTGTTGTTGACTGGAGATAGATGATGTCGTATCCCCCCCTCTCCCATTGGGAGAAGGCTGTTCAATTTTGACATTGATGGCCTTTTTGACCCCTCTTTCAAACCAGCAGTCCTCTCTGTCCAAAATGTGGGTTTTGCTATCTTCAAAAGAATAGCCTTTGTTTTTTAAATGCAGATGGACTGCTGAATCTTGTCCTGATGGATTGGTCTCCTATGTTGTGTCATATGTTTATGAAGTGGTTGTTTTGTTTCCCCAATGTACAGGTCTGCACATGGCTCACTGCATTGTACTGCATATATCATGTTACTCAGTTTGTGTCTGGGTGTTTTATCCTTGGGGTGGACAAGCTTCTGCCTTGTGTATTCTTGGGTTTGAAGTGTGCACTTATGTTGTGTTGGCTGAAGATACATGCACACTTCAAACCCAAGAAGACACTAAGGCAGAAGTTTGTCCACCCCTGGATAAAGCACCCAGACACAAACTGAGCAACGTGGTATATGCAGTACAATTCAGTGAGCCATGCGCAGATCTGTACATTGGGGAAACAAAACAACCACTTCATAAACCCATGGCACAACATAGGAGAACAAATCCATCAGGACAAAATTCAGTAGTTCATCTGCATTTAAAAGACAAAGGCTATTCTTTCAAAGATAGCAAAGTCCACATTTTGAACAGAGAGGACTACTAATCACCTTTGGGGATTAGGAAGGGAAGTATTCCAATCTATCTGGTGACTTCCAGATTAAATACAACAGAGGTCACTGGCACAAAACTCAGATGATGTCCTCTATAAACATCATGATTGTAATCTTCTACAACAAAACATATCACACCATGATGTGTTAATAACCTTGATTTCTTTAAGACAGCATTTGTCAACACAATGGCCTACAGATATATAGACTAGAGCAAAAGTAAACTTTCATGAAGTGAAAGCTATTGTTTTAATTTGTTGCATGTTATATGCATGCTTGGAAATGTTGGAATCTTCTAGTGCATTCAGCAACAATAAACAATAAAATGGGAAGATTGATTTTTAATTTTAATTTAAGGAATTTGAAAAAATCTTTTTCCTTTTCCTTTTCCTCTTCCTTTTCCTCTTCCTTTTCTTCCTCTTCTTTTTCCTCTTCCCCTCTCTCCTCCTCCTCCTCCTTCTCCCCCCCCTCCTCCACCTCCTCTGTACTTTTTGGCTGTTCAAATGACTGTTATAAGCATGTTCTTTCAGAGATGTAAATAAGCCAATTACTAATTTAGGAAAAATTGCCAAGTAACAGACAACAAGATTTAAGAGTAAAATAATCTGCTAGAAATT
Organism: Protobothrops mucrosquamatus; assembly: GCF_001527695.2. Lineage (NCBI taxonomy): Eukaryota > Metazoa > Chordata > Lepidosauria > Squamata > Viperidae > Protobothrops > Protobothrops mucrosquamatus. Next base: position 420,568 of record NW_015386489.1, read on the forward strand.
ATGAAAAATGAATATCATAAAATCTGAATCCAAAATGTAAAACACAGCAAATACAGTATGTTTTAACCTTAACCCATCTCTGATTCCAGTTGGGATGGTGGGCCAAACCAATATCCTGCTAGAGTATTTAGCAAGGTGGAATTTGGTTTCTTGATTCAATCCATCTCATACAGATTTTGGGAAGGCCCCTTCTTTTTTCTTTTAGCAAACTTCTGCATTATTTGTGACCCATGACTATACATAAGGTAAAGAAGTTATTATGTTCCTTTCAAAGTATATAATTTAAGAGTCTTGTAAGACTGCCAACTTTTTATATGCCAATATTCATAAAATGAAGCAGCAATTGCCAAATAAAACAAGCTAGGAATATACACTCACACAGGCATACATGCAGAGGACTGAGAAGTAAAAGATGTATGAGGCTCTTTTCTTCAAGAAAAATATTGCAGCTTCAGAATTTCCCCAATTCATAATGTGTCTCTTACTTATGCCAGCTGATGATAAACTTTCTCTGGAACAGAAAGCAACAGGATTCCTTTTTTGCCATAGTAGCAAAATACTGAAGGTACATGAAATAAAATTGGATCTATAAGATTCTTGCGCCAAGATTGGGTTCTGTAGCCCTACATACCAGGGATTAGCCACCTCTACTCTGACAAGGGCCATGTTCTAAGCTAATTTGTGGGGAGTTGTTATGGTTGATTTTATAGCCAGCCAGATGTTTAGACTGAATTTGGCATTTTATCTACCTATCAAGTCATTCCGAAGGACCTGGGATGGCAGTTGTTGTTTGATGGTATATTATTGTTAGGTTTTTACTGCACCTTTATATATGTACATATAACGTATGTACCTAACGCTGATGCCTTCTTATTTCTCCATAACAACCCTCCATACTGAAATAAACAAGAGCTTAGCCAGTGCCAAAAGTGGGTGAGGAGATCTTATCTCTCATATCTTTTCCTTTCTGACACCTCTCTTTATATCTCATAAGCAGCAGGTGCAGGGAAAGAACAGCTTTAATCAGAAGTAAAAACTAATGGTTTTTCCATATAAATTGAATAAATGTATAAATATTTTGTGCACAACTTATGCATTTAGGTTAGAGATCACATAAAATTAAATTGTGGGCGATGTATAATTTATAGAAACAGATTTTAATCTTCCACTATACTCATTCAACAGCAAGATAGCTTTCAACTCTTAAGTGGGGTTTTCTAGTGAGTTTACCACTAAGGCTGTGGTCTTATGAGATAGCAATAGCACTTGACTTAGACTTCTATACTGCTTCATACTGCTTTTCAGTCCGTTCTAAGTGATTTACAGTGTCAGCATATTGCCCCAAACAATTTGGGTCCTTGGAAGGATAGAAGGCTGAGTCAATCTTGAGCTGGTCAGAATTGAATTCCTGGCAGTGAGCAGTGAGTTAGCCTACAATACTGCAATACTGAAAAATAATAACTGTGAGACGGATCTCAGAGTCCTAGTGGACAATCACTTAAATATGAGCAAGCAGTGTTTTGCAGCTACCAAAAAAATCAACACAGTACTAGGCTGCATTAACAGAGGGATAGAATCAAGATCATGTGAAGTGTTAATACTACTTTATAATGCCTTGATAAGACCACATTTGGAATACTGCATCCAGTTTTGGTTGCCACGATGTAAAAAATATGTTGAGACTCTAGAAAGAGTACAGAGAAGAGCAACAAAGATGATTAGGGGACTGGAGGCTAAAACATATAAGGAACAGTTGCTGGAATTGAGTATGTCTAGTTTAATGAAAACAATGATTAGGGATGACATGATAGCAGTGTTCCAAAATCTCAGGGGCTGCCACAAAGAAGAGGGAGTTAAGTTATTCTCCAAAGCACCTGAAGGCAGGACAAGAAGCAATGAATGAAAACAAATCAAGGAGAAAAACAATCTAGAACTAAGGAGAAATGTTCTGACAGTTAGAACAATTAATCAGTGGAACAACTTGCCTCCAGAAGTTGTGAATGCTCCAACACTAGAAGTTTTCAAGAAGAGATTGGACAACTATTTGTTTGAAATGGTATAAGGTTTCCTGCCTGAGAAGAGGGTTGGACTAGAAGACCTCCAACGTACCTTCCAAATCTGTTATTCTGTTCTGTTCTGCATTTTAACCACTGCACCACCATGGCTCAGTATATTCTACTGTATATTGAGTTGTTTAACTTCTAAATATTCCTTCACATTATGAACATTCTTATGTTTCAGTAATGAATATGCAGCTAGAAAGCCAGTAGTGGGGAAATCAAACCATTGATTGTTTGTTGCTTTCAAGAGTTCTGTAAATGAACCAGGATAACTGTTCAGTAATGCAGGCTTTCATTATTACATAGACGTGCAGAAAATAAAGAAAATAAGTTTTCATACATTTCATACGTTTTCATACTTTCTATGTTTATGACTTGTCTCCTCATCTTCTTTTTTCATACTTTATTGGCACAAAAGTTTTAGTAATCTGGGCCACCAGGTAATTGGCTGACACACTATGTAAAAGGAATACTATATAGTCTTTGGTACATTTCCCAGGTTGGAATATATTCAAAGAGTAGACTAAGAAATGGCAGCATATCTTAATAATAAACTAGAGTTTTAGTAGAAACCTCATACAACTGATTTGCTGTCAGCAATCCATAGCATATAACAGAAGTGCACTATATGGAGAAGGCTCCGTCTATGGCTTCAGTACAAGCTGATGAAAGAATACTATAATTTTACAATAACACAGTCCACTTACCAAGTATGTAGTAGAATCAAAATAATTGTGTAAAACCATTCTTATTTCTTCTGAGTTTAAATTCAGCAACTTATTTTATCCATGCACATCTCTGTTTGAAATTTTTAATATTAACTTTCCAATAAATAGGAAATTGCAGTACAGACATCTGACTGAATTTGCAGATTGGATGAGAAGCATCATCTCTCTGAAAATATCATTTTTTCAATGTACTTCTTTAACCCAAAAGTATTCGAATAAGAAACTGAAATGTCTTTTCTATCTCTTTGCACTTTTTATCTTTCTCTACTTTTTATTATATGTTCCTTAGTTTGCATTAGTCTTTTTCCTTTGTATTGCAAAGTGTACTCAAATTATTATATAGAAAGAAATTGTCTCATTTTTTACTAGAGTAAAATGACCCCACTTCTATCTCAAATCAAAACCTTAAGCCAGTGGCATGACATTGGCATAAAACAATGCAATGTACCAAATGCAATTCCAATGTATCAATGCAAGCCCAGTGCCCATTTTTTCAAAAATGTTGTCCCCCCCCCATGCCTTTAATTTGCATCTTAATTTAGGCATTTTGATCTATCCATCTACCACAAATTGCCAAATTCATTGTAAGGGGTTGACCAATCCAAATCGCAACCATTAACTACTAAAATCCCCAGGATTAGCCAATTCCCGGAGCAACCTGATCCCAAGATATGCCAGAGAAATTCACTTGCATTTGCTGTCCTGGGATCTTTTACTACTCAGCTAGGATCACCAGGTGCAGCAATCAAGAACTGCCTGTTTCCCAGTTAAGCTGCAGCTTCTTTTTAGCTTGTCATTCTATACATTCTTATACTTTTTAAAATCTCTTTCTCTACTTTCAGTCAGCATCTTAGAATGGACTGTTCATTTGATTTTTTTATTGTATTGGGAATTAATTTGTTTAGACTGTACTTGCTATAATGTATTTTGGAATGTAAGAAAATACTGGAATAATATGAGTTAACGATGTCTGACCAATGAAATTCCAGACTGCAGAATTCTAATCTCATAATAAACCTAAGGATGATTTCTAAAAATTCTGAATTTTGCACAGGCATATTTTTCTTCAGGCTGAGAGAGAAAATAAGCAACTAATCATAAGATTAGGGCTTATTTCTTAACAAATCCATACACTAAATCTATCTTTTCCTTCAGAACTCCCCTCCCTAGCCAAATTATAACAGTGCTATGCTAGAAGAGGCTTTGATTATATGACCAATTGTTTTGCGTATGTTTTTTAAACTGGCTTGTAATTGCTAAATTAATCTCTCCAAGGCATTAAAAGCTGATTTGCACAGATCTGTACAAGAGAATGGGTGAAGATCCTGGAAGGGAAAGCAAAGCACTATAGCTAAATTGATAACGTGTCCATTGCAACAGCAAATATTTGCTTATAGAGTGTCTTGCAGCCCTGGGAATAAGCAAATATCAGCAGCAGGAATCACAAATACAGAGCACTGGTATTGGAGGCTGTCAGTAAGTGGTATGGTGGCTTCAGGAATTGAATTTCTCTTGCCAGAAGCTTTGTTTCAGCCTATGTAAGAGGCTTTGGCACGGTATCAGGCCTCTGGGGAAGCCACTTAGCAGGGTGGGGATTATCCAATGGTTCACTACAGTTTGCGCTTCTCATTTCATGGCAAAACTTGCTTCCTGTGTCATGAAGGCATGTGCACACCCTCTAGTTGCCTTTCTTCATTTTTTTTTCTTTTGCATGTGCTGAACATATGCTCTTTCAAAGTGTGAGCAGGGGAGAAAGAGAGAGAGAAAAAGACTTTAATGCATATGGCTGAATGAATAAAAAAAAAATCAAAACAAACAAAAAAATCTCTAGAAATCTTAGACTAATAGCAAAAATGCAGAGACGGGTAATTTGGCCAGCCTAAATAATACTCTGAAATGGATGTGCTCTGCTTTGACAATCCCATCTAAAATGCAAATGAATTATGCCTGACTATAATAATAGCTGCAAGTGTTACATGATTCCTCCCATAATATTAGGTTTACTCTTAATGAGTATTCCCTAACACATTGCTATCAACGGGAGAAAAAGGAATAAAGGGAGGGTAAAGAAATGGAGAGAAGAGAATTGTGGATGTACTTCCTGTCTCTAAAAAAAAATAGGAATGGAGGGAGGAAACAGATTCTAAAAGCACTTCATATCTATTTGAGTTTCTGTAAGAAAAAATGTTTGAGTACTTTAAGGAGGTTTTGATATATTTGGTTTTTCTACTGAGTGCTATTTATCTTTTTAAAATTGTGTTTAACTTTGTGGGATTTTTTAAAACAAAAGCCCTGATGAATGCTCTGAGGGATGTGTAGTGCAGCAGTCCTACACATAGAAATCCTTAGAAACAATAGTAATTGCTTTCTAAGCTCTGCTCAGGCAATAAAAGAGTGTTGGTTTCTTACGTAGGTCCAAATGCAGCAGCTGGATTTGACTTTATGAACCATGAAAATTAGTTCCCATCTGGAAAACGAGGTTGAATAAAGATGAACAGTAAGACTATATCTAATAAAAAGATATACATCTTCTACTTGACATTATTTCATAATGAAAATTGGGGAGAAAGACATTCGAAAAGATAAAACTAGCCTAATTTCAAATATTATTCCATGATATAGGAAATAACTATGGAGAAAGATTGGTAGCATTGTAAACAATTTTTTGCACTTCTCATCCATGGTTCACAAAGCTCTTCTTATTCATATGTAATCAATATCACAAATCAGGGATGTAATTTTCAGTGTATTTTAATGTAGCCTTTGATCTAATTTGTAAAGATCTTTACCAGAAAGCAGTTTAAACTTCAGATAAAGGCACTCCTTATCCTTAATCAGGGAGGGAGGGAGAAGTTGGTAGGGGCAAAAAATAATGGTTTTACTTATTTATGTTATTCCCATATACAGCATATTGTCCCTGAAAAAATCACACCTGAAGAGAAAAAAAAAGTTGCTGATCAATCAATAGCCAGAATTTTCAAGGTTTTATATGGCTCAATATAGATTGGGAGCTTCTGCTTTGGGTATTTTCATAGAAAGCTTGAAAATATTTAAACAATTTCCAGTATTCAGCTATAGCAGGAGTAGAACAGTTCCATATTTCTTGTTTTAAGGTTCTCAGATATCTAATATGCACAATGCTTTTGCATATTAATAACCCAAATGACATGCTAATTGTGACTTTTACCTTGATTAATGTACTATTCAGTTTATTATATGAACCCAGAAAATATTTTTATTCAGTAATCAGTTANTCAGTTAAGCACATTGGGTAAATATGGCCGATGTCCATGAAGAATGAGGAGTGAAGAATGTTTCATTAACGGACAGTCAATTAGGAAAGAGCCATGGAAGATTATTCTCATTTGTGATTACTACTATAAGACTATTATATGTACAAAAATGGAAAGAGTCAGAAACACCCAAAAGAGGGGACAGGGTTGGTGAAAATGATAGACCTAGAAGAGATGGCAAAGTTAACTTGTTTAGAGAAAGATCAACAGCTACATTTATCAATGACTGAAAACCCCAATGCACTTTTTGTTTGAAAAGAGAGAAAAATAATATTGTGAATTATGGATTTAACAATTAGAAAATGTTGCTTATGGAATGAAAAAAAATTGTAACATTAGAGAGAGAAGGTAAAATATGAATGCATTTATAAGCACTCAAAAAGATCAGAAGTTGCTTCTTTATAATCTTTTCTTTTTCTTCTTTTCTATTTCTTACTTATTCTTTCTAATTTTCTTTGTTTCTTGTCTAACACTTGTTTTTATCTTGCTAAAAATTCTTTAATAAAAATTATTTTAAAAAAAGAGAATAAGAATCTTTTGTTCATGTATTGTGGTAGAAAACACAAAGGCAACACTGTTTATATTACCTAGTTGGGGAATGAAATGTCTGCAAGACAATAACCAAGCTCAGAGAGCACCAAGGACCCTGCACAAAGGTTTTATTTGGGAGTAAGATTGGAAACCTGGGGCATTGCTGTTTCTTCCTCTCTATTTTGGAAATTCCTAATCATTACATAGAGTAGTATACCCTACCAAAACTGAGTAGAAGACTCGAAGGCTGAATAATTAAAAACATAAGAAAAAAAATAGGAAAGGTGGGGAAGACAAAGTTGAAATGGAATTGGGCAAGTTAAATTGAAATGAGTGTGTATGTACTTTACCCAGGATGTCCACCCTTGGCAACCTGAAGACTTGTGGACTTCAACTTCTAGAATTCTCCAGCCAGCCAATCTTTTGTGAACAGCTTGAATTGCCTAACAGTTCAACACACTTGTGTTCATGAGATAACACAATTTGCAGGACTTACAAAATAAATGGCCATTAGTCAGGACCAGTGATTCAAACATGAATTTTTTATAGAAAAATTCTAGATCCAAAGCCAGAAAAAGAACAAAATAAGGAAACCCACACTATATCCCTTCTAAAATCATCCTGAAAATAAACAAAACATTTTAAAATGTATATTTTTGTATCTTAAATGTTTTTAAAATAACTATCTTATTTTGTCTTTAAATGTTTAGTGCTTTAAAATGTTCCCTGTGTAAGTATTCCACAGATATTCAAAGACAGAGCTAGTGGTTATGCACAGTTCTTTGAATTCTACATTTTTCATTATATGATACATTATATAAAATGATCATCATACATAGACACAGACATATCTTAAGTACAAACACAATAGATGGTATTATTCATGTCAATATCTCAGGCTCAATTTCCATTTAGAATTAATGATTTATCTTGCAGGACAGTGAAATAAAGCAAAAATTATAAAATATTTTGCCAAGTAAAAATTCTATACATGTGGTGGCAATATGCATTTTACTATCACTATTAATTCATTTCTAGAAAGTAATCCTTGATCAATGTCTTTGATTTCTACTTGTAGAAAATCATATAATCCATATTCCCTGGTACATATCTTATGATAAAGCCAGTTCAAATGAAATTTGAAAGACTTCTCATATTGAGAACTAATTTCTTTGCAACTGTTTATCTCAAACCAGCAAAAATTCTATCAGCATAATTAATGCAAAGTGGACATTTACTGTATGTGCTATTACATTTGTTAGGTTTTAAGACAACAATATTCTTCATTCTTTTTGATACTAAAGACAAACAGAGCTTCCTTCTATGAAAACTTAATTTCAGTCAGTTAAACCATTATTGGAATTTTTTTAGTTAAGAATGTTTTATGTCACATAACATTTTTATTATTAATAAAATCTGTTTAATAACTTTTAATTACCTCGCTAACATGTTGTGAACATTGTGAGCATATGAACAGTATGTTTGCATGGGATGATCTGTGTATATTTTCTGCTCTGAAACAAGATGGGAGACAAACAGTCCTGTCACCAAATTCTCCACTCCCTTTAGAAACAGCTGATGTCTTTGTCTGGCTGACTGTAAGGACGTCAGCTAAATGGGCTCTAGGAAGAGGTAAATATTCATGTATCTGTATTTCTTCTGCTCACTCAAGGGGAGCAATGGTAAAAGTCTTCAAATGCCGACAAATACAATTTAGCTTTGAAGGCTGCCAGCAATTCTGCAGTAGCAAATCCCATTTGTAATCAAAGGGTGAGTCATTAGCCTTGACATTTGAGAAATGAAGATTACTATGAATTTATGAAAAAGATTTCCTAAAATGTTTCCTTAGCAACTGCCAATGAGAAGCCTGAGGCATCTCTCTCAGGTCCCTAGGCTGAGTAAGGCTGCCAACAGAGGAACCGATGGTGTTCTTTCTGATAGTAGTTAAAGCAAACAGTGCTTTAACTCTCAAAGTCTGCTGCATCTTTCTACCTATAAAACTTATCTTAGAAAGAGAGATTGAACCCAGTGTGAATGTTTAAAATGAAGGCATCAGTGTTTCCATATCTTGACCACAGCAATCTGTTGCAGAAGGGATCCACAGCCTTATGGCTACTGTAGCCATAAGTAGGAAAAATATAATACCAAATGTGGTTAGCATGCAAAATGACTAATGCTCATTTTTAGATTATGCAAAGTATCTGCCATTTGGAAAAAAGTGGGGCTCATTGCAAATCAATATCAATCAAGCTGGTATTTTTAATATTTTCAATAAAAATCGGATGCATTTTCTGGCTAGAAATGCATAAAAGTAACTCCTGCAAATTTCCATCAAAATCATGAGAGTTGGATCAACAAATAACTGTATTAAGATAAAAGTTGTTTTCTTTAGTTCCCATTCAAATTGTACTGCATTGAAAAAATTGGGGGCAATAACACTCACTCCTTACTTAGAAGCAAACATTATGACTGCTTAAGATTCATATTTCCAAGGCAGGAAACATAAAATGTGGTACATTCCTAGTCTTACATTTGAGAATACAAAAAATAACATAGACAATATGGTAGCAAAATTAACTTGCATTTTTCACTATGTAAGATATAAAGGGCTTTAGAGACAATTTAGGAAAAGTATGTGTAGCCAATTGGCAGTTAACTGATTTTAACCATGTTAAGCCGAATTTAAATCGGATCAGCAATATCCTCATGGGACTTGGGTGAGTCATTACCTTTCTATCTCTATTCCCCAAATGATCTTTTAGGATCCGTAATGGCCAGGTTGTTGGAAAATGTAAAATGATAAATACCTTGCAAAGTAAAAGGGAATTATAATGGATAAATATTAAGATTAAAGGGACTTAAACCATGGAACCCCTTTATAAAATTTCAAGCACATTTTTAATTCTTTCATTAGATTCCTTCCTAGACACAGTTTACATGTGTAACCCAACAGATCTTTGTAATGCTAGGTCAAAATGCTGTTATAGAAGCACACTATCTTACATTGGACCAACGGCCTTGTGGATCAAAATGCCATCTTGAATTACAGCTTGAACGGAACCGAGAGCGAACGGCTTCTCCAAAGAGCGGATGTAATATGGCCCCTCTAAGGAGTATTGATAAGAAAGCTGGCAGTCTCACCAGCTGATGTTTCTTCAGGACCAGGTTTGGCAGATCAACTCTGATTAGTAGCAGCTGGAGTTTCAGGCTGCAGGAGCGCTATGAAAGTTGCAAATACATTCCAGATGATAAATGCAACACAGATTTGCAGAAAGGAAAATTCCTTTTTTGGGGGGGGGGGCTATTTAATAATTACTGTTCTTTTTAGTAAAATACAAACTTCTATAAATGAATGGGCAGCCAAAGAATGGGCAGTCCCTATTTTTTTAAAAAAATGCAAACATATAAATGTATGCGGTTATTTCTTTTCAATGTGGAACACTAGTTTTTTTTTCTTTTCAAAGGAAGGAAATTTTTCTGAGGATTTAGTGTGCATTACTTGAATGGGAGCCTTTGCCATTCAAAATGGCTGCCACATTATCATGCCAAAAAGCAAATAGTTCCACCTTACACAATATTCTTAGGAGAGTTTTGCAAAGCAGCCATAAGTGGTTAACATCAGCTTAAACCTTCCTAATGTTAAATGTTGTTTGCATCCTTTGTTGATTTCTCTTTTTGAAAAAGAAAACACAAGATTTCTTCTATCTTCTCTTTCTTGTTGTATAAGGAGAGAATGATGATAGTAAGAAGGCTTCTGAAAAGGACTTGGAAAAGGGTATTTATTTTGTTTTGTTTTTCTTAAAAGAGAACCAAAATAGGGGATGATCTAGTTGAGTAGGGACTTTGAGAGAAAAGAAAAGACTAATAACCAGCTTCTAAACCACAAGTTTCTTCCATAACAAAAGAGCAACAGGAGGTAGATAGTGTGTGTGTTTGTGTGCCTATGTGTGCTTGGGGGGGAGAGTCACAGCCTTGAGGTGTTGTCACAGAAACAATGGCTAAGGAACGTGAAACATTTCTTAGTCCTGCCTGCTGTATGTTTTTGTTAGATTGCTGAAGTGCTTGAAGTATATAAAAAAATTCCACCTTCCTTTTGGAATTAAGGATCATGTACCACACTGGGAACTAGACTGCAAGCTGAATTTAAAATCAACTTCACTTTGAGCAAATCTGTCTAGATAAGATGTGCCTCAATTAGCTCTACATAATATTTTGAATGCCACCCTCCAACCCCCCCCCCCAAACATATCTTCATTAGCTATATGTAAGAACCTTAAAGAGAAAATAAAATATCCAGAGTAACCAAATAGATACATTATCCTAGGAAGAAGACAAACTGCCAAAACACTATATTTCTGAAATGACAAAACTGCAGTGAGTTATACTAATTTCAAAATAATACTTAATTAATAACATGTATTGGGCAATACTTTGATCTTGATAACCTATGTACTTTTGTCTCTGGTCAATGATGTCAATGATAATGCTTTGTCTATGGTTTTTATTTTATTTTTACAGTAACCTGGGATTGGATAAATAATTCTTCAAACACAGGACTGTTTTCTAGTAACTCTTCAAATAGAGGAAAGTACTGTGTTTGGAAAGATAGATGTCCACTCAACAAACATAGCTACACATTTCATTTGCTTGCTTGATTAGAAACTCTTTAAATTATGGCTGTGAACATGGAGGTTCTATTTTATTAGAATGGCAGATAGTCACATTCATGTACCCACTTGCAGACCAAGTCTGTGTAAATCATGCATATACTAATATATTGAAACAGCCAGTGATGGTGAACCTTTTAGAGACTGAGTGCCCAAAAACTGGCCCTGCCCCTGCTCCACCCCCTGCCCTGCCCGCAGGGCCACTCACCGCCTCCAGGGCCTGCCACAGATCGCCCAGGCAGTCCAGCAGTGCCATGGCAGCCACGCCCTCTGCCCGTGCCCCCAGCATCAACTGTGCATGATGGGGCGTGAGGACAGAGTCTTGTCTACGCTGCCTTGCTGCCATGTCCTTGGCTGCGCTGCTCCACATGGGCCACACTCGGGGGCGACTCTCCTCCAGGGGGGCTGTTGGTGAGGAGGGGGTCACGGGGGAGGCAAGGCTGGGGCAACAGCATGTGGGCCCACAGAGAGGGCTCCGAGTGCTGCCTCTAGCACCCGTGCCATAGGTTCGCCACCACTGGTCTAAGCCTTTGATTAAAGGTAGATTAAGGTTCAATGTGTTGTATCCCTGCCACCGTTTTTAACATTTTTCATATTAGCAAATATACGACAGGTTTAGTAAAACTGCACATTCAGGGTTAAGTCAGATGGACATAAACAATTACAAATTTATGCACTTAGGGTGTAACAAGATACAAATGCTGTTGGCATCTATTCTCTAGGTCTAGGATAACCATTATCCACAGAGGAGACAGAGCAGGAAAACTTTGACTTTAAATTTGTATTAGTTTGGCCCAGCAGAAAAGAAGGGAATAACATACAAACTAATCTGTCATCAGATCTACAAATAGATGCAGCATTACCAACAATGGAAGATTATGCTGTTCATAAACCAACCATTTTGTTCTGGCATTGCTAAAGTGATCTAACAACTGTTTTTGAAATGTAATATTTTAGAAGACATGATTTGTATCTGATCCTCTTTAAATGATGCAGCCCGTTTTTGGATTTGAAAATCTAGATATTTTCTCTGGAACATGGGATTATCACTTAAATTATAAAAATAATACTGTAAACATTCTCCTCAAAAGAAAAGTAGTCAAAACATTATAGATTGTATTTATTTATACAATTAAATGTTAACTATTCCCATTTTGTTGTTTTAGGAGGTTTATAAACATTGTTTAAACTTCAGTGTAATTATATATATATATATCAGCATAAACCTCTAAAGTAATCCTTCTAAATGTAAATAAGGAGGGGCCAATCTCAATATCAACATAAAGTCCCTTTGTAATAAAATCCCTACCACAGAAGAAAGTTTAGCTGAAGGTGTTAAACATATTTGTGACAGGATGTGTCTAAAGGCGCCTTTTTGAAATATGTTTAGTAGTGGTGTTTTTAGAAGTAAAGCTTCTCTCTTAGTCCGTTTTTGTTCTGGCTAATGCAAGAACATTAGCAAGAACATCTGGCTAAGCTCTAATTGTTTAGGCATGGGATGCTAGTAGCCCTCCATGTGTTTTTAAAATACAACTCTTATTAAAATGCAACAGTCCTAGCATTCTTCATTTTTGACTGCTCCTTATTCTTATCCTGATCCTTTATCAGGGAATAAAGTTCAATATTTAGAGATATTGTCTGAGCTTGATTGCTTTCTTGCAGACATTTCATTACCAAATTAAGTAATATCATCAGTGCTAGAAATGAAATGTTTGTAAGAAAACAACCAAGCTCAGACAGCACCAAAGATCCCACAGTTCAACCCTGAGCTACAGATATGATCTGCCATTAATACTAGATGGCCACAGGTTATATTTTCTATTTTTTCATAGCTATATGCAGTTTTTTTCCAATGATACTTCCTACATGCATTTTGCTTCACAACCATATGCCAGTATCATGGATTAGTCCCCAAGTCCAGAGATTTCCTAGGCATCTTTCATATAAATATTAACATAAATAATAGTTAGCTCTGACCATTTATAGCTTTTGAGATCAGTTAAGATTAGCCAATTGTGGCAACCTGCAGCCTCACACAAAATCTCACTTCTTCTCAAAGACAGATCAATGAAAGATTCCTATCCATTAGCATTTATAAAGTCACTGTGATCTATGTAAAAATTAGACTATGGGATATGTCTTATATTTAATACAAATTCCTGATTAGGGGCAGAGGGACAGCTCTTGAACATGGTTCATTCAGAGGGTTCCTCTGAAAATTGTTCATTCATTAATTATTGAACTTCTTGTTCTGCTTGTATAGTTGAAAGACAAACAGAGGATGACAAGGAACAAAAGCAGAAAGGGGCCCCTGGTCACTACATCCCAATGCCTGTTTCTAGTAGTGACTTTGCTCAAATATCAATAGCCACAGATACATTTATAGCTATCAGAAGAGAAAATCTCATATTGGTTTTTATCTATATGAGACAGTTTTGGTTTTCCATGGCATCCCAGCTGTAGCATCCCAGTAGGATACATAATAAACATTCATTTCCTTGAAAGAAATTAAAAGAGGGGAAAAAAGAATCAGAAAAATAATGCTTACAGCATTTTTAATTATAAATCTCTGATATGTACCAAGCTGCATAATAGCGAGTTATCATTTTATACGAATGAGATCAACTTCTTCCACACACCCCAAATTATAATAGTGGTCTGGGTAGATTAGCTACACTGTATTTACTGTTATATTTGGGAAAATAAACAGCATTCACATTTCAGACATAGAAATATGGTATTGTAAACAGATAAAGAAAAATCATGGAAAAAAGAGGCTGAAACACTATTTTCTCATGCTCCTCTTCTCCAAAAGTTAAGTAAACCAGGCTCCCTGCAACCTCGTATTCTCTGGATGTGATAAGAGTACAAATCCTGCCATCCCTGTCTTTTACTGGGGAAAGTTGCAATAAACTCTTGACATCATGAAATGAAGCAGAGATCAATGGAATGACTGCTCATTCATATACAAGCTAGATGCAATTGGATGCATTAATGACTTCTCCCATTGATATTGTAATTTTTCTTGTATGTATTGAGATACATTCTCATATTGTTGGTTCCAGAGGCTCTTGATATTCCCAGATTGGGATCATTAGAGATGTTTTTCCATGCTAACCCATATGCATTGTGACTGTGTTGGTTACATAAACCATTCTCTTTAAATTGAAAGCCACTGATCACTAAAGAGGTTGGACCTTGAGCTTAAGACCTTGGTGACTGACTTGATTAGTCCATTTGAGTGAGAATAGGGCAACACAGGGGCTATGTTAATGGAACTTAAACAATAGGCCATCACTAATCAGAGACCTCAAGGTTGAAGGGAGGTTAATTGTTATGCGGGTGGCATTTGAAAAGAAGTGTTGACTAGTGTAATGCACTGTGGGACTGTAGCATTTGAACATGCAGCCTTAAGGCCAGAGGTTTTGTTTAGTTTCCCAATGAAATTTAAAGCTACATTATGCACTTCTGTAAACAGCAGCCTATACACCATGATTCTTTGATTCAAAAGAAGAACAATTACTAATTGATAATACAAAGAAGCCCCAGGATTTGGAATCAACATTCAGATTCCATCCTGGTGCAGAAACTGACTTTTTTTTTTTTTTTTTAAGAAAAGGAAACTTAAGAAAATGGTTCAGATGGATCATCACTATAATGTAAACACTGAATCACAAGTTTGTACTTATACACTTGTAAAAAATTTCAAAAAACATTGAGTAATGGATTTGAATAGAATTGTAAACAACATCCATATTAATTCCATCTATACCATAAAGTAAGGGAGTTAACTGCATTAAGAAACTAAATGTTTGTCTGACAATATGCAATGTTCTGAAAAGAATTAGGATACAATACTATTAACAACAATCACTGGACTCACTGAAACTCTTCATACACTACAATAAGCTGTACTAAAAAACCCAGTAAGCATTTAAATCTAATAAGTAACCTCATGTTATTAGCATCTGAATATTTAATATTTATAGAGTGATCAGTGTTTAATATACTTCCCACATGTACTGTATAACATGAACATACACAAGCTTGTATAATTGATTACAAATGCATGTAAGCAATCTGTATAATGTTGTAATAAAAAGGCTAATGTGATTTTAAGATGCATTCATAGAACAATAACTTCCATATTAATGAAAATTAATAGTCCCATTTTTTCAGTAAAGTGCCTGACCACAAATGTGCAACAGGATATTCTTTGTAGCATTATGGATATCACATTATTAAGAAGACAGACAAATTTAAATGGCAGAGGGCAGTGAATATGGGCATTGGCACTGAGTAAAAGTTGAAGAATTTTAATATGTTTAGGCTGAGGTGGATGTTGACTTCAAGAATCTATAAACCAATATTCAATATTCATGCATGCTTAAGCTATATACAGAAGTACACCCAAATAGGAATGGATGTAGATCTTTTGCTACAGAAGAAGCTCCACTTTCCTCATGTTTGCTTCTCAAAGAGCTGATCTATCCAGACAAATATCCAATGGTAGTTGCTACTAGCCTATACATGCTTATGCAGAGAATGAGCCAAGAAGCAATTTTTATATCCCTGTTGTGATGAACTTGGAGGAGTGGAAAAGTGGTTTTATGACTGACACAAGGGCCCTATGCAAATTTAGCTTCTGCTATTACAGGTAAGTCCTCAGCTTATGACCACAACTGAGTCCAAAATTTATATTGTTAAATGAGAAATTTGTTAGGTGAGTTTTGCCCCAACTTTACAACTTTTCTCATCACATTTGTTAAATGAATCACTGTAGTTCTTAAATTAGTAACACGGTTGTTCAGCGAATCTCATTTTTCCATTGAGTTTGCTTGTCAAAAGGTCATAAAAGAGGACCACATGGCTCTGGGACCTTGCAACCATCATAAATGTCAGTCAGTTGTCAAGCATCCAAATGTAAATCACGTGACCATGGGGATGCTGCAATGGTCATAAGTGTGAAAAATGGTTCTAAGTCACTTTTTTCACTGCTGTTGTTACTTCAAACAGTCACTAAATGAATTGTTGTAAGTTGAGGATTACCTGCACTGTAAATGGAAGAATAGTCACTTTCTGAATGAAGTTTAAAGAAGATGGCTCATATGTCCACAATGTGGCCTTGCAAACTTTCTTAGTAGACCAATATCTGATATTATATTATTGTTGCTGTTTTTATATCTTGAACTGCTTCATGAATTGCTATCATATCTACTACCAATACTAAGCATTCTCAAGAGTGCCCAGGCTATGGAATTGTGAATGGCAATGAAACACAATAGTGGAAGATGAAGATTTTTTTTCCCAGCTGCTTTTTTTTTTGGTCCCAATAATGGCTGTATCTTCTAGAATTTTATTTTCTATATAATGCTAAACTTCTTTTCTTCTGAGATCAATGCTCCAACCAAGCTGGGAAATTATTACCATACTTCCCTTCTTTTCAATGTTTAGAGATATTCTACCTTTGCTAGCATCATATTTTTGGCAGCCAAGTTTCTTTTTACAACAGTTCTTCTACATTAGTTTAGACGTTTAAAAAAGTTAACCTCTCTGTGATAATCACTGGCACACTTAGAGAATTTTGAAAATGTGGGAATGCTTGTGTTCACGTAGGATGCTGAATCACATTATTGATTGTTCTGTTTGAGATTACTGTGTTGTCAGTACTTAAACAAGAAAGCTGAACGCTAAAACTGAAGTTCATATTTTAGTATGCTCAGTGAATCCAGCTAATTGTGATTCATTTTGTAAGTTTCAGTTAAATATCACATAGTTCATGGGACATTGGAATCAGACTTTGTATGTATGTGTGTGAGAGAAATATTGATGGTATGTGGTGTACAGGTCTATCAACCTAATTGGAATGGAACTCCTTATTGAAAGACAGGTTCTAGTAAATTGGAGATGCTGTGGGAAAACAGTAGGGGAATGAATCTGGCCTGCAAATAAATTTGTTTATTATTGAAAACTGAATGCAGGACTAAATAAAAGTTTAGCATGATCCTGCAAGGCTCTTCTTTTGTATTTACAAGTTTTAGCCACTCTCACCTCTCAAATAATTAGTTTTCCGTGAGTACTGAGCATCTCATTAAGATGTTTGAGGAGA
>NW_015386489.1:438055-636507 GCF_001527695.2 Protobothrops mucrosquamatus
TGCAAAAGCAACATATGTTAAGCCTAAAACATCACAAAATGAATGATGTCTCTAGCCCTATGACCATAACCTACGATTTAGATATCAGACTGAGATTTCCATAATATTGGATTTCTCTCTCTTTTTTTAAATAAAACTTATGTTCCCATGCTGTCATGATTAACAGCACTGGACTGAGTTTATTAATTTATGAGTTTACATTTTATCTTTTTTTGGGGGGGGAAGAGTAAATTTAAAGCATGTAAAATGAAAATGAGGATGGCTAAAATTTAAAACTGCATCCCATATTAGAGTGTATTAAATTCTACTAAATTTTAATACACTTATTTCTTTCTTTTAAACAAGATAGAAGCATTTGACTTGAATCAACATTTTTAGTCAGCAATTTTGTACGCATACACATTTTTCCCCTTTGGCTATCAGTAGAGATTTATAATGAAAAAATATAACACATGATATACATATATTTTCTTTACAAACCTTGTTATAAATAGTCTTAGTTATTAATCAGACTTCCCCAACCTGGCTTGAAGATGAAGGTTATAGAACACATATAGAACATGTTGGAAAAATCTGTTAGAAGAAGATGAAACTCTAAGGTGGGGGAGGACTTTGAACTGTGGGGAAATAAGATGTTACTGGCAGATAATTATTTTTATCTTTCTGAAGATTATATAAGTTAAAAATGTTACCTTATGTTACTCCAATGTGGTGATCAGGTGGTGGAAGGATCAAAGATGACAATCTTTTTGATTATTTTTTCCAGTAAACCACAGAACAAATGAAATCATGTGGAACAAGTTTAATCTCGATTACTAATTTAATAATGTTGATATATTTAAAGTTATGTAAATAGAGCAAACAATGATCTAAATATAAAATAAATATAAATTGGTTGGGCATAAAAATCTGATATTTCTTTCTTTTTCCCCAAAATGCTTGTAATGCTTGATTGCAGCATGCTAAAAAAATATGGCATTTTGATAAAAGAAGGCAAACATACATATGAAAATCAATCCTTGTAACAGAACAATGTAAATTTGCTCCTAGTTTGTAAGCAAACATTTTATTCAATGGGCTTGACAATGATTACATGTTGGGAAGATGGATGAGGGTATCATAACTGACCAATAATCATACACTTGATGGCTTTAAAAAGGATTTAGTCAAATTCACAGAGGACAAGTCTCTCTACAACTATTATCAAGATGGTCATATAGGCAATATGGTTATGAGTACCAGTTTCTGGGGAGCAATGAGAATGCTATTGTATGCATGTTCTGCCTGTAGTCTTTCCAGAAGCATCTGGTCACTCAGTGTGGGGAAAAAAAGATGCCTCACTAGATAAAGCATCAATCTGACTTTGTAGTGCTCTTATGATTTAAGAAATATGGGATCATATTCAAATACTGATTCATATTCCTGTTAGGCTTTGTACCAATGAAGAAAAAAATAACCTAAATAAATCAGTGAGTGCCACCATTGATTAAAAAAAAAGAGTATATATGTTCAGCCTTAGCAATTACACCTTGTAGCACATTGTTTGATTGTTGCTTAGTTACTAATACAAGGCTAAAGGGAAAAAATGATTTGACTACAGTCTTGAGGTTCTAAAAGATACTTTATATAAATTAGTATAATAATTTTAATACTGTGGATATATATTTATTTTTCAAAATCACTGCATATTGCTTTCTATTTAAAAAAACCTCAAAGAAATTTACAATAAACTTCACATCATCAATTACTGCAACATACATTATGATATTTTATATTCACTTTGTGCAAAGGGTGTCAGGAATACCCCTTCCTTCAAGGATGAATTAACCATTGCTAGGACCCAGCTACATGTCACCTCCTGGATAGCCTTAACCAACCAGTCAGGAGGAGTAGGGATGTAGATCACAGGTGGTCCCTTTTACCATCCCAAGAACCCTATCACTTCCTTAAGTCTAACAGGATCAAACAGTTCCCAGATAACTAGGTCATCTAGTCTTGGTAATGGTAAGGCCTCAGCAGAAAGCCTCAAGTATATACCCTCCCATTTCCTTTCATCAGTTTCTAGAGGCAGACTAACCAAGTAAGTTCTGTTTCCCTGCAGTGAAGGGGACAGCATAAGAGAACCCAAAGTCATCATGGTGTGATCTTATCACAACAGAGGAGACAAGGATGTTTGGTGTGTGGCCACTGTTTTAAGTCGGGTCATGAATGACTTGGGATAGGCCCATGGCTGCCATGGTGGCCATGAACTCCTGAGCTACCTTCGAGGCCCATCCCAGAGATGGCAAATTGAAGTTCCGCAAGACCATAAGTCTGGAAAACTTCACAGCAAACCCTCCACAGATGGTCTCCAGAAGTGCAGATAGGGAGGTTGCTGTGCAGCTGGAGGTTGGTACAGTAACAATAATCCTGATCTTGCAAACCTAACTTCAGAAACAGTCTTACAACCAGTAACTTTTGAGTCTGACAGACTTTCTGTTTCTTCCCAGGCATTTCAACTGGTACCATACCATAAATCTGGCCAGGCACATTTTAGAAAGAGGAACCCTAGCTTCAGGGCCAAGCCAGGTATTGGTAATACTTGCCAAGTCAGCCTCTGTTTTGTAATGAGGTTTTGAAGAAGAGGGCCTTTATTATTGATCAACCCAGTGGTGGGATTCAGCCAGTTCGTACCACTTCAGCAGAACCGGTAGCTAATTTTTTGTTGCCGAGGCCCAGAATGGACTTCTGGAAGCATCATCCACACAGAGAACCAGTTGTTCACATATTTGAATCCCACCACGGGATCAACCTGACATTAAGCAACTAAAAATCCAGGGCTATTTTACTCTGCTATTTCAAGGCCCTAGGCCTGAATACAGAGGGCTGGAATATGACACTAGTTTCAAACATCTTCTCCAGGAGTGGCTTGTCTTCTTGTCTCCTATCAAAAAGTCTCATATATATCATTACCCAAATAACCCAGCCCCAAGCCCCCCAGTGTCTTCACCTTTCCGTAACTCTGGCCTTTTGCTTCCACTGGCTGGAGGTCCTGCCATTCATCCATATGCTTGAGGCATCCAATAGAGGTGAGTCTCATGGTGCTTCAGCTCTGACTCTCAGCACATTAGGAACCACCTCACTGCATCATTTTAACTGGCCTCTCCAGCTAATCAGAATGATGGTGTTTAATCTGCTTCTCCTATCTTCCTGATTCTCACATGAGTAAGAGAGTGCTCTATATCACATGCAATCACCCCCTCATCCACTCTCGCTCTCTTAGTTCCCCCCTCATCTCTCACTTAGAGAGGGAAAGGCAATTCCTTTATGGACAGGAAGGATATTTTTAAAAGTTCAATGTTCTTTAATGTAATGCATTTAATTGTTGGTTTCTTTTGAGAAGGGGGTTGTTAAAAAATGATGTCCTTATGTTTGTTTATCTAAATGATATATGTCAACTTTTCAGGTGGCATATAATTTAAACAAACAAATAAATAAATAAATAAACCTTTGCATTTTATTGTTGAGAATAACATATAGTATTTTAATCTGTCTGTGAGTAAAATGGACTTTGTAAATTGAAATCTAATCTTTATTTCCAAATACTGAACAATATAAGGAGTATATTTTAGAATTTAGAAGTCTTCTAAATACACGCATTCCCATTATATTAACAGCACAAGGATATGAATATGGACTATCCTAGTCCATATTTATCTTCTTAAAAGAAATGTTCAAGTCTAACACCAGCTGTCTATTTTAATGTTAGAAGTTTTCCCCTTTGGCTGTTGTTGATTATATTTGTTTTTAACTGTAGCTTCCAAGTTAATAAAACACTTCAAAGAGATTCTTGGCATCCAGCTTGTGAACAGCCCTTTAAAATCATCGGAAGTATTCACTGCTTTACAAATTTGCTTCAATATCTCTGCTGATGAACTTATCTGTGTAAGCGTAATCTAAATCTCTTCACTGCCATGAAAATTGAGGTATTTTAGTAACAAGTACAGAACCACATTTGTGATGCCATATAGCAGTGGTGGCGAACCTATGGCACGGGTGCCAGAAGCGGCACTCAGAGTGCTCTCTGTGGGCAGGCGTGCCATTGCCCCAGTCCTAGGCCTTCATCTGGGTTTTATAAAACCTTTTCGTTTTAGGCCTCCGCCACCATGTGCAAAAAAAAAAAAAGGTTCAATCAATCAGTAAATTTCAACTTCTCGCAGGAAAAAAAAAGATCTTGCAAAGTTGGAATTGATTGAACTTTTTAGTCCCACCCAGTCTGCTGTTACCACTGCAGCCACGCCCACCCAATGGGCCACACCCACCCAATGGGCCACACCCACCCGGCACCCGATGATGTATAAGTAGGTTTTGGGTTGCAGTTTGGGCACTCGGTCTCTAAAAGGTTCGCCACCACTGCCATATAGCTTAATTTTTTTAGATTTGCAAGTTGGGTTTGTGGGTGGGCATTATTGTTAAATATAGGAGATTCATGAACTTTCACAGTGGTTTTTCATTATTTTCACAAGTTATACAGGAATCCAATTCTGTGAATGAAACAGGATATATTTATATTAAGGCCAAAGGAACAGCAATGTCACAATGCCATTTTAACCAGAGTTGATTGTTTAATAATAATTAATACTAAGTTAAGGAGCATTTATCTATAGAACCACAATGTCATAGATAATGGGGTTATGATTGTATATTGGTGTTCTGGAACAAATGGTTTGGATGATCACTGACTATCATCCAAAAGGTCTTCTACAAGAAGTGGTCGACTATGAATAATACTTAGGACTCTATAGATTGTTGAATGAGTAATGAAGAGTGAAGATTGAAGAGAAGCATCATCTTAAACTGCTTTATGAACCAACATTGTATTGTTTATGGAACTAAGTCATATAGCTGCACTGGTACAACTGGTAAAAGCAATTCTTAGGTCCACTCTCAGTTCTGGACTTCAGTCAACTCTGCATATGTGAATAAACAACATATGAAAGTAAGCAAATGAAGTAGTGTGCTTTGGAAGATTTAGGATGAGATTGATTTTGCTCAGCTTCTTTTAGTCTCTGCTGTGGCTTTGAGAAACAACATTAGAAATTCTTGTCACAGATGTTTCTTTCATGACACTGTACAAAAACGGTTTACTGCTCTGCTTTCATCTTTTGGGAAAACAAAGGCAGCTTCACCAAATGTGCTAAGGGACCTCTCTTCACTGAGGCCACAATAGCATGAACAATCATGACATTTTCATAACTGATTTTAGACACCCTCTTTGTGAATATACAGTGGCATTTATCCAAACTGTGTGCCTTGAAGGCCCCACAACATTGTTTAGTTCAGTGGATTAAAACTAACCAGTTCTATGTTGCAGAATGAAGAAGATGAAAGGGTTACATACCATGCATTGAATAAATGGTTCACAGAGGATTTGAGTAATTAATCACTTCTAACAACAATAACAAAACTGCCATACTATTTGACTTGAGTTTCTGCTGTGGGATTTTTTTCTCCGAACAACAAATACTTGCAATTGGAAATCTGAAGTATTTTTGATATTGCAGTAATTCTTTCATTTGTGTTATAAAACAAAGAAGGAAGTTATATATGAATGTAAAGATCTGCAGATACAGAGTTTTGCTTGTTTTTAAAAAATAAATAAATTTATAATTATACATGTATGCAAGTAACCAAAATAATGAAAAATAATAAATGTGTGATGATGTCACAATGTAATCTCCATCCTTTCACAATTGTGTCTCAACTTTGAATGCAAATATGTAGATCACTGTGTTTTCATTATGATGTCACAATTGCCCACAACTATGCTTTTAGGACAAGAAAACCATAATTTCATGCAGTCTTTCTATGACTAGCATCTTTCATATATGTTGAAATTATTGCAGTTTCTGGAAGTCCCAGCTGATATTCTTAATGCCTCCAGTATTGATATAGTTAGCATCTGTTTCTTTTAGGGGATTATCACATATGTAACCATTGGATACTAGCTGATTCAACATGAACAACTCTTTTCAATGGAAACAGACATGAGATTAATGTTATAAAGCATTTAACACTGATGGAGTATTCATATTATTGCTATCCCAAAGGTGCTTTTTAAAGAGGCAACTAGACTTTCTTGTTTTTCTTTGAAGACATTTGACTTCTCATCCAAGAAGCTTCTTCAGCTCTGACTGGATGGTGGGGAATGGAAGGACTTATATTCCTTGCAGACAGCTGGTCATTTGCATTCTTTTAGAGAGTTATTGAGGCCACTTGGAGGTTTTTCTGTGTCCTCAGGGTTACCTGAGTAGTGTAAATGGGTGTGAAGCCTTCTTGGAACTGCTGAAAAGACTGTATTGTGGAGCTGTGTTTTTTGCAGAAAGTTTTCTGCGCTGTGTCCTTTCACTGTTAAAGACAGGCGCAGGCTGTTGGAACTGAGTCTGTGTTGTCTGCATCTCAAACTGAAGTGCAGTAGTCTACAATTTTTCTGGAAATCCATTCATACTCCTGTACCGTTCAAAGGGTGTTCATCTCAAAGTGCATAGCTAAATGTCTATGGAGATTTTCAGTCATCCAAGTCACGGTTGTCCCTAAGATACTTTTTCAAGGGGCAAGTGGACGTTCTTGTTTTTCTTTGAAGATGTTTTGCTTCTCACCCAAAAAGCTTGTTCAGCCCTTGAATACTATTGCTAGATATTCTTCATCTTGTGATGGAGCTGATGGTCATTGACTACAGCATGTAGATTCAGCTTTCAGTAGTTTGGGGCAAATGCAGATCAAAATAATAAGGGTGGGATAAAAAAATAAAGAAAAGAAAGAAATACAAGCACTTGTCAATATTTGGAAAAGCTGATTCCTTTCATTCTTCAAAAGCAAACAAATTTTATTTAAAATGGGCTTAGCCAGTCTTCCACTAGACTATTCACAAAATGAATTCAGGTTATAAAATCACTGATTTTATTGCAGGAAAATATTAATATAGTTCCTCAAGGTCCAAATTAGGAGGTGGTAGATACCAATTCTCCCAATTTAATAAGAAAGCTTAATGTACTTAATGTATAATACTATAAGCAATTTGGTATTTATAGAAATATCTGTCTAGCTTATCATCCAAAAGAAGGTGTGCAAGTGATTTTATAAGCAAGGTGTTTTAATAAATGAAAATGTACAGTTAATGAAATAGTTCTGAAACTGTTCTGCTCTATGACATTAGTCCTATTTAGTTCTATTTAACACTATTAGTCTTATTCATCTTCACCAAATATGCATTATCTTGGTTGTAAAAAATCCTTCTCAGTCTTTTTCCTGTGACAAGATTTTCCAGTGATGGCCATTACATTCATTTGGACAGAAGTGCCAGAAAGAGAGCACACATAATGTGCTCATGGCCATTCCCACAAATGTGCCACTTTTCCTCAATAACTGAATGGAGCTATTATGCTGAAGTCACATAAAGTCACCATTTCTTTTATCAACATTTCCAACAGTCAGCCTAAAAATTATCCCTAACATATGTTATGTTGACCCTGTCATCCATAGCTTCTTGGTAATAGACATGAAACAATAGTAATAGTAGTGTAATCATCATCATCATCATCATCATCATCATCATCATCATCATCATCATCATCATCATCATCATCATCATGATGTAATTAATTGGTCATACCTCAGCATATTACCCCCCAAAATATTCTTAAGCTAGATATCTCAATGTGTCTAGCAGCACGACCATCCCCTATTTTTCATCTCAGTTCATTTCGGAATTCAGATAATCATAACCATATTTATGTGCAGAGTCAGGATATTTCTATTTTCTCCTGTATTTCTTCTTGGATTCAATATATGTCTTTCGTTAAATTAAGATATGTTGAGGCTAAGTGAAGAGGTAAACTTTGTTTCCATGTGTTCTTTATCTCAGAAAATTTACCACCAATTTAATCAACTGTGTTATCAAAACCCAACAACATTATTAGAGAGAAGTCACATGGTTTTCTCCAGAAGTGATCTCCAGAATTCTGGGTCTTTGAAAAACACTGCATATGAAAGTGTGCAAGGGCAAGCTTAAAAACCTGCACAAATTACTGAAATTAATTGCAATTAACTTGTTCTTATGGATTTCATTGGGCCTGCTAGGCAGGGAAGCTATTCCCACTGATTTCAATAAGATTTCAACTTTCCTCCCTGTGGGCATGGGTATTATTGTTTATTTATTTTATTTATTTGTATTTCATATTTTTAACTGCCCATCTCCTGCCCATTGTTCTACTTATATTGGTAATGTCTAAACTGCTAAGCACTGTAAGATCTAGCTCATCCCTTAAATGTGAATAACTGCCATTGGATAGGAACTAGCATATTTTGAAGTGGTAAATCTTGTGCCTATTTTCTCAGGTGTTTCATTCAGGGAATAAGGAACCAACTAGAAGAGTTCTGTAGATGGCACAGCCCCATCCAAATATACATACACCTTGGATTCGACACAGATGGCTGGAAAAGCATAGCAAAAGACTGTGTTATAAATGAGGCATGATTACAAAAAGGTTCACTGTGACTATGAACTATATGGGTGTACCAGTTCTGCTGCCAATGCCATCTGACAGAAGCCATAGTAAAGGAACATTTGCCCAGTGGCGGCTGACAGCAGAGTTTTCCACTCAGTCTCCATTCAGCAATAGGCACCTGGCATGGCATGCAGGTTGCAATGTTTCCTATCCTGTGTTGTCTTTCTGCACTGTTTGGGGAATTTTATTTATTTTTTTTTAAAAAAACTTGTTTTGTTGGTATACGAACAGAATGCTGCACGAAGCTTCCTCCCAAGATACTGAAATGATTTTTTTTTAAAAAATTGTTCTACCCTGAAAGGGTGCTGGCATCTGACAACTGATGGAGCATTTAGCTAGCTGGGAGCTGGCAAAAGCCATCTCAACATGAACAACAGAAGTGACATCCGGCATTAACTGGTGCAAAACAAACAAACAAAGAAGCTGACATATTGCTACTGGCAAACTAGAGAGGAGGTTGGATCATTAAATCAAAATCATTAAAAAAGCAACCACTACATTTAATAGACTTCTGTTGCACAGCCTCCTCTTTTCCAGGCACTGCTGTTTCTTTTAACAATTTGATGCAGAATCTGTACTGAAAAAAAGGAAGCTGAAATGGTTTTGATAAATACGGCAATAGCACACAACAAAAGTCTGGGTCCATTTCAGTTTTGACAAGAGCTTAAGAAGAAAGATTTCTGGCTGCTGAAAAGTTTTTCAAAAGGATAGTTCAGTTTTTTTTAAAGGCAATAATTAAACCTCCCCAGTAATAATTCCAGACTGGTCTCCAGTCATTGTCTCATCTCACCATTTTAGTACTACTATAATTTGTTCTATAATTGGTTACAATTTTGCATGCATTTTAAAGATGGATGGAAAATGGCCTTCCAAAGGCTCTCATCTTCTTTGCAGATAGTGGAACAGCCATTTGGAAAACTATTTTCTGGAAAGAAATTCTTCAGCAGTTTCTGAG
Organism: Protobothrops mucrosquamatus; assembly: GCF_001527695.2. Taxonomy (NCBI): domain Eukaryota; kingdom Metazoa; phylum Chordata; class Lepidosauria; order Squamata; family Viperidae; genus Protobothrops; species Protobothrops mucrosquamatus. The sequence continues at coordinate 447,557 of NW_015386489.1, forward strand.
GGAATAAAAAAGAACATTCTCAGAATGTCCTCTGAAAAACGTTGGTCTCCATCATTATGAAAGAAATATCACTAGATGTTCTGATTTATGAAGAAAATAAGCTAAAAGATGAAATCTGAAAGCTGTAAAGAGGAACCTACTGAGTCTGTCAATACAGTAATATGAAAATAACCAGTAAGCAAAATAAAACATAGATAGATAAGTTGCTATTTTTCTGTTCTACTGCATAATGTCTTTTTAGCATAGCACTATATAGTTCCTTCCATATTTTTTCACGTATACTGACTTAAGGAACATTTCCATGAAGGATCTTTGTGCCAATTCAGAAGTAGCTCATGATCTGTCCAAGTAATAGTATCAATTATGCATGGAACTTAGGTGATTTATTGCTGACTCAGTTGTGGTATGTCTGAAACCACAGCAAAGCTTTCCCTTTTACTTGAAGCTACAGCTCTGGAGAATTTGTGAGTGGTTGGGTCTCTCATTGATGGGAACTCATGCCTTACCCTTCTTCCTGGCTCTTTCTGCCATCCCAAATTTAACCCCTGTAGCATTAATCCTAACGTTTTCAACGTTTTCAAGTGTCCAAAATATGTAATTGAAGATTTATAATGACAATGGTCTTGCTTTTGAAATTTAAGCATTGAATGGAAGATAACAAAGAAGTTTAATATTAAAATTCACATAGGCTGAGAGTTCCCAGTCATATAGAAATACATGTATTATGCCTGCAAGACCTCTCCAGACAATTTGCTTGGTCCCTAATTCCTCAACTGCTGCTGCTGCTGTCTTAAAAATAACTTACAATTGGTAATATTAAGACTAGGAATTAGAGGGTGGATGGTGGCAGGCACCCAAGTCATGAATGGTTTAAGAGAAATATATGTTTTTCCATTCTGGATATTTTTAATTTCTTTTTGCCATTTTGTTGCACCAAAATGTGGCCTATGGCATGACGAAATTTGCATCCATGTGTTACATGCTGACTTTGATGTTTATTTCATATATATATAATTATATTAAAAATACAAATCCTGAGTAAAGCCATGAGATAAAATAAATAAATTTGAACACCAGGATAATATCAAACTAAAAGCTGTTTAATACAAATGCTGAGCTTTCATCAGCCAACACTGCCGACATCATCAGATCATAAAAGCAAGTTAATGGGAGTTCTCTTTATGTTACTAGCTGGCTTTGTGCCCGGCTTTTCGACCTGGTCATTGGTCCACTCGCTGTCTCTAATTGTTTTATTTTTAAAGGGCACGCGTTTGCTGCTCCCTTGGTAGTTTCCAAAACTGCTGTTCCCTTTTCCCCTTTCCTTCCTCCAATCCCTTTCCTCATATGCATCCAGCTATCTGCTGCCACCCCGTTGGTTTCCGAAGTTGCTGTTCTCCCTTCCCCCTTTCTCCCCCCAATTGCTTTCCTTGTATGCATCCAGCAGTCTGCTGCCACCCTGTTGGTTTCTGGGGAGTAGCAATATATATATGCACTTCTCATTGTCTCACACAGACTATACTTCTCCTCATGTTTGGGCATAGCTCTAAGTTAAGAGAGAAATCAAGCTACAGATTTTATCCGGCTAGAAATAAGGATTCTCTTTCATATCTTTTTCAAACTGCTGTTTGGTCCCCACATTTTGTACATTTCATTGTTCAGAAGCATGACCCAGGTAACATCTTGGTCAAGGAGCCAAATATATGTCTATTGCTTGCCTTTTCTTCTCAACTAGTGCAGACATTGGATGAAATAAAATATTATCATGTTTAGCAGTATAGGCAACTAGCAATAATTTATTGGAAGGATGTTCTGCAGATACATTTTCCAATTGCTTTTACTTTCCATACATTCTTTATGCTGCCAAGAATGAGTCACACTCAGCTTTCAGAGCATAAATCAGTGAAAGTAAATTGATGACCTTATGAGTGCTTTATAGAATCCAGGCCACAGAACCAACCATTTTAATCCAGTTTTGGACATACAATGCCTCACTTCATAGCTATTACTGGAAAAAAGGGTGGGTGAAAAACAGAAAAGTCTCCAAACCCTGAAGAAGTTGATGCCGAGAATATTATGTACTTGGGAATCATCATTATCTGTTGGGAACTTATCATGAAAGGAGATATTTTTGATGGTAAACTTATTCATCCATAAAAGCCCAAATACCAGTTCAGTAGTCTGAATACTCAGAAAATATCTGTACAATTTATAATTATTTTGCTGCATAGCAAGACTATTGTCAAAGGCATATGACCTGGCTTGGCATGTGTATTTCACTGTTCTAATGTTCTCTTTTGCAAATCATACCACAAGTTCTTGTAGAAATGATTGTTATTCTTTTGCTAATCTACCCAACAAATTAGCAGTTTAATCCTACAAGTAAAGTATATATCCTTTCTCCCAAGTCTGAAATGAGGCCTCTGTTCTCCCTGATTTCTCTTTTCTCTCCTAGCTAAGCTTGATCTGTTTTCATGCAATTCCCAATCTGAAGTCACCTATCCAGGTCACGTGAAGAACTGTTGTAGGATTTGGGTTTGGCTAGTCGAAAGAAAAAAAGGACACAATAGCAGTATTCCAATATTTGAAAAGCTGCCACAAAGAGGAAGGGGTCAATTAATTTTCCAAAGCACCAAAGGGCAGGACAAGAAACAATGGGTGAAAACTAATCAAGGAGAGAAGCAATCTGGAGTTAAAGAGAAACTTCCCAACAGTGAGGACAATTAACCAGTGAAACAGCTTGGCTTCAGAAGTTGTAGGTGCTTCATCACTGGTTTTTTTTTAAAAAAGAGACTGGACAGTCACTTGTCTGAAATGGTATAGGGTCTCCTGCTTGAGCAAGGAGCTGGACTAGAAGACCTCCAAGGTACCTTCCAGCTCTATTCTGATTCTGCTAGCCAGTTTTCTTCCCACTCCACTGCTAAAAGCAAGCCACACAAGCACAGAACTATGCAGGGAAAAATATCAATGTGCAACATTTCTTAATTAGGGTTTTAAATTGTTTTAAAAAGTATTTGGTAAAAATAAAAGGCCTGTTACTTGCAGTGATGGCTACCCATGCCACTCTGAAGCTAAGGCTAGAGGAAGAGTTGTAAATTAAAAAAAAATAAACATCACTGTGTATTTATGTGTATGTATATGTGTGGGGGAGAGGAGAGATGATTTTGTTCCCATGACTGTATTGAATAATCATTTTCAAGCAAAATCTATCTGTAATCAATGAAAACATTTTCCTACACGTTATTTTGTAAATATTTTGTAAATATAACTTTCCTGAGTCCCTGTAATCTTCAAAGACATAATGTTTTGTTTTTATTAGTAACTTTACAACTAATGTAAAATATCAGGAAGAACAAAGAACAGATTTTCTGTGTTTCTTTGCTATTATTTCATTCCAACTAAATAAGAATATTTAAAACGGGAACTGTAGATGAGTTATTTATATGGAGGTCAGAGGAAATACCACTCAGTGCTTTAGGACCCCTGCAGCCTTCCATGGATTTTACCAAAATATTTTTGTAGATACCTATTGTTTTTTTTTTAACTTAAAAATATGGCAGATGTGAATGAAATGGATAGGTCTTTTTCAAGAGAAGAGAAAAAAAATCAATTTCATTGCTCAGCATGTAGCATTTTTTTCCCTGTGTTTCAAATCTGCTGTAAAACAAGATCTCTCCATGTCTTTTTAATCGAGAAACTTAGCACGATGAAAAATCACAAGCAAATACTAGAAGATGAGATTATTCAGCTGTCTAGTTTTATGATGCTATTATGATTTTTTTACTTTGTTTATCCTGTGATTTCTTCTTTTTAACAAGGCTCCTTCAGCAGTAAAACAACAATACATTTGTACAACTAAGCTGTATTACCCATTACAAAAGTAGCAACAGCTGGACTGGATATACTACAATTGAAAAAGAGGAAACTCCCACAGTCTTGTGTGATTCTGAATCTTAACTGATTGAGGCTTTTATAGGCCTTACCTACTAATGGAGTAAGAATGCAAACTATAAGAATATTTCAGCAATGGAATGAAAACCATATAGAAACAGTCTACATCTTTATGGATATATTCAAATAAAGCAGTGACACTTTTCCAATTAATTCTGGGAATGTGCATTGATAACACTTATCAATGACCTCTCTCGGGCTCAAGGTGCCTACACCCTGGCACTCCTCGATTCTCTCAGTGGCTTTAAATATCATTGATCATGGTGCCCCTCTGGGCAGTCTCAGGAGGCTGAGACTGGGGGTATTGTATTATAAGATAAGATAACATTTATTGTCATTTTACTGTGGGCATACTGGAACACATTAAAAATGAAATTCTGTTACTTGCTCTCAAAAGTGTATACATACATGTCACACAGATAAACATGCAATATACAACATATATATATATATATATGTTGTATGTATGTATGTATGTATGTATGTATGTATGTATGTATGTATGTATATACTTACACCCTTACATATAAGTACATATAAATATTAATCACTGTCTATCTTGAATACATAACAGAAGGAGGAACCTTTAGAGTTCACAAGGTTAATACTGTATGGAACAAAACTGTGACTGAATCTGGATGTTCTGCTTCGGGTACCATGAAGCCTCGTCCCAGAAGATAACAAGGAAAACAGGTCATGAAGAGGATGTATAGTGTCCCAGACCATCTTATGGCATTATGGCATTATTCTTTTACCAGAACATATTCTACTCAGTGTTGGGAGGGAGAAATTTAGTGGAGACCCATGACTTATGGGGTTCCTCAAGGTTCCATCGTCTATCTACACCTATTTAACATCTATATGAAGCTGCTGCATGAGGTTATCTGCTGGCAGTTTGTGCTACCAAGCAATAGTTCTGTAGAATTCCAATAGATGTCTTTGCCAGCAGAATCTGAAGATGCCAGTGCAAAGACTGAATCTTGCTTTTTTGCATGCAAAGCATGGGTTGTCCTACTGAATTCCAATCCCTCCCTCCCTAAAGCTGCCTTACAGTATATGTTTTGTTCCATTCAGTGAGTACTATCAATCATTGTGACCCAGCGGCTTTCTAAGTTGGAGAACTTTCTCTGCCTCCTAACTTTAGATCTTCTAAACTGGAAGTGCCAAGGCCTGAATGTCAAATACTCTATATGCAAAGCATAACTCTGCCCCTCTGCAGTTTTCTCATTTTCTATTTAGCATTAATAGTACAAAAGAGTGCAGGGCATTATCAATATGAAAGCAGAAATAATGTGATTGGGGATGTGTGGATAAATCTGGACTTATTTATAATCTCCATTGGTTGACTGCTATTCTGATTCACCAGAAGCTTTTAAATGCATTTTAAAAAATCCATACATTTATTTGCATTGGTTTTTGACAATAATATCATTGTTAAAGCCAACTAAAACATTTTAACCAGTGGTGGGATTCAAATATGTGAACAACCGGTTCTCTGTGTGGATGCCACTTCTGGGTCTGGGCAACAAAAAATTAGCTACTGGTTCTGCCAGTGGTGCAAACTGGCTGAATCCCACCACTGATTTTAACCTAGCAATCTTGACTGATCTCAAAAATGAAACATGTTTGGATTTGGTTAGTATGTGGAGAGGAAACTGCTAGGTAACTAGGCTGTAAGTAGACTGAGAGGTTGAAAATGACAAACCACTTCCTTTTGGTGCTAAAAACATTACAAGAAGTGCATAAGAAGACAGCAAATGTAGTCTTTGATACAAAACACCCCTTTAATATATTTGTAATTACTGCCTTGTCATGGCAAAGGGGCTTGAGTAACTCAATGAAGCTATGACCTACGCCATGCAGGGCCACCCAAGAGGGACAGGTCATAGCAGAGAGTTCTGACAAAATGTGATCCACGAGAAGGAAATGGCAACTCATTCCAATATCTTTGTCATGAAAATCCCATGGACAGTACCAAAAGGAAAAAAGATATGACGCTGGAAGATGAGCCCCTCATCGGAAGGTGTCCAATATGCTACTGGGGAAGAGCAGAGGGCTAGTACTAGTAGTGCCAGAAAGAATGAAGCAACTGGGCCAAAGCCGAAAGGACGCTCAGCTGTGGATGCATCTGGTCGTGAAAGGAAAGTCCGATGCTGTAAAGATCTTTTCTCCATAGGAACCTGGAATGTAAGATCCATGAATCAAGGCAAACTGGATGTGGTCAAACAAGAGATGACAAGACTGAACATCGACATCTTAGGAATCAGCGAACTAAAATGGACAGGAATGGGTGAATTTAATTCAGATGACCATCAGGTATACTACTGCAGGCAAGAATCCCTCAGAAGAAATGGAGTAGCCTTCATAATCAATAAAAGAATAGGAAAAGCAATACTGGATATAATCCCCAAAATGACAGAGTGATCTCAGGTGAATCCAATGCAAACCATTCAATATCACAGTAGTCCAAGTCTATGCCCCAACCACTGGTGCTGAAGAGGATGAAATTGACCAGTTCTATGAAGCCCTACAGCACCTTCTAGAATCAACACCAAAAAATGATGTCCTTATCATCATGGGGGATTGGAATGCTAAAGTAGGAAGCCAAAAGATAACTGGAATAACAGGCACGTTTGGCCTTGGAGTACAAAATGAAGCAGGGCACAGGCTGATAGAATTTTGTCAAGAGAATACGATGGTCATAGCAAACACTTCTTTCCAACAACCCAAGAGACAGCTCTACACATTGATATCACCAGACGGTCAACACAGAAATCAGATTGACTATGTGCTCTGCAGCCAAAGATGGAGAAGCTCTATACAGTCAGTAAAAACAAGACCAGGAGCTGACTGTGGTTCAGATCATGAGCTTCTTGTTGAAAAATTTAGGCTTAAATTGAAGAAAGTAGGGAAAAACACTAGGCCACTCAGATATGAACTAAATCATATCCCTGATGAATATACAGTAGAGGTGACAAATAGATTTAAGGAATTAGATATGATAGACAGAGTGCCTAAAGAACTATGGACGGAGGTTCGCAACATTATACAAGAGGTAGCAACTAAAACCATCCCAAAGAAAAAGAAATGCAAGAAAGCAAAACGGCTGTCTGAGGAAGCTTTGCAAATAGCTGAGGAAAGAAGGGAAGCGAAAGGCAAGGGAGAAAGAGAAAGATACGCCCAACTGAATGCAGAATTCCATAAAATAGCTAGAAGAGATAAGAATGCCCTCTTAAATGAACAGTGCAAAGAAATAAAAGAAAACAATAGAATACGGAGAACCAGAGATCTCTTCAAGAAAATTGGAGATATGAAGGGAACGTTTCATGCAAAGATGGGCATGATAAAGGACCATAATGGCAGGGACCTAACAGAGGCAGATGAAATTAAGAAGATGTGGCAAAAATTACACAGAAGAACTATACAAGAACGAGCTTAGCATCCCTGATAACCACGATGGGGTGGTCATTGACCTCGAGCCAGACATCCTAGAATGTGAAGTGAAATGGGCCTTAGGAAAGCTGAGCAACAACAAAGCTAGTGGAGGTGACAGTATTCCAGCTGAACTATTCAAAATCTTAAAAAACGATGCAGTAAAAGTGCTACACTCAATTTGCCAGCAAATTTGGAAAACTCAACAGTGGCCACAGGATCAGAAAAGATCCATTTACATTCCAATTCCAAAGAAAGGCAATGCCAAAGAATGTTCAAACTATCGCACCATTGCACTCATTTCACATGCTAGTAAAGTTATGCTTAAAATCCTACAAGCTAGACTCCAGCAGTATGTGGATCGAGAACTTCCAGAAGTACAGGCAGGATTTCGAAGAGGCAGAGGAACTAGAGATCAAATTGCCAACATACACTGGATCATGGAGAAAGCTAGAGAGTTCCAGAAAAACATCTACTTCTGCTTCATTGACTATGCTAAAGCCTTTGATTGTGTGGATCACAACAAATTGTGGCAAGTTCTTAAAGAGATGGGAGTACCAGACCACCCTATTTGTCTCTTGAGAAACCTATATGCAGGTCAAGAAGCAACAGTGAGAACTGGACACGGAACCACTGATTGGCTCAAAATTGGGAAAGGAGTCCGACAAGGCTGTATTCTGTTGCCCTGTCTATTTAACTTATATGCAGAGCACATCACGAGAAAGGCAGGGCTAGATGAATCAAAAGTTGGAATTAAGATTGCTGGGAGAAATATCAACAACCTAAGATAGGCAGATGATACTACTCTAATGGCAGAAAGTGAAGAGGAACTAAAGAGCCTCTTGATGCGGGTGAAGAAGAAGAGTGCAAATGTTGGCTTGAAACTCAACATTAAGAAAACCAAGATCATGGCATCCATCCCTCTCAATTCCTGGCAAATAGATGGGGAAGAAATGAAGGTAGTGACAGATTTTATATTCCTGGGCTCCAAGATCACCACAGATGGGGACTGCAGCCAAGAAATTCAAAGATGCTTGCTCCTGGGGAGGAAAGCTATGGCAAATCTAGACAGCATACTTGACATCACCCTGCCAACAAAAGTACATATAGTCAAAGCCATGGTTTTCCCAGTTGCAATGTATGGCTGTGAAAGCTGGACCATAGGAAAGGCTGAGCGCCAAAGAATTGAGGCCTTTGAACTATGGTGCTGGAGAAGACTCCTGCGAGTCCCCTGGACTGCAAGGCGATCAAACAGGTCAGTCCTAGAAGAGATCAACCCTGACTGCTCTTTAAAAGGCCAGATCCTGAAGTTGAAACTCAAGTACTTTGGCCACCTAATGAGAAGGAAGGACTCACTGGAGAAGAGCCTAATGCTGGGAAAGATTGAGGACAATAGAAGAAGGGGACGACAGAGAATGAGGTGGCTGGACTGAAGCAATAGGCGTGAGCTTAAATGGACTCCAGAAGATGGTAGAGGACAGGAAGGCCTGGAAGAACGTTGTCCATGGGGTCGCAATGGGTCAGACACAACTTTGCAACTAACAACAACAACAAAATGCATATTTCTCTTGATACTTTTTTTGTTACCAAATTTCCCTGTTACAAGATTTTTAAATAGAAGATTTCCTTTTGGAAATAAAATATCTTTTCAGATAAATCTTTGTAAATGTATGTCAATGCCAGGAAACTATGTTCACTTATGACGCCCTCACCATTGCAAATTCTGCTTTGCTGATCATTCATTCATTCATTCATGTATGTTATGCCACTACTTATCTTAAACAAGTGATTCTGAGTGGCTAACAACAATTAAAATATTCCAGACATTACAAAGGAAAGGTCAGAAACAACAACAAGAACAACATTAACATTTACTTTCTGGCTGCCACCAGTCTTTCTGATGCTACAGAAGCAGTCTTAAAAAGACCTTAAATTGTATTCTGCATTTACTGGTTTTCCTTCAGGGATAATCTTGGACAGTTACTTTTTAATATGACTCCAAAACATGTATCTTCAAATCAGTGCAGTTTTGAAATGGAAGAGAAACAGTTTCAGAATTCACATTTTCTTAAAATCTAATGGTTCACCTGCCTCTGCAATAGGAATGGTAAGATCAGCAATGTTATGCAGATTAAGCAATGAATGAAGAAAATGCACAGTCATCAAAGAGCTGGGAAGCAGCCTTCTGAATTATTCCACAGAAGAGGAGCAGCAGTGTTTCCTGGCAGTTGACTTACTGAAGCATCAGAACTATCTTGCTTTAATAGCATTTTCTTCCCACGGGAAGTCATTGGGAGGTAAAAATTAAAAGTGAAGACCACTGTTCCCACTTGCTATGACTGGGGTTGATCCCTCCTATCCTAGCAATAACATTAACTAAGAATGCACAAAATTGTCCTTGCAGACACAACCTCAAATGGGAATAAATCTGTAAATCAGAAAGCCTTTTTCATGAAAGCTGTTTTGTGAGAGAGTCTACAACATGCTTTTACACTTCCAAATATGCTTATTCAACATAGCTGTGCTTGATACAGGTGTCTACACTGCTCCCCTCATTCACCATACATTGTAGAAGAGCTTGGAGAAACATTTCTGATTGAACAAGTGACATGAAATTAAAAGCTGATCACCCAACATTTCTTTCTGACCAGCTTACTTATTTGCAGTAGGGAAAGGGAAACAAAATGTCTGTAGTTTGGTCTTGAGTGAATAATGGGACCTGTGAATAATGGGACCTTTTTGCCTTTAAAACATATTGAGAAGAATATTAATCTGTATATGTGTATGTGTTGGTTTTATATACTATTGTATATGGATATACAATAAGAATCAGATCTTTTTAATTATAACATGGAACAGTATTTTATTCTCATCTATAACAATTTTTCAGTGAATTATATTTGTGTCATATCTCAGAAAGATAAAATCCAACCCCCTAAAAGAAACAACCAAACAACCAAAGAAAAAGTTAAATCTTTGTAGTAACCAGGAGCTCAATTTTCATTAGAGTAGCTATTTGGTAATTAGTCATGCACCATAAATCAAGTCCCCAAATCTTATCTAGGTTCTTAATTGAAAATTATTGTTTCTTGTCTGATTGTGCAGCAGTGTTAGAGCAGTATTAGATGCTGAAACCAGCATAAACAGTTTGATACAGTCAGAACTTGATAGATCATTGCCCTGGAGCGGCGTGTAATGATGGAGAGGCTGCACATTAAAGATTCCTTCATCAAAATGCAATAGAAAAAGGTAACTGTGGTTCACAAACCAACTTTTGGACTTTTCTAACTGCTTGAGAATTATGCTTTATTTCTTCAGTAAGTTCCTGTAAATAGTGGAGATTTACTTAGAGAAATTTACTTTCACTAATTCAGTTTCCGGATTAGCTATAATCTAATTTAACCATCCTAATGTGTTACAGATAATATTAATACAGCTGTAGATTGGAATTATCTTCTTACCTAGGAAAAATTTTCTGATAATATTACCCAGAAATGGAATTTCAAGGAAATGTCAACCAGAAAATGTACCTCTTTCTTCTATTCAAAAATACTGTGTTTCATCTCTTCATCATGTCTGTTTCTACAGAGCTTTCTAAAAAGGATAATAATATTTATCTCTGTTGTGCATTTGATTATTTGGGTGGTTTGGGCAGCAATAATCCAGATAACTATAAGATGGCAATAAAAAAAATGCACTCCTTTTGTGTGTGTGTGGACATCTAATGATTTTCCAGATATTTAGACCCTGATCTAACAACCCTATTTTTCTAAGACTACTGAGGAAGTAAAGCCAATCTACCTTCTTTACCACATTGAAGATAAATAAGCAGTTATAATTGATATAGACCTGAATATTGAAAAACAGTTATGAAATTAACATGATAGGTTTTAATATGGAAATCCTAAAGAAAAGTGAGCGCAAAAAGTTAAGCTAACATTGCAAATGTATCAAAAGAGCCACATTTTTACTGTGACTCTGAAAATATCTACAGTACAACTCTTTCTTGGGGTCACACTGAAATCACTTGAACACCATTGGTACTGATGAAATTACCATCAATCAATTGTAAAAGACAGCTTTACTTGGAACAGCTTGTATCTTGTGATGATACACTTAACACTAACAAGCAACAACATCTGCTTACCTCAGGTCCTTGGGAAGAACTTGATAGATAGATAAAAATACCAAATTCAGTCTGAACAACTGGCTGAGTATATGATGAACCATAATAATAAATTGTATATATTTATACCTGTTTATACCTGAAGTCCCTTACTGAAGCATAGAAAAAATGAATTTCTTCTTTCAAGTATTCATTTAAAATCTATCCTTCCTAGCATAACTCTGAATTGGATTGGATTGGATTGGATTGAATTGAATACTTTATTTGACTAAGTGTGATTAGACACACAAGGAATTTATCTCTGGTACAGAAGCACTCAGTGTACATGCAAAACAACAGAATAATACTAATAACACCAATTAAAGGGGGAGTAAAAAGATAATAAGGATAAATAATAATACTACAGCCATGCTACATGGGTTAATATACCTTAGACAGCACTGAGAAAATTAAGTGCTCAGCAGTGATGGCGTGAGGGAAAAATCTGTTTCTGTATCTAGCTGTTTTGGCCTGCAATGCTCTATAACATCGTCCCAAGGGAAAGAGTTGAAACAGTTTATGTCCAGGATATGAGAGGGTCTACAGATATTTTCTCAGCCCTCCTTCTGACCGTCGCAATGTACAGATCTTCTATAGAAGGTGGGCTGGTTGTAATTGTTCTTTCTGCAGTCTTAATTATCCATTGGAGTCTGTACCTGTATCAAACCAGAAAGTTACAGAAGTACAAATAACAGACTCAATAATTCCTCTGTAAAACTGGAACAACAGTTCCTGGGACAGTCTGAAGTTCTTGAGTTGATGCAGGAAGAACATTCTTTGGTTTAAATGTTAGGTGTCCATTTCAGGTCCTGGGAGATTATAGAACTCAAAAACTTGAAGGACTCTACTGCTGATACCATGCTATCAAATATAGTAGAGGTGGTAAAATAGAAGGGTTCCTCCTAAAATCTTGAAGAAAATCCAGAAATAGCAGCTTGTCTAGAACATGGTTGCACAAATAATATTATATGTGGTAACACTAAATAGCCTGGGCCCAGGTTAACAATAGCACTGCCTATGCCCATAGTCTGTTCCAGATTCTCAGATGACATTTTTCAGGTTTCACCATATCTGTATTAACATTAAGAGTAAATTCTGTTTTTTTCTATCATGGCATCTTCATTGGGAAATGAGCTGATGTTGAAGATGAAGTAGTCTTCCACATTATTCTTTTAAAAGGAAGCTGAAAGCCAACCTGTTTATCAAGGCCATTGATTGAATGAACAAACGAATGAATGAACGAACAAATGAATGAATGAATAAATGAATGAATGAATGAATTTATTTGCTGCCCATCTTATAGCAAATGACTCTGGGTGGTATTTTAATCTGAATAACGTTGTGTGTGTTGTGTGGGTATAGTAAGTTTTCCAGAAATATATCAGAGCGATGGAATATAAATGTACTAATAAATAGAATTATCATGACAAAGAACATTGGATAGGAAATGGAAAGAATGAGGAAACTCTTGGTCATCTGTGATGAAAATGAACTATTCAAATATCATCTTTTTAAGGCAGTTTTGGCAGATTTCTCATTGATAATTTTTGGGAAGTGGGTTCCTCAAGCCAAATGGGTTTCCTAGACTAATTCTCCAACATCAGTGGAGATTACACAACCTTCTAGTCTGCTTTCCTTGCTCATAGATCATTTAGATTCAATGGCTTCATCAGAAGATAGTCTTATTCCTTTTAAATACTGCAGAGCAGAGTTCAAACTGTTATTACTGGTTATAGAATTATTGTAAAAAAGCAAAGTTAACAATGTAATTACAAATAGATAGGATTTTAGATATGACATTAGATCTGGAAAAGAACTGAATATGCCTCGGTTCCAAATATGATCTTATAAAAAAGAAACTGCTGAGTTCATTTTGCTTTATCTGTTACCTTAGATATGTCAACACATTAGGATTTTTTAATCTTCTGGAATGGCTTTAGAGCAACCTGGAAAAGTTGTTTTATGTAAACATACTTACATTCCTTTGGATCTGCACATATCCATCAAAACTTTTATTCTGTTCTTGATTTCACAGGTGCTTATGTAAAATAAAAGCTACCATTTCTTTTTAAATTTGAATTATCTTTAATTATTTTAAATTTTATTTTTAATTAAAACTTATCTCTTCAGCTGCTTGTATGATTTGATCACCTCTTTTCTATATACATAACAATTTGTCCACAGTTTGCTCCAAAAAGGCAACCCAAAGCCATTGTTCTTTCTTACTATTGTTCCTTGTCACTATTTCTTTTACTATTTTTCAAAATACAAAATAAAGACAATTACACAAAAACATATAACAAAATTAAGCAATGTTTAAAATTAAAGAAAAAATTATGGAAACAAACTGAAGGGGAAAACCATACTTTAGCTATTAAAATTATGAATAGTCACTGGTAGTATTAGTAGTATAGTATAAGTAATGCAAAATATTATTTTAAGATATCACCAAATGTCATAAAAGAAGAAATATTGCTTGTTTCAAGATGGATATATACAGTACACATTTCCAAAAACCATTCCTTAACATCTGGAATAATGCCACTTTGCCAAATTCTCTCTTCTTTCTCTCTTTCTCCCCTATCCCCCCCAATGCTCAATACAATGACAGTTCCTGATAAAGAGTTAGAATTTGGTATATAATTCAACATCAAAGTGTCAAAGATTCACAGGATTATATCATATGGACCAATGGACTCTCACATTTGTACCAACAATGAAAGTCTCATACGTAACTTTTCAAGCACCCTTTTTTGGGGGAGTACAAAACACGCTAAACACATTTTTTGATAAATCAAGTTTAAACTCAAATCAATGGATACCACTTAAACTTTTTAAGGATATGAAGACTGATGGCACTTTAATGGTGTTTCCAGTTCTTTATTCCATATTTGCACATCACTGAAATGTCCACTTTAAAAATATTCCTGTGCTTTCAATAGAGATATGTTATGGGTTTTACTTCTGCCATGAATTCCATCACAAGAACCCATCTCTGATGCTTTGAAATGATCAAAGGGTCTGGCTCATATTGAGCCACTAAGGCAAGCTCAAGTTGAAAATATTGCCACTGCCAGTGTTGTGAATCAGAAACACCAAATCCAATCCAAAGAGAGGAAAAATCTTTAAAATGATCATTACATAACAATTGGTTTAGAATTGTTAAAATTGTAAAATCATGACTCAGAGCTTTCCCTCAAACTTTCCTGTGATGGAAAAATTAAAATAATAAAATAAAGCTGCAAAATCTTCTCCAACACCCCCCCCCATCCTTTTCTTTGCCTGTCTTGCCTGTCCCCTCTCTCCTCTTTTTCTCCTGTTGCAAACTCTTTTCTCATTTTCCCCTGCTAACCCCCCCTTGCATATGTAAATTGGGCTAGCTGTAAACTAATGCACAACCCAAACATGGCTATTTTTCTGCTGCCAAGATAGCCTTTTAATTCTATTGCAAGGAGAACAGTGAAAAACCCTTACCTAAAAAAAGCTCATCTAGGAAACAGGGAGTGAGAAATCACAGATATTTCATCTTATGGTGTCTCAGTGGTTAGAATGCAGTACTGCAGGTTAACTCACTGCTCACTCCAGGAGTTCGATTCTGAGTGGCTCAAGGTTGACTCATCCTTCCATCCTTCCGAAGTCAATAAAATAAGGATTGTTGGGGGCAATATGCTGACTCTGTAAATCACTTAGAGAGGGCTGTAAAGTACTGTAAAGTGGTATATAAGTCAAAGCACTAATGCTATCCTAACCAAGGGCGCATGCTTGATTGTCTCAATATTCTGTTCTCTTAACAATGGAATTCTTGGCAGCTTAGCTTCACAATAGAAAAATATATTTTCCTTTGTTTAAACACTTAACTCACTTGCACAAAAGGTGCCTATGAATCAGCTCCTGCGCCTCAACTCCCAAAGGTATAAAAAATTCTGGCTTTCTATTGTTCAGGTTCCCTCTTTCTTGCAAAGCAGGCACCCACAGATCACTGAATAAAGGCTGGCTATTTCTCTTCAGCACAGTGCTCCTTTCTTTGGCAAAAAAAATCCATGACATTTTCAGTTGAATGTTTTATTACCTATTTTCAGAGTAAAAATTTTCCAAAGAGTTCATTATTTATAAGCTTCATTATCAAAACATTATCAATTGTTCCTCCAATTTGGTCCAAAAATTATCAATTGTTCCTCCAATTTGGTCCAAAAATTTCTTCCTGCCTGAACTTCTGGAAATAAGATTTTTTCTCTATACTTATTGCCATAACCACAATGGAAATGAATAATGACTTTCCAAAATACCCTATAAATATAATATTCCCTTACATTTTCATTCCACATTGTGATGTTTGATAAAATATAATGATATATTTGCAAATCAGATAGATTAAAATCCCCTTCATAGAATAATCTCAGTTCAACTAAAGGAAACCTTGATGGTCTACTCTTCCTAATACATTTCTTAGGTAACCTGAAACAAATATTTATTTGGTACTAAAATAGGAATACCCTTAAGGACGTACAGGGCAATATTTATCTTAATAACATTTAATAACAATAACATTTAATAACAATAACAATAACAATACTACTACTACTACTACTACTACTACTACTACTACTACTACTACTACTAATAATAATAATAATAATAATAATAATAATAATAATAATAATAATAATAATAATAATAATAAAGTTGGAAGGGACCTTGGAGGCCATCGAGTCCAACCCTCTGCTCAGGCAGGAACCCTACACCATTTCGGACAAAAGGGAATTTTGACCCATGTATTTACATCCAGTTCAATCTTTTCTAAGAATACATTTATTTCCACAGAAATATTTTTGAGTATTTAAGTCTCATAACTTTAATATAATCAATGGAGATTACAAAATATAATTCTTTGCATAACTGTATTAAACTATTAGAATCCAAGGGAACTGAGCATAAAATAAAAACTGATTTATCCCAGTTTTTAAGTTTAATCTTATAGCCTGAATATTTTCAAAAATACTATACAAAATACAATCTATTGAACAAAGTCCCATGGAAAACCATACCTAACCATCACTTGCTTAGGAATCTCTTCTGACAGACTGATGCTAGTAGATGCAAACAACCAACTTCAGTTTTATTATTCTTGTACATTATTTATGTTCACTAAAACACAAAATGCCATTGCAAATTAAAATCTTTGATTAAAATAATGGGGAAAGGAAGATCACGTTTATGTGAAAAGGCTATGTTCTGCATGACAAAATTCCAGGTTCAATTTTTGCAATTCAAAATAGGTCTGGAAAAGCTGTTTTACCTGATATTCTGGAGATATTTCTGTTAGTATTGTGAATTACTGGGCTGAGTTGGCTAGTCATCTGACACAATATAAGGCGTCTTCTTACATTCCTATTCCATTCAGTTTTTCTCCTTAGGAGCAAAATTAGATCATAATCTATTCAAATTTAATCAGCATTGTTATATGCATACCTATTTCATTTAACCTTTGAAATTTATGAAGCTAAATCTGTATGACACACTTTGATTTTCATGAATCATGGAACACAATTTCAACAAGCAATTTTAGTGATGGACCAACATTAAGCATAGGCCAAGGTCCATCACTTGTCCCCCCTGTGTAAATAATTCTGGAACATTTCAGTCAAAACTAGGTTCATGTTATAAAATATTGGTCTGTCTGTCTATCTGCATTAAAATGTGCTTAAAATGTTGTTGTTGTTGCTGCTGCATCCTGTTCGCTTGCTTGATATTCTGACCATTTCTGAACCCTTGGTTTCTTAGAGAGAGGAGGGACTTGGAAAGGTTGTCATCTGATCTATGTAAGAAGGCAAAGGGAATAGTTTTCCCTTTAATAGCAGTCTTTCTGCTTAACAGTTGGTGGGAGATTAAAATGATCTAGGTGGAGATGGTGGGTTAAAGGTCAAGAGACACCACCATCTTTTTTCCTCCCCTTTATGTCAAAATAGAGACAGGTCGTTAAACTTTAGAAATAGTATGTTTTTTCCTTTCCCTTTCACCCCCAAAATATTTAAATCCATAGATGCACTGATTTTATTGTAAATTCCGATTCTTTGGGAGGACTGCACCCCTACCAAGCAACTGCTTGGCCTGAACGGTTGTCAGGTTCTGACATTCTGAGTTTCAGCCATATTAATTGCTGAATAAAGGCTATAATCCTCTCTCTTTGAAGCCTGGGGTTGATTTTTAGGCAGAACTTCAAAAGCAGCACACAACTGAAATAGACATATTTCCGACCAGCACTGAATCAATATGATTTACCCTCTTTGCATCTGTCCACATGCATACCCTGGACCTATTTGGTTATACACAAGAATGATCTGATTTGACTGTAAAACAATCTAAGAAGAGGTTTTACAATCTTTAGCATTTTACTTGAGACACGATGTAGCCCTCAAGAACTGTCCTTGGTGCATTATAAAGTATAAACTCCTTTAGCATACTTGGCCTAACAATGGAAATAATGTTTGTAATTTGGGTTATTTTTCATTCCATATTCACAATAAAACTGCAGTCTAATTAGAGTCTTGATGAGATTAATGAATGTTTGAAGGACCAATCCTAATATTGCAAATTTTGGAAGCATTTTGATTAAATGTGTCTGTGAGCAAATACTATTTTTATGCAACCAGAAATACATTCAATATATTAAATGTTTCATTTAACTCAGCTGCAAAGAAGTCCAATTCGACCCAGACACCCTTGCCATAAACTGAGGGAGGGGGCAGAGAAGAAAAGAAGTAGTGAATTGTGTAGCTAATACGAAACTCTTGATTGGCACCTAACTACTCTCATTTCTCAGGCTTGAATTATATGAAATCTCTCTCTTACAGGATTTGCCAACTGTACTCAGTTTTATGTTTGAGAAAGATTAACAGTATTTCAGATCAAAGGAGAATCCTGCTGCACAGTCTTAGGAGATTGCCATTCACTTCCATTATAGCTCATTTGCACAAGATTTTCTTGTAATATGAACCATTGTTTTGATGGCACTGATTTGACGTCAAGACAGGGGCCAGATGCATGTCAGCGTCCAAATCAGCTAAACTCAGGGTTACTTGCTTGAAAAAAGACTTGAAATAAAATGCAACTGTTACTGTTATATTCAAGTCCTTTTTTCAGTTTAAAGGAAAAAAAACTTTATAAATGAACTGGTAAATACATTTTAACCATGTTAAGTCAGTGTTGAAAAGAAAAAAAAAAGAAAAAAGAAAAAAAGGAACACAGTGAGCAACTATGGTAAATCCTGCTCTAATTTTTAAAGCCTCTCTCCCTCCCTCCCTCCCTCCCTCCCTCCCTCCCTCTGTGTGTATGTGTCTGTATATGTATATATAATAATATATTTCCTTCAAAATAACATTTCATCTAACAATCTTGCGTAACAAATAAATTATTTGGAAAATTTATATTGCCTCCTACTCACTCACGACGAGTCAAGGTGGCTTATAGGACATTTGTATCTTATTTCTTTTTCAGCTATGGAACGTTCTTATACTTTTGACAAAAATAATGAAAATTTGATTGTGAGATTGTTTCAAAGTTTTAGTAGAAAGACAAGTCACAAATGAATGCAAGCAATATGTAATGCATGTGTACTGAGAAGAATTTTTCATTACAATACCTGGCTTTTCTTACTAGATGCACATCACTTCACAGACCTAAGCATTTTTAACTTTCTGGCTTTAATGTGAAAATGCATATTCTTCTGAAAAATATTTCTTGATGTTGTTGAAACTGTGAAAATTCCATATGTCTGAATATGTAATCATGTTTGTGTAGTGATGGTATTATTGATCTCAAAATCATTTAGCAATCTATTAAATCAAAATCTGTATAACACATATCTAATATGATATAAATTGAAGAACTCCAGAGTTTATCAAACTGTATCAATTGACAAAAAAACTGGATAGCTAATAAGTGAAATTCTAAAAGGAGGTTTTCTCCCTTAGAAAGACATCTATGACCCCACTTATGAACTATCAGGTTCTTTTTGCCTGATTCAAATTGCCATCATTGCCATCACAGCAATGGCTTGTATGTGTGTATGCGTTTGTTGTATTAATTAGTAGAGTTACTTTTAATGGAGCTTATTTTAAAGAGAAACATTATATTGCATGATTGAAAAATTTACAGCAATGAAAACTGCTTATAACATTGGCAATGTAAAATTGAGGTGCCTAAAACAGATTAATTCTATGTACTTAGAACGTAAGCAGTAGGCTAAAAAGCTAAGCCTGCCTAGTATAAATTTGTGCAAAATCACATATTAGTACATTTAAAAAAAACCTAAACCTGTTTTTATGTTTATATAAATATGTTTTATGCTATAGCTGTCAAAATGAAACTTGCCTCTGAAACTTTTGAAATACAAGGAACTAAAAGCTGAGTTATCAATCTCTGCCAAGTGAGTTTTATATGGAAACATTGACATTTAACTCTGACATCAATTGTTTGCAACCTAGCAGCACTTTGTGAGACTAAAAAAAACTACTTTCATAATGGCTTCAAATAAAAGAGTATTAGAAATGTTCGTGTTGCTCATATGTGGAGAACTTTTAAAATATAAACATCAAGCTATTGAGATTTCATTCCCTTATGTTGACTGAAATGTGAAATTAATGAACAATAGCGCCCTCTAGATTTGGAAAAGCAAATATATATATATATATAGACAACCCAGTTCAAAGAAAGGTATTTTTAAAATCTATTTCTGTCCATTCAGGGTTTTCTTTTGGGCTCTTAAAATGCTAAAATAGAAAACTAATAGGTATGTTGAATTATAGACTTATATGGCACCTTGACTATGCTTTACTCATCTAACAAATTTGTCATACAAGAGACAAACCATTGTACTAATCCTCTACAACATAGATATGTTTCAGGGATATATTTTATAAAATAAAAGAGGGAAACTATGTGAACAATGGATGATTTATTGAGACATTTATGATAAAAATATCATTCCTTGTTGCATTATTAAAAATTCTTATCTGTTGAATCATAAGAACAAAAACAATAAAGGTTACTTTGTCATTTTCTTTCCTTAGGCAAGGAAAGACTGGACTGAAAAATAACAGTTTTTCTCAACATTTGTACTTTATATTTGTACATAGCCTATTATGGTATTTATAGTATATTTAAACAATTATATAGTTTAATAATTTCTTTAAGAAACATCACAGCACTAGAAATACTGTTTTAATGATATTTAAAAACAATGGAAGAAATTATTTCATATCTGAGTTATAAATGCAGAAAAAAATTGTACTAATTTCACTATTAGTTTTATGAAACATAATTTTAAGGGCTTATTAGGTTTTGGCTACTAGCTTTAATATTTATATAAGCATTACAGTATTTTAGATAATTAGAAAGATTTGCATTCATTAATTTCCATATTTCGCAGTTTAATGTTTAAATGAGTATCAACTTGCTGTATTCCCTTTTTTTTAATTAAAGCAGTTACAAAAGTCATTTTCTGTATTTTACACAGAAATTCAACATATTTTGTAGTTAATTAAAGTTGTATTCATATCTCAGAATAAGCCTTTTGAAACCTGATAGATTAATTTTGTTTAGAAAGTTTAAGGACGCATAAAAGTACAAAAACGGTTTTGCACAACTTAAAAAAATATATTTGAACCTTGTCATGTATTAATTTCCAATGAATGCACACATCACAAGGAACTTTAACTGTGCATTAAAATAGCTTTTTCTCTAATATTTTGAGAAAATAAAAAAGCTTTTAAAAAGAGGAATCAGTATTATTTTGTGAATCAAAACCGATTGAGCAAGGTAAAGTCCCACTGCATAGAAAGCAGTTTCATCTTCTAAAAGCAATAATTCTTTGTTGCACTTTCTACTCTGAAGTAACTTAAAATTACCCCTGTGAAATGACTACACCAGGGACAAAATTTGTAAAAGTGCAGTGGTTCTTAGCAGCACTCCTTTCACATTTGGGAGCAAATTAAAACATCGAAAGAAGGCTGAAAATAATTGTTCCCTGCTTTCTCTTCGCTTGTGACTTCTATAATCATACAGGCTGATTTACAAATTTAGACTTCAAGGTTGCTCAGTTTCCTGCAGTGTCGAAGACTGTTACTTTGGCATTCTCACTCCTGCCCTTGTAATCACCACTCAGACACTGGGCCTTGGTACTTCCCGTTCCCAGTCTCTTGATTGAGCAGCTCATTCTGTGCTAACAAGGTGTCCAAGGTATTTGAATAGGGTCTGCAGTCGGGGGGGGGATTGTTAATGGTGTCACTCATTAAGGAAGGAGGCACTACTTTTAAGTAATTTGCTAACTATCCAAATTACTTGTTGATTTCTGCCTTCTCTGTTTCCAGGGACAAATCTATTGGAATGGGAAAATTCTTTGGAAGAGTTAGGGAGGAGGTGTATTATATTGTTAAATGTAAATTAAGTTACTACATCTGAAGAAGCCTGGACTGTATAGGCTTATCTGAATACGTATAAAACGTTTGAACTCTAATTTGTTCTGGTTTTAATGTTTTTATGTTTTTATTGCATAAAAATAACATTGGGACCATATTATTTATTTTAAAATACTGACTGTGTAGGTGTGTAAAACATACATGCACTGAAATGGAACTGTTGGGAGAAATATATTATTATGATTAAAAAGAGATTATACAATGTGAAAGCTAACTTCCAAAACACTATGATACAGTGACAAAAATTTCTGGATGATGAGAAATAAGTTGCCAGCCTAGTAAATTTCATTTAAAAGTTTAATAATAATTCAAAAAATGATAAACTGTCATAAATAGTTCAGTTTTTATTATCTGTATCCAAAGTTATAAATATCACATTTCTTGGAATTAAAGCAGCTTCATTGGCATTTAAGAAAAGGGGTGAATATATTAAAGGAAGTTTAATATTCCCTCAGAAACATAAATTGCAAGGAATATAGTTTCTATTCAGATGGAAGTGGGTTCAGATTTCCATAAGAAGTCGACTTGTTGACTTGGAAAGATTTATTCAGGGAATGCCTATTTAGACTTATTGTCCTACTTCTACACTGACGTTACAAACAGATTTACAGTTAATACATTTAGAAAATAAAGATATAAATCACGTGTAAGAAGTAGAAATGGTACATTTGAAAATACTATCTAGCAAAAGGCCAGTTTTCAATAAAGAATTATACCTAAAGTAATCCTGTTGTTTCAGAAATGTGATTAGAGATTTTCTTCCAAGAATGAATTCAATGCCTCCCTGTAAAACTTTTCAGTATATAAATTTAGCATTGGCTATGTAACAATTTGGTATTTTTCTCGTATGCTTTTTAATGTCAGAGATAAAATAACATCTTGAAAATGAAGGAATTTATTTATTTATTTTTACTTTTATTTCTCAATTGTCTGATTCTAAACGTACTTTATGTAGAATAATTTCTACTATAATAACCAGTTATTTGAATGTAATGTAATGTAATTTTTTTGCGAAAAAAAATTAAGTTGATAACAACAGACTGGATGAATCCAGTTCTGTCTTAAATCTTGTTTGGGTGCCACCTGTTCCTAAAATGCTCTGTTAATAATCATTTGGATCTGTCTTTGAATTTTTCTTTCTGATATTATGAAAATAATTCCCAACAATATTCTTTAAGAGATACCTAAAAGGATAGTAGGGGGAACATTTAAAATGAAAGCTTTCAAAGTAATTTAATAAACACTGGAAATAAGTCATTTCAAAACTACCCATAAATATAAATTCTACATTAAACATTTTCTTTGACATTCTCAATAAATGTGAAAACTGGGAGCAATAAAATGCCATTTAAATTTGTTAGTTATTTTTTTTAAGTTTCAAAACAAAAATGAATTTTAAATATTCTATATTTTGAAATGATCACTCATGTTTACTTTGGCATATTCATTTTCACTGTGCACTTTTCTGAGAAGAGGTTGGACAATTTTCTATTTTGCTGAAAAAAATCTTATCATTTATTCTATTTTGTCATTAACAGATTTTCAAAAAATAATGCCAATGAAAATAATCTAATTTCAATTAACTCTTTCTTTCCAAATTGAATTATCAAATACAATAAGCATAGGACCTTTTATATTACGTTTTGATATTTCAAAGTATACATTAGTGCACATGCATAAGTAAATAATGTTAGTTAAAACCTTTTTTCTTGGTTAAGATAAATGTTTGCTGAATGATAAATTAATGGCTATATTTCACATAAGTATCAATATATCTATTGGATAAATATGCTCTTTAAAGGAAATGGCAGATTTGGGACTTTTACATTATAAAGGTTTTTGGCACCATGCTGTAACTTGCTTCAACTAACTGGGAAATAAGTGAAGATAATAGTCTCTTTACTGGGAGACAATTTCCATATTCAATTCACTAAATTTGCTTTTCAGACAAATATTTCTAGAATTTTAGTTTAATCGTTTAAGGCAGGGATAGTCAACCTTGGCTCTTTTATGACTCGTGGACTTCAACTCCCAGAATTCTTGAGCCAGCTGTGCTGGCTCAGGAATTCTGGGAGTTGAAGTCCACGAGTCATAAAAGAGCCAAGGTTGACTACCCCTGGTCTAAGGTGTCCATTCTGTATAACGTTTTGTGAACTTGCAAACCTCCAGATGTTGCTGATATGCAACTGTCAGTTTCCTTCACCAGCAGGTTCAAAATCCTGCTTGGGTAATTTTTTTTTTATTCCAGCATATCAACAGCAGGAAAAATGCTAATAAGAATCAAATCCAACTTGTCTTACTTTCAAGACAAATCTTACTTTTGAAAATTATAAGGTGGCTGGAGGGCTATGTCATTTTTCTTTCTTTTTTTCTTTTGATAGTAAAAGTGCCCCATTCAGAAAGGGAAAGGGTTTTTTACGGAGCTTCCTTGGAATGTCTATGTGATCACACATTTTTAATATATGTTCCAAAGGGGAAAATCTATTCTATGAAGAATCTTGCTCTGCATGGCAGGCGATAAAATGGATCAGATTCACATGACTAAGCATGATATATATTCACTTGGAAATTAGTTCCATAGAAATAAAAGAGGTTTATATTTTATTATTATAGAATCATAGTCTAAAACATGTTAATAATCTCACATGAATTTGGTGCAAAATATGTATATTTTTAAATGTTCAGTTCCTTTGTCAGACTTAACCAAAATGGAATTTCTGTATTTCTAAATCTAAGTATTTTTCTCTACAACCCTTATTGTTATTTAGAAAGAAGAAAAGAAAACCAAATATACAATATATGGGAAACATGCAGGGCAAAGTGTGAGTGTAAGTATTATTGTTGTGTATAAATCTTTCTTGACGTTTTTCTCTTTTCTATTTGCCATATAGCTATATTTTTCCAGAGTTTAAAGACATATAAAATCAACAATTAAACCTATTCCTGTTCATAGCCAAAAAGGATTATAACCTTTTGCATTATAATCAAACAATCATTCTGGAGGAAAGCATCCTTTGAAATACGAACAAGCACTAACAGGTAGAACAGTCCGTGCTGTGAATTTCTTTTCAAGACCATAAGCAGATCTCCTAGAAGAAAATAAATCTCCCATGTTGAATTTCCACTGGCTGAAAATTGCTGAAGTCACTCAAGAAAGGAGTTCCTTTGAAATTTGCAAAAAAATTGATTTTTATACTACACTGTTGAGTGAAAAGGCAGAAGGTGTTTGGGATCTGTTTGTTTTCTGGAATCAGGGTCAGGATGGGATTTGTCTTTTATAAAGTTCACAAAAGAATGGAGCTGAGATAGTTGTGCATCAATCCTCCTTTTTGGTGGTGGTAGTTGTGGTTGCTAAGGAGCAGCGTGGGATATATTTGACCTCTAATCTAGCAATAGATGTTGTCTCTACTCAAATGCAAGCAGTATCATTACTATCTGGTATAAAACAAGCAAATATAATCCTTTCTTTGTTTCCTTTCACGTGGAAGAGAAGGAGGAACAGGAGCAAAAGCAGTGACTGGTCCAAAGCTTACCTGACCTAAGTGAGCTCGAGGTTGGAGAGGTATCCCCTCAGGTTAAACTATGAATGACTTAATCTGCATCCCATTAAGGCTATTTTTATATCTACATGGAGTGAGGAGTAAAGTGGGTAGTGAAGTTTCTGGAGAAAACTTTCAATATTTCAAAAATTGTGCGTTCCTCTCTTTTTGGGTAGAGCACTGCAATGAGCCGTGTGGAAAATGGATAGAGGTAAGACTGCCAAGTAGCTGCAAAAGCTAAATTTGATTTAATTCAATTTAATTAAAGGCTATTAAGGTGATTACACTTGATGCATTTCATTACTTTCTTTTCTGCCACTTTAAAATTACAATTGGGGTAGAACTTTTGGAAGGTGCTTACATGTACTTCTGGTCCATAGCTTTTCATTTTTGGCCTAAATAGAAGACAAGAAAATGCCAAAAAATGTCATGTTACTAAAATATAATAAAGCCCCTTTTGTGTTTAAAACTGCTTTCATGTTTTTAAAACAAACAAACAAAACAAACAATTGTCAATCTGCATCAGACCTTCACAAAGCTGTGCTGCTTCGAATCCCTGTGATATCAGCTTTAGATACCAGGAGGAAAACAAGCCAGTCAGAAGTCTGCATCTTCACCACTTTATGAATTGATTAATCCCTGCTAATTTTACCAACAAGAAGTTTCCCATGATCATGTTTACCATTTTTATTAAAATGGAAAGTGCTATTTTCCTTGCTCCATTCTGGCTCTATGACTGTTCATGTGCTACTTCCAGGTGTATTTGGCCAAAAGAGCAGAAAAAGACTTACTCTTAGCGCTGCTGTTCCACTAGCTGAGGACAGAGTGCTCTTATTAAAAATTGTTTCCTTTTTTTTATCCATACCCCTCCCCTTTAACTGCAACTTGTCAATGGAGCTTGTTTGGTCATAAATTTAGTGCTCTTTTAGAAGAGTGCTAGATCTGTATTCAGAAACAGCCCAGTTGATGAGTTGATGTACAAACCTATACTTGTAACTGTTTAGGAAACCAGTCCACTTAACAAGTGGTTAAACAAAACATTTTAAGTACTGAACTATACTCAACCAACTGATAGTAGTGACATGATAGCGGTATTCCAATATCCAAGGGGCTGACACAAAGAAGAGGAGGTTAACCTATTTTCCAAAGCACCTGAAGGCAGGACAAGAAGCAATTGATGGGAACTAATCAAGGAGAGAACCAACCTAGAACTAAGAAGAAATTTCCTGACAGTAAGAACAATTAATCAGTGAAAAGACTTGCCTTCAGATATTGTGGGTGCTCCTACATTGGAGAGTTTAAAGAAGAGATTGTGGACAACCATTTGTCTGAAATGGTATGGGGTTTCTTGCTTGAGTAGGGGCTTGGTCTAGAAGACCTCCAAGGTCACTTCCAACTATGTTATTCTGTTAACTCTCCATCACCCTTTTTAAGGAAAAGTGAATGAAAGTGGTTTTGATAAGTAGAAGAAAACATAAAACAAAGGAACCCAAACTTTTTTTCAATGTTTCTTATGTTAAAATAATAAGAAAATATGAATATATTCCAGCTCAGAAGCTGGAGCATAGCACTTTAACATGACTTTCTGAATTTGCAAAGCTTTAAAAGGGTGCTCCATTTCAAAGAACCCCTGAAAAGCAATGCCTTCTGCTCCAAGAAGAGTAGTAGTTTCATTGCTTTCCTTTGCCTCATGTCTAAAGCCTTCAGAGTTTCATAAAAGCTTCTTCCAATGGAATTTGCTTATTGGAACTACCAGTGAAATACTGTATTTTTCTATGATCCAGTGCCATTTGAAATTAATTTGATAAGGCTTATCAGAAGATCATTGGAAGTAGATAGAAATATTTCACTAGAAATAAATCAGATGACCTCTTCAGGGCCAGTTTGTCAGAAGTCTTATGTTGTTCCCTCAAAGCTTCTATAGTCTCTGGAAAACAGGGACCCCTGAACCCCTCAATTTATTTGCTAATAAAGATTCTCAGCAATGTAGCTGAAAGGAATTAAAGTTGGAGGAGGCTTTTTTGTTACAGATTAATTCTTATTGAACATAGTTGTTCCCACCAGTATGTTTTTGTCCATGTGTTCTTCAGCAGTTTAACTGTCTCTCAGCAACAGCTATTTAAAAACACCCAATTCAAGATATTTTGACTACCTTGAAGAAAGTCCAATTTAGATTATCAAAGGCTTTCTTTGCATCTAAAACTTCAATTTGTTTTTGATTATGTTGCTCCAAATATTCCAAAATATCAAACACATTACTAATATTATCCTGTAAATGTCTTTTAGGTAAAAACTCACATTGATCCTCATGAATAAATTCTTATTTAATTATTTTATTTATTTATTTGACTTGTGCGCTGCCTATTTTGCCTAGAGGTGACTATTCTTGCAAAATTATTTTCAGTCTATCAGTTAGTAGTCATCATTCACTAATTATATTGGCATAGTTGATTTTCTCAAGTGAAACCCTGTCTTTTTTTAGGTATTAATGCTGTATTGACCTCTTTCCAATCCTCTGCATGTTTCCTCCCTATAGAATATAGTCCATCATGTTTTGGAAAAGTTGTAAAAGTTCATCCTCAAACGATTTATAATAAAAATGTAATAATCCATCTGGTCCAGACAGCTTTCCTAGTTTAATTTTTTTTTAAGTTCAGAAACTTTCTTTACCCCTACTATAATAGGTCCATTCATAATTGGTCTCTGTTCTTCAGTTCCTCAATAATTCTCAGTAAACTTTGTTTCTTTAGATATTCATCTATTTTCTCTAGAGAAATGTTGTTTCCATTATACAAATTGGAATAATATTGATGGAATGTTTTTATATGACTATATTGTCTATTAATACAGCATCTCATTTTTGTTGTTGTTGTTAGTTGCGAAGTCGTGTCCAACCCATCATGACCCCATGGACAATATTCCTCCAGGCCTTCCTGTCCTCTACCACTTTCTGGAGTCCTCCTTTTAGTAATTTCAATATAATTTTCTTTCTTTTTTTCTTTTTGTAATTTATATGATAGCTACTTCCTGGTTTATTTGCAAACTCATTTTTTTTGCTTTATATAATTTGATTTTTATTTCTGTTTCTCTTACTGTTAACATTGTCATTGTAAAAGCTTAATTTACTGAGAAATACTTAACTTCTCTAGATATTTACTTAATTCTTCTTTTGTCTTTATTTCATCAAAATGACTTGTATTTTATCTTGATTCTTCTCTTTAAATTCCTGTTGTACAAAATAATTTTTAATAAAAGCTATATTTAAGCCATTCTTAAAATATTGCTTTTATCTAAATTATTTTCAAAAAATATTTTTTTTTATAATCCTTTGCTATTGCTTTCTGTAGCAACATTTCATTTAGTCTCTATCTAAAATAATTAAATTTTCTTTTATAAACCATATTCACAGGATTATGATCCAAAAATGTCTTTGGTAATATCTCTTTAGAAACCTTGTAATCAAGTTCTTTGAAATTCAAATCATGTCAATCCTTGAAAAAGTAGGTATACTTCTGAAACTGCCTTTTTTCTAGTAGTATATTTCATTTCAGTAGAGGACCATATAATCCATTAATCAAGCATGAATTGACAAACATTTCAGCTTTCTTCTGGATTTTAAAACCTAATCTGTGAGAGCAAGTAGCACTGAAGTGAATGGACTTAAACTAAAGAAGCATTTGGAGTTAAAATTCATGAATGATTCAAGAAATTAAAGGGTTAAACCTTTTAAATATGGAACTACAAAATTAATGGAGCAGTTTAAACTATCCCAAGATTTAATGAAATACACCACAATTTAAATTGCAATTAAACAGAGACATGTCTACGCACATTGTGTCTGTATACTAAATTTGAAAGAGCTTTTTTTTCACAAACTTGTTGAACTTAAAAACAAATCTGCATTGTTTTCTAAACAAAAATATCAAATGTTACCAATTAAATATATTAAATATTAAAAACAACAATTTTGAAGTACATGGAATAAGGTAACCCAGCATTAAATGCATAAATGTGAAAAACAATGTGTGAACATACTACATTTCTTACAATTTACTTCTGCTCTATGCATAAAACCAAAAAGATTCTTCAAGATCATGTACTTGTACTAATACTTTGTATATAATATTCTATGGAATATGTTATGCACTAGGTACAGGTGGCAAATCTGAATTATTTTCTATATGGCTTGAAATAGTGTCTTACTAGTTGTAGAACTGTTCAAATCTTGTGAAAAGGGACAATAGTTTGTTCAAGAATTCTTCTTTTTCCAGATATTTTTAGTACAAGGAAGCAGTAGGGTCAATGGCTGCTGCAGTAATGAAGGAAACTCCAGAATAGTTTAATTGGTCACAAATGAAAATCTATGTTATAAAGATACAGAACAAAATAATAAATCTGGTAAGGTCCTGTTGATCAGACTAATCTTCACTTCAATACTTCCAAAAACAAAAAACAAAAAAACCACACCCCAGAACCTATTGCTTCACTAAGAAATGATTCATTCATTCATATAATCATACAGTGGGCATGTATCTTGCCAATTATCTAGTCTGATTCCCTGTTCAGTACAGTTTACTAAAACATGTTAAAGGATACTTCAATCTTTGCTTGAAGATCTCTGCTGAAAGGAAATATGATACCTTATGAGGCAACCTATTCTACTGTGAGTCAACCTCATTTACCAAGAGGAAATTCTTCCTAATGTCTAGCCTGATTTTATTTTCTTGCTGTTTCAACCAATTTGAACCAATTGGTTCTGCTTCTGCTCTCCAAAGCAACAGAAAACAACTCCACTCCCTTTTCCTTATGACAACTTTAGAGATCTGACTGCTATCATATCTCTTCTTCGGTCTTCTCTGGATAAGCACATCCAGTTCATTTAATCATTCCTCACAACATTTAATTTCTAGTCCCTTAAGTACCTTGGTAGTCTTCTAAACTTGCTCTAGTTTCTCTATCTTTTTAGATTGCAGAGTACTGGATACAATATTACATTGGGGAAGTTACCAAAGGAGATTTGAATAGGAAACTTATTTTCTGGAAAGTGGTCTCTGTGCTTCTGTCAATATTGCATTTACTATTTTAGCAGCTGCATCATGATTGGCTCACGTGCAGCTTGTGACTATTGGTACACCCGGATCTGCCAAGTTAGAGCTCCCCCATTCTGTATCTATTAGAATAGAATAGAGCTGGAAGGGACCTTGGAGGTCTTCTAGTCCAGCACCCCATCTCAGACAAGTGACTGTCTAGCGTCTTTTTAAAAATTTCCAGTGATGGAGTGCCCATGATTTCTGGGGGCAAGCTATTCCAGTGGTTAATTGTCCTCACTGTCAGGAAGTTCTCCTTAATTCCAGGTTCATTCTCTCTTTGATCAGTTTCCAACCATTATTTCTTGTCCTGCCCTCTGGTGCTTTGGTGAATAACATGACCCCTCTTCTTTGTGGCAGCCCCTCAAATACTGGAATATTGCTATCATGTCTCCCCTATTTCTTCTTTTCTTTAGAATAGCCAAACCCAAGGCCTGCAGCTATTTTTCATATGTTTTAGTCTCCAGGTCTTTGATCACTTTAGTTGCTCTTCTCTGAATTTTTTCCAAACTCTCAACATCTTTTATGTGGTATGGTGACAAAAATTAGCAGTGGTATTCCAGGTGTGGTCTTACTAGGGTTTTATAAAGCGGTACTAATACCTCGCGTGATCTTGATTTCTTCTATATTTCTTTCCAGATGCAAGACTTTAGATTTCTTCCTGTTAAATTCTATCCTGTTAGTTCAAGACTCTTTTTGAGTCCTCTATTTCTCCTCTAAAGTGTTAGCTACTCCTTCTGGTTTTGAGTGATTTGCAAATTTGATAATTATCTCCTCAATCAATCCAGAGTCTTTTACTCTTTTCTGGTTTATCCTGAGCTGCAACTCTTTCTTTGAATTGGTGGCACTGCAGTGGTCAACACATAACTGGCTACAAGAAAGATGTGATCTGATTACCTATCCTTTGAATGATTTTCTCCAATAAGGAATTTTGCATTTGTCCGCATTCAGTTTCAGATGGTATTTTCAGTTTATTTCTCTAACAATGTGGTTTTTTTTGTCTTTTAGAGTATTAACTAATCATTCA
Organism: Protobothrops mucrosquamatus; assembly: GCF_001527695.2. Taxonomy (NCBI): domain Eukaryota; kingdom Metazoa; phylum Chordata; class Lepidosauria; order Squamata; family Viperidae; genus Protobothrops; species Protobothrops mucrosquamatus. Next base: position 479,230 of record NW_015386489.1, read on the forward strand.
GTTGTGTATTATCTGATATATTTTCCTCCACTTCAAAAGATTAATAAAAAGAAGGGCACAGTTTTGTGTTGTGCGCCAGTTGTGCCCTTTCCAGGATTATTGTAATGTGCTCTACATGAGGCTGCCTTTGAAGAGTATCCATAACTTTCAATTGGTGCAGAATGTGACTGTATGGAGAAGTCAGATTCACTTAACAACTTGTGTTGCTAACTTAACAACTGCATTGATTCCCTTAACATCTGTGGCTGGAAAGATCATGAAATGGGGCAAAACTCACTTAATAACTGTCTTGTTTAGTAGCAGAAAGTTTTGGCTTAATTGTGGTTGTAAATCAAGGACTATCTGTATAACATTTCTTTTTTAAAAATCTGCCCTTCATCCCTCTGTTTAGATTATTTCTGACCAGTTGCATAATCACTATTTGTAGATACAGTAGTCCTGGATGAAACAAATTATGTACATCAATTCCTTCCAAGCTAGTCTGACCATCTATCAATACCATCTGCTAATCACACAGCACTATGATTTTGAATGGTTTTCTATAGTGTGGTGATGCTGAGAAAGTGAAGAGCAGCAAATAAACTCATTTAACCATTAGCTTTGCTTAATATGCCATGTATGCTCTAAATCAGTATACTACTGTCCGCCAGCAGAAAGACACAACAAAAGATTTAGAGGTACGATAGTGTTTGGCAGCAGAGATAACAATTTGTTTGCTGATGTAATTTTTAAAGAACTTGAGAAGGAGTGGAGACCACTTTAAAATAACTGGGTAAAAAACCCTTGAACTGTGAAAAGCAAATGTAGAATTCCAATTCTGCAAGAACTATTATGCCAGAAACCTTTATATACCGTAACATGCTAAGCATGGGTAGTGCTAATCTCAGTTAGATTTTTGTGGTTTAGCAAGCAGTGCAGAGTGTATCCATTGGTTAGTTTATGATTTAGTACAGGGGTATCAAACTGCCGGCCTATGGGCCGGTTTCATCATACCAAAGCTGCACCTACCCCATTGCCGGCAATGCAAAAAGAGTCGCATTATGAGTTGCATTATGAGTTTACAAGTTGTGGTTTGTAATGTTTATTAACAATCTGCAAATGCTACTCAGTGACAGGATTTTCTGAGTTCCCTACAATCAGAAAACATTAAACTATAACTACACCAGGAAAGTATTTTAAAATATTCTTATATATTTCAGAATATTTAATAATACCTTTTAAAACTGAGTTGAACAACTTCCTTCAGATTATAATAGAATAACAGAGTTGGAAGAGACTAGAAGAGGTCTTATAGTCCAATCCCCTGCTCAGGCAGGAAATCCTATACCATCCAGACAAATTGTTGTCCAGTTTCTTCTTAAAATCCCCCAGTGTTGGAGAACCCACAGTTTCTGGAGGCAAGTTGTTCCACTGGTTAATTGTTCTAATTAAGGAGAAATTTCATGACAGTTAGAACAATTAATCAGTGGAAAAACCTGCGTCCAGAAGCTGTGAATGCTCCAACACTGGAAGTTTTTAAGAAGAGACTGGATAGCTATTTGTCTGAAATGGTATGGGGTTTCCTGCCTGAGCAGAGGATTGGAATGGATGACCTCCAAGGTCCCTTCCAACTTGATGATGATGATGATGATGTCAAGAAAATTTTGTTTAATTCCTTGATTAGTTATTCTCCATTTCTTCTTGTATTGGCTTCAGAATAGATTGAACCCCTGTTCTTTGTGGCAGTCCTTTAGATATTGGAACACTGCTATCATGTCACCCTTAGACTTTCTTTTCATTAAACTAGACATACCAAATGTCTATAACCGTTCTCCATATGTTTTACTGTGGGCCAGTTTTGGAATTTAAATTGCATGCTAAGATTAGCACTCTAAAAACCAGGTGGGATTTGGACAAAATCTGAATTTGATTTAATTAACAGGAAATAATTAAGCATGATCAACATTATTCTTCATCTCTTTAATTATTTTATCCTTCTATCATATTGCAGAGTATTTTCCTCTGGAGTCTCCAGATGCATAACTTACTTGATACTTTAATAAACTATTTTTTTAAAAAACTTAATAAGTAGATGATAATTCTCTGAAATGGTGGTGGCTGCTGTGGGGGGAATGCCAACTAGGGACAGTCAGATAATTTGAATGGCATATTTGTTTTCTATCAAATTGCCAAACTAATAAATTCCAGGGACAGAATTGCTCTGCCCTTATGATCTATCTCTTGTGCTTTTTTCTAAACATAGACCTTATACTCTTCTGAAAAATAAAATAAAACTGTGTGTAAAAATAGTCTGACAGCTGTAGATGTAGAAGAGGAGCGTTGGATGCAGCAGGCAGATGCTCTTCTGTGGCTGCTGCCGGGACGTCTTCTCACCCATGTTTGTGACTCTCAGTTAAGCTGTTTATAAACACAGTTCTAGTACTTTTCAAAATTAGTGCTAAACTGATGTCCAAAAAGCTCTGTAGAATTTTGGAAAAAAATGATCACCCTGATTTCTTTGTCCACAAACCATGTGAGATATCCCCTACCATGATTATATAAAACTTCACAGAGATTTTTATTTTGTACTCAACTGGCATTCAAAAACTACTTTCCATCAGAAATGGAACTAGGTGGAAGATTCCCTTCAGTTGGGACGTGGTTTTTGGTCTATGCAGAGCCTCTACCATATTTCAACATAGGATGAATAATATGTCTCTTGACATTCTAGACCAATTCTTGATGGCTTTTCTATATGATCCTTCATTCTTGCAATGCACAACATTTGGCAGACTTGTAACTTCAAGAATTGGGTAATCCTCTGCATATCAGCATTGAGATACTACTGTATTACCCAGATAAACCAGACAGGAAACAGGATTAGATAAATCAATTCTACTTTATTGCAAGATACATTAAGAGAATCTTACAAGTCTGAAGGCACAAACTTTCTGCAGCCACTTTTAAGTACTTAGGGTAGGTCCTTCCTAAGTTTCTTTTTCTGACTTTTAAGCCTCTAGGGGTTCATCCCTCTCTTGTCTAATTATTTCCTAGGCAGCATCTCTCCCCCATCCCCCGTTTCCCAAGGTCATTCACACATTCCATTAGAACTACAGAGCCGCTGAACACATCAGGTTTCTATTTATATAGAAACTGAATAACTGCATCACAAAATACATGAAATATTGTTATAATTAGAGTATGAGTACAAAATTGCTTATGCAAGATAATCCTATTTTATTATTTGTTTCAGTCTAGATGCATTTCACTGTCATAAATATTATTTATATATATGGATCTTGTCTCATTAGTTTCTACTTGTTCCTTTCAGGCAATAAGCACTAGTAGCTATGCTACAGACTAAATTGTTAATTTTTGCTGAGGGAAAATTAATCTTTGTGCCAATGATAACATTCGGCATATGTAGTTTAATTCAATAGACTGTTCTTTATTATTAAATTCAGTTTGAGGTTGAGAATGATTGAAATTATCTCAAGGGTATATTTTGTATAAAAATAACATGAAGCTGAACTACTAAAATATCAGCCATGGTTGAGTGATATTAACCACATGAAAAAAAGATGTAGAGAGCATTCATATATAACATGAAAATTAAGTATAAAACCACATGCATGTTTTTTTAAAACTTTGAAATGCACGTCCATCTTTTATAAAGTCTTATGTTACCAGTCTTAAAATGCAATGGTATACATTGTGATTTAGTTTATGCAATTTGTAAGGCTTGAAGAGAAGATAGAGATGAATGCTATTACTGAACAATTACTTCCCAGAATACACATTACTGATTTTTTAATCAAAGTATGCTAACTTTTTTTTGCAGTCATGTACCATGGCACAGTGCGGATTTTTGAGCTAAATATACTATGTATATCTCTGAATATACCTTTCTTCCATTTTTTTCACTGAAATAGAACATTAGCAACTATGATCTATTTACTTTCCTGGAATATCAGACCTGACTTTCAGCATTTTTCCAAGATTTAACAAGTTTTTCCCAGTCTTATCTGCAAAATACTAGACATTTAATGAGACTTACAGAATTACCCACCCATCAAGGTTGAGAAACACAACAATTTATATATATCTACAGTATATCTATATATCTATCTACATACATGAATGTATATGTATGTATGTGTGTGTGTGTGTATATATATATACACACACACATCATATACATATACAAATACAACATATACACAGACATATATAAAGAGCATATTTATGTTGTATATTTTTCTTTCTCCCAGGAACTTTGGAAGATGGGTTAATTGGGAAAATGAGATAATAGTACATTTATATATACAGTGAAAAATAGTTTATTTGATTTATAATTGACTTCTTCACTCCAACTATTTCATTAAAGTTACAGTACACAGAGAGATACACACAAGAGATTCTTGTGCTCAGATCTTCTGTATAACATTATTTTCATGAAGTCTTTTTCAGCTGCTGCATTGAGAGAATCTTGATGGCTATTCCAATATTTCATTAAGACAAAATCCCTCTTTCAGACAATTTGGGTTAAGATATCATCACGAACTTCAGGCTAGGAAGCAAGAGTATATCCTGTGAAATTTGTGTTCCCTTTTTACCTTTACTTTTGGATATTTGCTTGTTTAATGCAGTGTGAACATGGGAAGCCAGCGTGTGTAGATTCCACAGATGTCCAAGTGATATGTGAAGTATCACATATCACATATCAAAGCCAGAAGGAAGTTCAACACAGAGATAGTTCTTGTCTTATGATTAGCATACCTTTGATAAAAAATTGAGATGAAATGAAGGCCTTCAAGGTTCACCATGAGTTCTCGTAGATACGTAACCAGACATCTATGAAATTGTGTTTTATGGGTATTTAAAAATGTATCTTGCATTGGGCTTTTTACTCTGTTTAATTTAGTTAAGTGTTAAACTTGATTATTAATGACACAATCCACAGGAATCTGAAAAGTTCTGTGGTGCAATTCTCACTGAATAGAAATTCTGTGCTTATTAGTTAGTTAAATATTTGGGTCTGACTAAAACAGCATAGACTCAGTGATTGATGGTTATAAATTTAAAACAGACATCATGTAAGAAAGGTTTGCAGCTTATTATAATATGCAGAAAATAACTTAGGGCAACTTAATATAGGAACAGGGCTAGTGAACACATTTAGATTTTGAGTTAAAGAATTATCATTAGGACGATTTCATCTATTTACAAAATGGTTGCCATAATGGTGAAAGCACTCATAGAATTTATTTTTAAAGTAGTACTTTAAGTACTACAGCTAACTGATTGCATTCCTTAAAATGTAACATTGGGTATACAATAGTGTTCTGGTTCTAAAAATTGTTCTATGACAATTATAAGTAGAATATTGTCATATGAAGTCAGGTGGTATCAAATTAAATAAATAAATATAATAAACTCTCATAGGAGAGCAAGTGTAGTATAGAAGTTAAACTCTAAAGACCGTTGAATCCATGGTCATCCATAGAAATCCATTGGGTGACTTTGGTCCAATGGCTATTTCTCAGCCCAATGTACCTCACAGTGTGATTATAATTATTATAATCAAAAAATATTTAAAGAGAGAAAGCTTAAGCACTCGGAAGAAAAGTGGTATTCAAATCTGAGTAATGGATTGTAAAAAACCCAGTGGAAACCCAGGGCTAGGGGTATTGAATTAAACCCATTGCTTGGGCCTGATTGCCTTCCTTGATCATTGTAATTTAATATAAGATTGTGAATAAATTCCATAGATATGCTTGCCAAATGAAAATACTGATTATGTTGGATTTAAAAAAAAAACATCAGTGGAGAAAGGCATATTGTAGCCCATTCTGAAGAATTCATTATAAATCCCAAATCAAACAAATATGACACTTGTTTTACAATGTTCTGTTGCCACAAAAATGTTTCTGAAATCTAGGAATGACTCTCAGCTATATACATGCAGGTCCTTTTTCTCCAGGGAAGTGTATCTGTGTGTGGTGCTATGGGTTCAAGGCTTCAGTGTACAGATAAACTGCTGTCTTGCATACACTGCCCTACTGTATGTTCTGGCAATTACTCACTTGAGTGGACAGCATGTAATTTTTTGCTTCTCCCAGGGCACTAGTAACTTGTACTTCTCTGCTTTTTAATGATTTGTTCAAAGGCTTTTGATGAATATGTGCATTATATACCTCAGAGCTATGCCAGCCTATTTAGCATCTGACTTGATGCCCTTTTCAGAGCTGTACATCTTGGAAGTGCTTAAAAGTGAAACGTTCACAAAAATAGGTGCACTGGAGTATGGAAACACACGTTGAAAAGATGTCACACATGAACAACTTATGTAGGAAAAAGCACAAGATACTTCCCCTGGGTAATGATAATGTGAATCTGAGGGCAGGGAGCCGAATATTTCTCTTTGAATAGGACTTTTAGACTCCATCGTTAACATGAGTCAGACAATCAAAACAAGGGTTGGAGTGTTCCTAATCTTAATCTCCAGGTACAGACCAGGTGCAACCTAACATTTCCTTGGGAGGACTAATTGATATGTGGTCTATTGCTGTTATATTTTATGGCATTCCATACTGACTTTTCTGTCCTTATAAATCAACTCACATTCCTTGGATTATTCTGTTTTAAAAACAAATAGCAAGCAAGCACATGAAAATAGACTCATGATCTGCCATTTCAATAAAGAGGGCTAAGAGAGGTTTGGAATAATGAGCACATGCTCATTAAAGGTTTCAATAAAAGAATAAATCAATATAATTGTAGAGTGGGGCAAGGAGCACAATAGAAAACGTACACAAGCTAAGTGATGAATAACACATCCACTAGGAAAAGAACCTGTTCCTTTGGGTTATTTTGTCTTTTATTAGGCAACAGCTTGAAGGAGAATGTTTCTTTGCTTTGACTACTTTCATTGTTGCAGGACAGGGTTGATATGAGGAGTGGGTGGTGCCAGAGACAAAAGTGTACAGGAACATCTTTCTCTTTTTTGTCTGCTCTTCATCTTCTCCTGATTCAGGACCCAGACGTTGTTCATGTCTAATAGTAAAGAACAGGTTGGCAAGACTATGTATACATGAGTTTTTACTTAATGACAGGGAGTACCATCTCGTTCGCAACTTGTGTGTAATTTGGGGATCTCTCTCGACTCTCTGTTCATGCTTGGAGAGCAAAGATCAACTGTTTTCAGGACAGTTTTTGCATAGATATATCTAGTGTGCTAATTATGCCTGTTCCCAAATACATAGAACTACAAATTAAATAACTTCAGCCTATCTCAAAAGATTCTGAATTTCTGTGGTAAACCACACAAGATCTCAGTCAAGAACTTCAAAATCTCACAAGATTTCAAGTGAAAAATGCCAAAAATATTGTGGAATTTGGCAATTTTGTGTGATTTTTCCATGGATATCTTTCAGTCCTTGTATTAGCATAGCAACCCTCTACTAGTCAGATTTCTTTGTTTCAGATTTCAGGAGCAGAATCCTTAAAAAAAAAGTCGGCCTAGTTGAATGAATAGTAATGAATAGCAGAGAGGTAATGTGCCAAGAATTTCAGGAGATTCAAAGCTTTTCTTCCAAATAATTTTCTCTTTGCCCAGTGTGGCTATGGTATTAGTCTCAGACTATGGAGACCTAGGTTCATTCTCAACCACATAATTCTTTGGGTGACTTCAACCTTTTCAGCTCTATCTACCTTACATGGTAGTTGCAGGAAAGAATGGAAGAGGAAATGCTGAATATTCACAGCCATTCATGATGTCATTACAACAGGCTCTACATAGGCTGCCTTTGAAGACCTCTCAGAGGCTATAGCTGTCCAAAATGCAGCAGTTCTAGTTATGTCTTGATATCCCTATGTAACACAGTTATTTTGTGAGATACATTTTTTGCCAGTGGGTTTAGGGTGCAATTCAAGCCCTTTATGGCACAGGGCAATATTATTCACAATCACACCTCTTTCTGATTACCTATGCTATCTGTTAAGTGTTCAGATCAGGAACAAAAAAGAGTATTCCTTTACAGACTAACAGTAATTTGTAGATCACAGATTGGGACCATTGTTCTACTGATAGGTTTCAAACTAGTGAACTGATGGACAAATAGTACACAGTACAGAGGTTTCCTGCCAATTTAGGCAGTTCTTGATTTAGAACAGTTCATTTAGTGACTATTCAAATTTACAACAGCACTGAAAAAAGTGACATGACTGTTTTTCACACTTCAGACTGTTGCAGCATCCCCACGGTAATGTGATCAAAATTCAGATGCTTGGCAATTGACTCATATTCATGATGGTTGCAGTGTCCTGGGTCATGTGATCATCTTTTGTGACCTTCTGACAAGCAAAGTCAATAAGGAAACCAAATTCACTTAACAACCGTATTACTAAATGATTTACTTAACACCTGTGGCAAAAAAGGTCATAAAATGGGGCCAAGCTCATTTAACAAATGTCTCACTTAACAACAGATATTTGGGGTTCAATTGTGATCATAAGTCGAGGACTACTTTTAGTTGAGTTTGAGCGTAATGTATATTAGTCCTATAGTTGAAATTCAAAATACCTTCAAATATAATGTGTAACTCTTAAAATGTTGGAAGCTAATGTGCTACAAATATTATTCTAGTTATTTTATCATTACTATGTAGTCTCAGAAAATTAATTTCTTTTTGGAAGTTTTTTTCAGAAAGGAACCAAATTTTGGCAAAATTCTCCTGTATGAAATACAATGTTCTTGCATTAGCATTAACTGCATGGCATTAACTGCAATGTAGCTTAAGTACATAATTGAATGACAAGTCTTTTGCCTTGTAATCATATTTCCAGGATATTTTGGTAAAATTTTCAGTGGTAAAGTGCAGGATTCCTACAGCTCCCTTCATTCAATGTAGTCAAACATGAGTATGAATGTCTTGGGTTTTACTCTCTGGAGCTTTCCCATCTTCCATTAAATCCCAATGGGAAACATCATGAGAAATTCATCCTAGAGATTTTTCTTATATCAAGCATAGCCAGCCACCCAGACTGCAGAGTGATGGGCAGACATGTGTGATATAGAAACAACACAGAAACAATACTCCATCTTGCAATTATATAACTCAGAAGACTGACAAACGGAAGTTCACAGCACCTTGAACTGAGACAGAAAAACTGAGCTTCTTTTGCAGGAGAAGAACCCTTTTACAGAACCAAAATACATTTTGCGAAATATAATTAAATATTCAAAGGAAAAATTTCAACAACTTCCTTGAAGTTTAATAGCTTCATTTCAAAATTAAAACATTCCTCAGAGCTATGAAGCAGCTGAATATCTGGTATCCTAGTCCTAAACATACTGCTGCACAAACCTATGCAGAATAACTATTAGCATCCAACAGAGATTTCTTTTGAAATATTTAGATACTTTCATCACATTGAGATTTAGAGTGTGGAAAAATTGGATCCAGAGACATATCCTGGCTTCAGTGTGTTCTTGGAATACAATGTAGGAGCAATTCTGCATAGTGGGATGTCCTTGTAAACATAAGAAGTTCCTATACATTTGCAGAAATTGAATTTGTCTCAGTAGCATGATTGAGAGAAAGGAATAGAATAGAATAGAATAGAATAGAATAGAATAGAATAGAATAGAATAGAATAGAATAGAATAGAATAGAATAGATACTTTATTGGCTCAAGTGTGATTAGACACACAAGGAATTTGTCTGCAGTGCATAAGCTCTCATTGTACATGCAAAACAACAGATTAATAATAATCATAATATTGATTAGTAGTAATAGAAAAGTAAGTAGTAGAAAAGATGAGAAGGATAATAGTAATAGAGGCATACTACATGGGTAAATATACTTAAACATTACACCGTACTGTGGGAATTAGGTGTTCAGCAGAATGATGGCATGAGAGAAAAAAACTGTCTTTGTGTCTAGTTCTTTTGGCATGCAATGCTCTGTAATGGTGTCCTGAGGGGAGGAGTTGAAACAGTTTATGTCCAGGATGTGAGGTATCTGTAGATATTTTCTCAGCCCTCTTTCTGACCTGTGTAATATACAGTTCGTCAACACTGAAGTCTGTACTTGTCCTATTTGGTTGCTGTACTAAAACAGACAGTTATAGAAGAGCAAATAACAAATTCAATAATTTCTCTATAGAACTGTATCAACAGCTCCTGGGGCAGTCTGAACTTTCTGAGTTGGCACAGGAAGAACATTCCTTGTTGTGCCTTTTCAATGATGGTTCTAATGTTGAGTGTCCATTTCAAATCTTGGGAGATTATAGAACCCCAAAACCTGAAGGACTCTACTATTAATACTGTATTGTCTAATATAGTAAGAGGTGGTAGAATAATAGGGCTCCTCCTAAAATCCACTCTTATCTCTACAGTTTTAAGAGTGTTCAGCTCCATATTATTCCAGTTGCTCCACAGGACCAGTTGTTCAACCTCCCATCTATATGCAGACTCATCACCATCTCAAATGAGACCAATGACAGTTGTATCACCTGTAAACATCAGCACTTTAACAGTGGGATCCTTAGGGAAAAGAGACAAATTTACAAATTTTGTAAATGTACAAATTTTAAAATGTTCCTATTTGTTGGGATAAAGGCAAAACTCTTAAATTCCCTTCGCTGGATCTACTTAGAATTCTAGTTACAGCTCTCAGTGGAATTCTGGTGACATCTAAATTCTGTGCAGGATATAGAACTTCCAAGGAGGTGGTGCCTAAAATTATATGGGGTTCTAAGTGGCTGTTGGAGATTGTGAAATGCTGTTGAAGATAGTGCAGTTTCTTACTGTATCTTCAACAGTGAGTGTGTTCTGATTGTGTGGTACACTTTTATATTCAGTAGGGTGAAGTCCACCATTCTGCTTTGAGAAACTGCCAAATAATGAACCCAGAAAATTCCTTGCAGTTTCAATGAAGCTTTATTACAAGCACAGTTTAGTAGCAGAAGCAAGTTTGTTGTTTGTTTAGAATCAGAGATGTAGAAGTACCACAGGGCCTTTTTAACATCAACTGGCCTAAGCACTTAAGTATTCCCTGGCTACCTATGTTATGTGAATTATTAGCAGATTGGAAGTGACATCAATTAGTTATGTGGAGCTGACATTCTGATGGAAAATAAAAATGAGGTACTGTACATACAAATCTCAAATTCATCTCTACATTGCCTAGGGATTTTCTTTTCCCTTTCCTTCCCATAATATCAATTATCGGTTTATAATATAGTATTGTTGACTTAACAATGATGTATTTCCAGCTTAAGGCAGAAATGCATTTTGCATTAATAAACTGTTTTGAAATGTGTTTAAGGACTATTTTATTATAGACAGACAAAAAGGCTGCTACAAACTAAATTCAGCGGTCTCTCAATCACTCCTACCTGTGGCCTGTTGGTGGCGGTGAGCATTTATCAGTGTGGCAGGAAATATTATAGATGTGATAGACAGCTATTACTTCTTCTCAGACAGAAGTCCCTGTACCTTATATTCTCATTGCCATGGGAAAAATTCGCTTGGTATTTTCTTTCTGGCAACTGTGCGGCTGTTCATAATTTGATGGAAAATTGATTAATCACACATTTAACTCAATGCAAGATCTTCTGCACTGTAATAAATTATGGCCATTAATCAATAAGTACAAAGTAATTCCAGCAGTCTGGAGACATGCTGGTTTCTAATAGAAAAGCTTGCGCTCTGGCCTTCCTGCCAGTGACCACTTCATCTGAGGTATTTTGCACCTGCCTCAATCCAATTAGATGACATAATTAATGAATCTCAATGCACTTGATAATTTGTTATACAAAAGGAAGAATGTTTTGGCATATCCATTAAGTTCTGATGTACAGTCCTTTACACACTGAGAAAAAGAAGAGAGATGATTCAGGCCAGGCCTGAGAATGCAGTTGAAATCTTATTGGTCAGTTGTGTATAGTGCATGTAAGTTTTGAGTAAATAGTCAAATCAGAAGAAAAAGCCAGAAATAAATAGAACTCCTCCCATGGCTAGGAAATGAGTGGAAACTGTACATACACATACTTACACACTGAGACATTCAGGCCATCTTGCTCCTTTCATGATAAATTAAATGGTATGATTACAATAAGTGACTAGGAAGTATACTTTTCCAGCCAACCTAATCAATGTTTCCTTGGTTAGTATCAGTTACAGCTTTGCATATCATAGTACTTTTGCACCTGTTCTGTGGAACCAACAAATAGACACCCTATCAATTTTATATGAAGCAAAAAGTAGACATAGATTACAAGAAAGGAAAAGAATGGGCAATTATATCACTAGGAGAGAAAGGGAGAAGATTTTGTTTAAGGACTTTGGAAAAACAATTATCTGAGGATTAGAGAACTAAAAGGCCTTTCCAAACTGTACCTGAAAAATACCTCACCCACTTAATGCCTTCTAAGCTGTCATTGTGCTTGAACTTCAGTCCCAATGATTAATGGAAAGCTAGAGGGCACAGCTAGCAGCTAAAGCCTCAATTATGAAAAAGCAGTAACTAGTTTAATGTGCTGATGCCTTTATACTTAAAGTGACAGCTGTGAAAAATGGCAATATTTCCAATCATGCTTTAATAATTTATCATTCATTTATTGGCATCCTCATCACATATTAGTCCTGCTTCTGGGTTTCATGTTTTTGTTTTGTTTTGTTTTTGGTCCTTTGAAGTCCATGGTAGCTCAACAGAGGGAAAAGAAAATTGGTTTCAAATCTAAGAGGTTTACCTTCCTTTTGACAAAATCTAAATCTAATTTAACTTCACGAACATGTTTAGACTCTGATTACTACTTGTACTCTGTCTGATGCTGCCTTAAGAAAAATTACTACTTCTACTGAACCACCAAAACTAGGCAGATACGTCGCAGTATCTTCATATCCATCAGTGAAGATTATCTTTAGCTCGTATATATGTCCAACCATGTCTGACCATTTGGCATCGCAATTTTCCAGGAAAATGATGTTTCACCTGCATCATCATTGTGACATTTTAGGCATTAGGCCAAGTCATGCTAAAGGCTATATTTTACAGAAATGGAATTATTTTTTTATTCATCTTAACTGTTGCTTATTTGTTTGGTGTTACTTTGGAAGTTGTTTTCACTTTTTTCACTGTCACAGTTAATATCAGCTTCTCTTGGGTGGAATCACAGACAGTGATTCAAGGATCTGGCTCTCAGATAAATTATTTTATCATACTATGTTTGCAGGCATGAGCAAAACTGTTGGAATTCCATTAATGGACAAGTATTAAATATGAGCCCTATTTCTTGTATAGGCCAGTTGAATTATTGTGTTTTTTTGTCCCACTCATCTGGTGAAACTGGTTGGAAGCTTCACACTTTTGAAGAGGACTGAATAGTTATCACATGTCCCTTGTTATTATAATTAATTCGAGCTTTCGTTGTCCCATTAAATATTAAGGTTTGGCAACAATTTCTATAGAATCTCTAGAAGCTGCATTCAAAACATAGTGAAAATAGTTTCTGTAGCTTTTCGGTTCTGAGGTAACTCCAACGATATAGGGTTTTCTCAATCGCATCCCTTAATGTAAGAAACAAAACTTTTAGCCATATTGATAACCTGCCCATGAACTTCCCTTGTAAAGGTGTCAATTTGATGGTTCTAAGCTCTGCTACTAGTACTGTTAATTCTCAGCTTCATACTGACTTTTCTTCCCAAAGATGATTTTATTTTATAGATCTTGGAACTTTATAACCAGACTGCAAAATATTGTTAATTTTCAAAAATAATGTTAAGCTTCTTTACTCAGAGGTTCCACTGAATTGTTTTGCTTTGGAGTATTATTTGGAGATGAAAAAGAGATATTTTAAATGAAAAAATGCTGTACCATTTGACACATCATTTAAAATTATGCATCTATCCAGAATTCCTCCCTCCTTTATTTATTTATAAACCGCCTTTTTGCCCAAGGCAATTGGCACAACATTAAAAAAACAACAATGCAATTTAGTTAAGCAATCAACCTATTAAAATCCAATAAAATTTTATATCCTAATCAATTTTAAAAATGAAACAAAGCATAGAAACTATAAAGGCACTGAGGGAAAAATAGCACTTTTGTGTTCCTTCATTTCAAGCTTTCTTTGTCATAGGTAGAATTGGGATGTACATGGGTCTTTGCAGGACAGAGCAAAGAAGGGAAATAACATCAGGATGCAAACAAATGAGTTTCCTGCGTAAATATAATGATGCAGTTACGTAATTGCACTATTTGTATGATGATGAAATGACACATAAAGCATTTTACATCATCATTACCGATGCAGGCATGCAGAGAAATAAATGCTACAAAAAAGGTGATGCCTTTGGTTATTGGATAAGGTGCTGGTCTAGAATCCAGAAGACTGTGAGTTCTAGGCCTCCCTTGGACAGGAAAACTGACTGGGTGATGTTGGGCCAGTCACTCTCACTCAGCCCAAGAACTTCTAAGTTTCTTGTTATGGGGAAAATAAAAAGCAGAATATCATGTGTAAAGGGTGGGAAAAGGTATAAAGGTTGGAATATAATAATTACTTTTTTCATTCTATATATTATGTTCAGGTAGACAATATATTGCAGTGTAGTAGCCTGGATTTTGTTTTAATCAAAGCAGGTTTATATTATATTTTATTTATTCTCTAAATTCAAGCTAATGAATCTAGTATTTATTTGTCCAATTATTTTCTATACAACAATCCAGTGAAGTAGATTTTATGAAGAAACATTGGTTGCTTCAAAGTCATAGTGAACTTATATCCCTGAAAGTGGATTGAACCTGGTATTCCTGTTTGTAGTCTAAGACTTTAAATGCTACAACTATGCTGTCCTACACTCATCAAACAACAAAGCTGGTTCTTCTGGGTCACAAGAGACAATAATCATTATTCATTTTTAATTTAGTGGAGGAAAGCTTGTAGTGTTTGAAAAAATAATGTTCCTAATATTTTTTTCAGAGTGTCATTCAATTAGATGGAAAAACAATTGCTTCCATATTTTTTCAAGAAGAGAAAATAATTTAAGGAAATACTTACTGTACTTAATTTAATTACAAAGTAGTCAAAGATGGATATGAGTATTTTCTCTTTCATTTTCTGTAGCTTTCCCAGGTTCCCAAGAAGACTTCATGAGAAACTTCTTCCTAGAAGTTAAAAAAAAAGAAGAAATAGACAGAAGAACAACAACCAACAATATAGCAGAGTGATAGATATATGTATGATAGAACAACAAAATTAAAACCACATGCCATTTTTCAGTGATAAACTCATACTGCTGAAAGAAAGTCTTGCAAGGAGCATTTGGAGGGACTGGGTATGTTTGACCTTGCAAAAAATGAGTTTTCTTTATTGCTAAAGGATCTGAAGACGTATCATTTATTAATCTTAATTTATAAGAAAACAGATTCCAGGGAATTTTTCCTAATGTTAACAGATGTTTAGTGATGGACTTATTTAGTTTCCCTAAATATATTCATAAAGAACCTGGATAGACTTTTGTTGGGAATACTTTAATTCTTGCACTAAATACTGTATGTGCTGAGACTTTCAATTCGGAGACTGTATTTGGTTATGCTTTTCCACACATTTTTCTAGCTCTTGAGTTTGATGATATACCGGTAGTTGGATTCTTCCAATTTTCTGACTCTATGAATGTGACTCTTATATAAAACACAGATAAGAAAAATAGCTTTTCTGTTGGCCATGGATTCCAAGGAACATTCTCATTATTATCTTGCTACCTAACTGATAGACCATTAGCTAAGAGAAAGCAAAAAGAATGAAGTTTCATCCTGCTACTTAGTATGGAAAAAGAGAATAGTAGATAAGGATGCTGATAGGTAGTGGTAATGGAGAATTTTAAATGTTGTCCTCTTTAGAAAGCCTTTACAAGTTGGATGTGTCGCCAAGGTTTCTGTATGTTTTCTTATAGTATTTCAAATCTTAAAAAGCTGTCCATATGGGGTGTAGATGAAGAAACTTGAAGCAATCACAGCCTGCTATACAAATCAGCAGACACCATGGAATTTCTTTTGCTTCCATATAGAGCATCTCTTATGAATACAGGTGTCCTTTTGCTATTTGACCTGAGTCCTGAGTCTATATGCCCTTTGACAAAATATGCATTTATGTGAATTGCTGTGATTAACACATTTTGTATTTATATTTATATGAAATAGCAAGGATATCCAAATTATGACATGCCTAATTTCTTGGTATCACTTTTTGTCAGGAATTATTACATTTTGGAGTGATTAAAGCTGGTTTAAAATTGAAGCCTTTCAATAGTAAATAACTAGAAGAATAAAACACAGATGGCTCTTGAAAGACAAAAAAAGTGGAGGAAAAATGTAATCTGTTTGGGAATGAATCTTTACTAGATAAAGAATTTTCCTCATAAATTAAATATTAATAGCTTAAGTGCAGTGCAAATAAAAGTTAGCTTTGTTAGTCTTTTGAAGCCTAAAATAGAACATATAATTTAGTTCTTTACATAGGTTTATATCCTGCATGTGGATTCCTACTTACTTATTTAATTTATAACTTTCTATATTAATTCAATTGGTAAGACTGGTTATTAGACACGATTTCCAGCACTGCCTGTGTAGGACTGACACCTTAAAATGGTTAAAATGTTAGGACTTCACTAGTATTCTAACTGTCAGTTCCAGAAAACATCCTTAATAAGAAATATTATATTCCTATTTGTGAGTAAACCTGTTCCTTGAACTTTTACTTTGCCATCTGGTGTATGTTCCTTAGGAATTGTAGGACTTGACTCAATTTGTGCCCAAATTTGTTGGTCTCAGAGAAATAAATAAACCTGTTTCAGACTGTATCCATGATTCAACTTTATCCATGATTTCCTCATCAGGGGAAGCATGACAAGTATATAGAAAGCTGCTTATTACTTACACTCAATAACATGCACCTTTAATCTTTCAGGGGCTATTTTGAAAAGCAGTGTCAGTTCCACAGTTCTTTAATATTCATGTGCCTAACCTTTTTAGAAGCGCCATTTACTTTTCTTCAGAGCAATCCAGGTCTTTCATGTTTCCCCTTTTCTTCTGTTAAGCAAGATAAGAACAATGCTTTATTCTGTGAACAATGTCCAAAAGAGAGATTCTTTGTTTTTTTTTCCTCCTACTGCTTTGGCGCAATATTTCTAGGTTTCACTGAATTAATGCTACCTTAATCCAAATGTTATTTGTAGAATGAGCATTAGGTATCTTATTGGTGTCATTAAGTATACAGAGGTCTGGAGAGGCTTTAAATCCATTCTAATAAGCTCTTTGATAGTGTTTAAAAAGAGCTCTCACCAAATTCCTGCCCATTAAAAAGTAGATAGAAAAAGAGTGTGACATCAGATTTAAGCATCAAGTAATGGCTGGTCTCAGTTTGATTCTGATACTGCTCATGGCAAGTTGCTGCTGTGTATTTTCCTTTGTGCTATAATTTTCACAACAATCTCAAATGTCACGCAAAGGAGGCTTTGGAACACTAGCTAGCAAGTCTCTGTAAATTTGCCCCAAACTGATCTGAATGGTAAAATTATGCAGGGATACAAAGAACTCATCTACAGATAGTCCTTGATGTATTGAGCCCAAAATTTCTGTTGCTACATGAGATAGATGTTAAGTGAATTTTGCCCCATTTTATGACCTTTCTTCCCATAGTTGTTAAGTGAATCACTGCAGTTATGTTAGTAACATGGCTGTTAAGTAAATCTGGCTTGACTTTGCTTATCAGAAGGTCACAAACAGTGATCACAGGACCTTGCAACACTACAACTGTCATAAATAAGAGTCAGTTCCCAAGCATCTGAATTTTAACAATGCGACCATGGGGATGCTGCAACTGTGATAAGTCCCTTTTTTCAGTGCCATTGTAACTTCAGATGGTCACTAAATGAACTGTTGTAAGTCACCTATATTCACCATACTGAAACTTTTTTTTGAGTGCCTAGGTTCTATCTCATGTTAGATACATTAGGTCTTGCATTCATCTGAACAAAGAACACTTAATATAATATTAGAAATCCTAATAAGACAGTAGGTTTCTAACTGGGTTCAACTTCCTTCTCAGCAGGAGGAAATCTTTAGGGAATCTCTGTGCCCGAGGACACTGAAGGCAGAATTTCTATGACCCTCTACAGAGTAGACAGACTTGCATCGTTTTTGGCCTCCAAAAGCCTGTTTTATGTCTCTACCCTCTCAGAATCGTCTTTGGTAACAAGGAAGTAATCTGCATAGTTTATGCAGTTTTTAGGTTAAAATATGTATAACAATACTATAAAATATAAACTATTCTTAGGAAATAAAGAAAAATGCCACAAAGAAAGAATAAAATTAATCTAAAAAGCCAAGTCCCACTTACAGGACTTATGTTAGTTAAAACTACAGCATCCTAAATTGACCACTCACTACATCTAAGAATTGGTTCTCATGAATATGCCTGCACATGAAGTTTGAAAAATGGAGTAAAGCAAATACAATTTTAAGGATTGCAAGAGGCTGATTAAAAATCAGGTTATTACTCAACACCTAGTATGATCAAATTATCAACAGACGCCTCCCCTTAGTTTGTTACAGAGCACTTAATTTTGTTAAAAAAAAATCTTCAGTAGAAATGCCTTTGGTTAAACTTGAGAAAATGTGCATGGAAAGCATATGTTCTGCCATTACACAGGTATGATCTGTGTTGCCAATTTTGTTATGAAAGTGTTCCAAGCAGGATATTAATGTATTAATGTATATTAAAATTTATAGATGCAAATTGTGAATAATATAACAGAAATACAGTACATCTTATCAAAGCTGGAATGACAGGGATCAGTTCATTTGTGCATCTGCTTTGTTATTGTTTACAGTGCTAATTATTGATAAGAATCTTAAAGGTTCCTTTAGCTTTTTTTTTTATAAATGAAACTAATTGGATAGGACTTCAAGTACAGAACACTTTCAAATAAAGGTGAAACAAAGCAGCTGCTTTGACTGATGGATTGGCTGGCAAAAATTGTAGCCCATCTGGTACAACTTCCTACTTGCTGTCCAGACCAATCATTTCATTGTTCATGCAAAATATGGTTCTCTGTGACAGAATGCCAACCTAACTGTCTTATGAAGGGCTCCTCAGAGCCATACGTTCTGCAGTGAGCAGAAATTCCTTACAGCAATATCCCTTAGGGCAACTGGAGGCTAAAACATATAAGGAACAGTTGCTGGAATTGGGTATGTCTAGTTTAACAAAGAGGAGGACGAAGGGGGACATGATAGCAGTGTTCCAATATCTCGGGGGCTGCCACAAAGAAGAGGGAGTCAAGCTATTTTCCAAAGCGCCTGAAGGCAGGACAAGGAGCAATGGGTGGAAGCTAACCAAAGAGAGAAGCAACCTAGAACTAAGGAGAAACTTCCTGACAGTTAGAACAATTAACCAGTGGAACAACCTGCCTCCAGAAGTGGTGAATGCGCCAACACTGGAAGTTTTTAAGAAGAAACTGGACAGCCATTTGTCCGAAATGGTATAGGGTTTCCTGCCTGAGCAGGGGGTTGGACTAGATCACCTCCAAGGTCCCTTCCAACTTTATCATCATCATTATTATTATTATACATAGGAAGGAGTAAATAGAATAATGGGTCAGTTGAGGTAAAAGCACATCATCTTCTTGCTTCAAGTGAATCTTCTTGATCTATCTCTGGAATTTTTACTTCAGACACATGTCACCAAACATTTTGATTTGGCAGCATAAATATTTAAAATCAATAGCTGGCAGCACAGAAATGGGGAAAATTCCAACTCTTTGCTGCCGTCTGGAGAGCATACTCCAGAATTGCAGATCAAATTTTGGTAGCCCTAACATTAGCTGTGATGCAAGCTACCTGCTTTACTGTGCCTATGTTTTCTTAAATTCTTATGAGAGTTCACAAAAGTTTTGTCCTGTTAGATACCACAAAGGTACAGATAAATGGTAGACATGTTTTTTGTGTTGATCTGAAGACTAGTGGCTCTTGAGGAATATTAAAAGGTGAAAGAATTAATAGCTGAAAATATTGTCTACTTTACACTCTGAACCTGTGCTGATTTTTTTATAAAAAATATAATAAATCACAATGTAATCACCAGGTTTTATTGAGATTAGCAAGTGTGCAAAATCATGTTTCATTCTTTATTGAAATCAGAGAAATTAAACTAATAATTTATTTTCCATTTCATTTCCGAATGCTGTAAAATGTTTACATTTTCACTGAAAACAAAATGGTTTCAAATATAGTAATAAAGGGAGACTTGTAATAACACTTTGCTATAATGGCCTGTAAAAGAAGACATTCAGATTTAGAAAGCTCTGTTAACAGTTAAGCTTCCACTGACCACCTGCAGAGGATTGCAGGAAAAGCTGCCTTTTGATCTTCTTTGTGAAAGGATCTTAAAGGGTGGGAAAAAATAGAAGGGAAAATATATGTGGATGAACCTTAAAAGATATTTGGTGGAAATATTCTGTTTGGAACCATTTAGTCCTTTGAACAAGAAAAATACTATGTACAACATTAAATCTATGGCTAGAAAAAGGGAGGAACATCTGTGTTTAGGTCAAGCAGGATCAACATACATTTCATATAACTGTTAACTTCTCTTACAGGTCATTGCCTGTCTGCCAGACTCATTTGTAAAAAAAAAATAGTCTGTACTGTTAAAGAAGGTCAATAAAGATGCATCATTTTGACCTGAATAAAAAAAAAATGATAAGCTTCATTATTCTGCTACAAGAAAAAAACCCCAGCTTCTGCAGTAGGTTAAGCAATTTAGACCCATGTGCTAAGATCTATCCCATTTTACTTTAGAGATTTATGTAAATCCCTTTAGAATTGCACATGGAAG
Organism: Protobothrops mucrosquamatus; assembly: GCF_001527695.2. Taxonomy (NCBI): domain Eukaryota; kingdom Metazoa; phylum Chordata; class Lepidosauria; order Squamata; family Viperidae; genus Protobothrops; species Protobothrops mucrosquamatus. The sequence goes on from NW_015386489.1 coordinate 500,114, forward strand.
TATAAAAGAACCTTAGAAATCATAAAACATTTACAATTTAATATTTTTTTAATAGAACATCTATTTGAAAAAATAAACCTTACCACAACCATGGAAACTACAGTGGCTGCATCTTTATAATGGCAGAAAGAAGAAAGAAAGAAAGAAAGAAAGAAAGAAAGAAAGAAAGAAAGAAAGAAAGAAAGAAAGAAAGAAAAAGAAAATCACAGAATGTAAAAAAGAAATGTTGGGGTAAACATGCAGAAAAAATAAAAAAGGAAGAAGATGAAAGGAAGAACTTTAATAGCATACCCAAAAAGCGTATATAGGGCATATCATTTTTTTATTTCAAGCAGATTATACTCTATTTAACTATGTATAACATCTTCTTTACTTGTTCCCTTTAAGTGTGACTAAACTACAATAGTTTATGAAATACTGTAAAATTGACACAGAGGAATTAAAATGTGAGCAGTTTGGAGCAACAAGTATGTATTGATTAATTGGCTTTGCCATTCACTATGTAAAATGTTACACCATTGATAATTAAAATTGTAGAAAGCCTGTGAGAGACAATACAAAAATAAAATATTCATTTTTGAAAATAAATAGAAATTTTTTCCTCCTAGGAGATTGATGGAAATAATCAAATTGTTTACATCAGTGGACTATTTCAGTCCTCAGCCAATTTTTTGCTTTTTTTGCTTGTTGGTTAGGCTCACCAAGATTTGATTTATGGGAATATATTGTATATTTATGGTTGAGATAACATTAAACTCCTGGTCTAAATTATGCTCTTCCTGTTTTAACAAAATTTTGCATAATAGTAGTATACAGGTAATCCTCGACTTACAACAGTTCATTTAGTGACTGTTCAAAGTTACATCATTGAAAAATGTGACTTATGATTGTTTTTCACACTTTTGACCAGTGCAGCAATTTTGTGATCAAAATTCAGATGCTTGGCAACTGACTCATATTTATGACGCTTACAGTGTCCAGGGGTCATGTGACAAGCAAAGTCAATGGAAAAATCAGTTTCCCTTAACCATGTTACTAATTTACTAATTTACTATCACTAATTTGCAGTGATTCACTTAACAACTGTGGCAAGTAAAGTCTTAAATGGGGCAAAACTCACTTAATAAATGTTTCCTTAGCAACATAAATTTTGGGCTCAATTGTGGTCATAAGTTGAGGACTACCTGTATTTACTTTATAAGATATCTTTTATCCTAAAAGATACAAAAGAAAAAATGCTAGAGAAGCTGAGCGGGCTTCATTGCACTTTTCGTGGAATATCCACACAACCATTTTCTTGACTGTGTGAACGCCAAGTGGTAGTCAGTTTCAGCCTTTCCTATAAAGTCCTCTATACATATTGTCAACATTATGTACAAAGGAGAGGTTTGCACTCATGGGAAAAGATACCAACATTTCAGCCATGTATAAGAATATTCAGTCAAGGGGTGGAGCAAATATGGATTCGCTTCAGACAAAGCCTGAACCTCAAGCAAATGCAGATCCAAGTTGAGGCAGAATTCAAATAATTGTATACCAAGTTGGAAGCCAAATGTTTGATATGTATATAGAAGTTCTACACTCACTTTTTCAAGGAAGGAGACTGCAGATTGTTTTGGCAGGGAAAGGGTGGGCCACAGTGAGAGATGCAAAAAGTCACATGCATAGGTAGATCAAAATTTTCTGAGTTTTTAAAAAAAGTTCTTTAATTTTTTAAAAACTTATGGGAAGGGTCTACTATAGTTTTGTGGTTTTCCTACCAGGAAATAGTAGGAAGCTGTGCTTCTGAAATTTGGCTGTTGGAGTCAGTGCAAGCTCCAAGAGCAATATAAAAGGATCTGCAGCCAGCCTTGAGTATTTATTTGCCTAGTCCAGTCTTACTGTACAAGACATGGTTATTCAAGTTCCTCTTGTATGAGATAAGGCACTTCTAGCTGACCTTGGCTGAGCTCAAAAAGCTAAACTGAGTCTTGTTAGTGCTTGGATAAAACTACCAGGCAATCTCAGTGTTGTTCCCCCTCCCACCATCCAATGGCAAAGAAATCAATGGCAAATTACTTTTGTAACTTTCCAGGAAATAGATAAATAGATATGACCATGAAATTCAAGGGACACTATGCTTATTGTTAAAACAGTAGTAGAAAAAAAAACAAGAACTCCCACCTACAATAAGCAATCAATAAATGTATTCACCAGTATACCAGGCAAAACAAGCAATGATATTCTGCTGCTGAATTTATTTATAACATCCCCCTTGTGCTGATATATTATTTTTGCTGATGGATAAAATGTAGTGGGTATTGCAATGAATGCCCAAAAACGGAATTTGCCCTTAACAGTATTAATGGAATACCTCTCTGAAAAATAAAACTCTTTGAGAAGCTAATATAATAAGAAATGAAAACTATTCTTATATTCTCCAAAATGCCAAGACAATTCTATATTCTGGGTTCTAGGAAGTTCTAATAACAGCCTACTCGAACAGTCATTCACTTTTGTGGAATCTGTCTCTGAATGTTTTTTTTTTCTAAAGGCTTCAGCTCCTTGGGAATAAGCTATTGGTAGGACAGTGGGCAGCAATCAATGATGGAAGAAAGCAAGCCCTGAGATCCTATTTGAACTGGTATGCTAATAACTGTACAATTTCCAGCTCAATTGTCCCTAACTGGCATTCTAGACATTCTGTTCTCAATCAGCTTGCAAAAGTCCCAAAAATTTAACAATTGGCTCTCATGAGCTGGCTCCAGCACACTATTGCCCTTACCCATTACTGAATGAAGAGGAAAGAGATTAAAGACAAGGGGGAGTCTTCACAGAAATACCAATGGATTCATTATAAATAAAATTATATTTAATCAGTATTTTCCTGGCCATCCTGTCATATCACTTGATCCAACATCAAATAGAATGGCAAAGCTCTCAAAAGCTCTAATAGGAAGGCAAAGAACTTTATACAAGATTAGTCCATTTGTTCTTCTAGCCAACATTGTTTATATTGAGATGAAATAGCTCTTCAGTCTTCCAGAGCAAAGCCTTACCCATCTTCAACTCTGTAATATTTTAAACTATAGATGCCTGATATTGGATTTAGTACTTTTTACTTTGCAAACATATACTCAACTACTGAGCTAAAATCCACTGCTATACAAAGTCTACTGCATATTTACAACTCCGCAGAATAACAGAGTTGGAAAGGACCTTGGAGATCTTCTAGTCCAACCCCCTGCTCAAGCAGGGGATCCTATACATTTCAGACAAGTGATTGTCAGTCTTTTCTTAAAAACCTCCAGTGACAAAACACCCACAACTTCTGAAGGGAAGCTGTTCCATTTCAGGCAAATATACGATTTCGGACAAATTCCAGCATTTGTTGCAACCAAAGCTTCTTGTCTCAAAAGGGAGGTCCAGGAAGATTCAAATGGGGGTATCAGTTCTTGTCCATTAGCACATGTCCTGTCAGGGTTCCCCCATCTATAAAATAAGGGAGTCCTCGCTGGGGTTTTACCTAGGTGGCCATCTCTGTGTGATGGAGCCATGGTGGGAGACCACGCAAGGAAAAAAAAATGAGAGCTTTGCAGTCGCTTCCAAGAAACGACCTTATAATAATAATAATGATAAAGTTGGAAGGGACCTTGGAGGTCATCTAGTCCAACCCCCTGCTCAGGCAGGAAACCCTATACCATTTCGGACAAATGGCTGTCCAGTTTCTTCTTAAAAACTTCCAGTGTTGGCGTGTTCATAGCCTTAGCAGGCTATGCAATCAGTGTGTGTGTGTGTGTGTGTGTGTGTGTGTGTGTGTGTTAGTGATACAGATGAAAGATGCACGGGGCTTAGCCTCTAAGTGGTGCCAGAAAAATCATCTGTCTCATTTCTCTGCCCACAGATTTGACAGAGACTTTTTAAAAACCATTTATAGCCAGACATTGAAGGCTTGTTTATCAAAATGCTTTTCTGTTCTTTCTTCCTATCCTAGGAAATCACCAAAAAGTGGGAGAAAAAGAGCAAACTGGCATGGCCAAACAAACTTCAGAAGCATCATTCTTATATTTTAGACTAAAGTTGCTAAGCCCTTGAGCAAACTATTATCTGCTTCTATTTTATTCAATCTGCTTAATAAACAATCCAATGGGTCATACATTCTAGGATTTCACAGGCCCTCATTAAGCCAACATAAGAATATGTACAGATTTTTTTAAATAAAAAAGTTAATTTACAGAATTATATGCTTCTGCAAATTCCCTGAGGATGAAGAAATGTCCAGGCACTCAACCATCTGAATTGGCCATTATAGGGAATTAAAATACAATCTGACTTTACTGCTGGGGTTCTTTCTATTTCAAGTCTAAAGACTCTCATTCCAATAAGTTTCCAGAAATAACACATTAAACTTACAAACACTTGTACTTATTGCCCAGAAGAGCTTGTTTCATGAACTGATTAACTGAATATTGTGTCTGTGTGTGTGCATGCATCGATGTACATCTGAATATGTATATGTGTAGATATATATGTGTATATGTATATATATATACAAGACAATGTGAATGGGAAAATAAATTCTGTAGGGACCATTGTTGTTTGGTTAGTCACAAAACATACCTGACATTTACTGCGTATGTATTTGTGTAGCACACTGTTTAAAGATACTGCAATAAATTGGAAAAAGATGTTTCCACAAGTTCATAGCTACATTTGCCACCTTTAATATTAATAGGAGAGTATCTTTTAAAGTGAGCAAATAGAGGTAGTAGCAGAAAGTATAGTTTATAAAAGAAGATTAGTGGGTTTAATATGCACTGGAGACCCAAGAAAAAAATCTTATTACTGTATGGAGAAATTACCTCATAAAGTAGCTAATACAGCAGGCTAGGGAGTCATTTTTAACAAGGTTTTTATGATGCACAAGTGTAGGCAAGCTAATGAACTTATCTCTGGTTATTTCCAAATTGGAATAGTGTTGTGGTTTGTTTGTTTGTTTTCGTTCTTCTCTTGCCTTTCTGTTCTTATGTTTTTGAAAAGTAAAATATGTTTAATCTCTCTCAGTAAAAGAAAACCATTACTGTGATAAATTAAATCTTTCATTTCATTGAGGGATGGCAACCATGTTAGAACTAAGATCAGCTGGTAACAGTAAAGAAAAACTATTCTGTAAATAATAATAGGAGTCCCATGCATAAATCAGGAGCAAAGTTGTACTGCTACCTCCACAACCAAACATGTCTAAATCTCTCAAAATTAACTCCCATTGAATTAAATGGAGTGCGCTCTTAAACCAGTAGGTGTAAGGTTGGAGCTTCAGAAGTGAAGGCCAAGCACAGAACTAGACAAAGCTTTGTTTTAGCTGTGCTGCTGTGTGTGTGAAAGAGCCATGTGGTCTTTAACGTTCATAAAACAGACATCTGAAGAATGTCATCTCCAATAGCAGGAAACCAAGTGGGGGAGGGGGGTTGGTAAATACATAATGTCCATCTGTCAGCACCCCAGCATGTCATGCAGAGGTATTGTTTAGGAAGAGAATGACCACATTTTCTTACCCAGATGCCAGAGACAAACTGCTGTGCAGTAATAAAAAGTCCTTTTTTATACTGATCTGCAATGGGTGCTTTTGAAATTAATTTACTTGTACTCTGTGGAGATTATTTTGAGGTCTGGAAGGTGTTTAATGCCGACTAGTTTTATTTTTAATAGAAACTGAATAATACACATTTCATAGTTTTATGACATTTGTAAGGCAGAATTGTAAGGTAAACTAACACGAACATTTAGCTTTAACTGAAATAGGCTATGGACTAAGGTCATAACCCATTCAAACTTACCTAAGGCTAAAGTAAAACAAATAAGATTCAACATAGGCAATAGTACTGAAATCATTGGTAATTATAAGTTAAGCTGATTAGAATGGAGACATTAACTCTATCCAGTGTTTGCCATTTGGAATTTGCCATTTTTATTATTGTAGATCTTTCCATTTTTTTTAAAAAAAAAGTGAAATCATGGTAGGTTCTTAGTTCTATATTTCCTTTGGTAATATTCTGAGCATATTCTGAGAAGTGCATTTATTGGTGACAGAATTCTTCTGCAGAGAAATGAAAATCCCACTACTGTTATTCTTGTATAGATCTGTCACTGAATGATTATTTTGTAATACAGTATTAGTCATCTTTCTAACATTGCATCTTTAAAGCTAGAAAATCTATTCATGTTCAGTGGGGAGAAAGTCTTAATGGTTTTTACAAGCCTTACATCTCGATAGATATATAATATAATATTCTAACAATATATTATAGAAGAAATAATAACAAAGAACAGGAGGGACTTTAAAGAAATTCAACTAACTGAATTGGATTTTCTGATACCAAGCAAAACAGAATTATTAAACAGGTTTGAGGATATGATAAAGATCTCTTTTATAAGAAGGAGTAATCTTGGCAGTCTTCAAGGAAACTCCTCCTTCAAGCATCAGTAATTCAGCCCAATGATGAGCTGCTTTCAGATATCACTTTTTTTTAGGCAAGATTATTTAGGCACAATGACTATTCATGAATGAAGGCAAACGTACATGTCCAATGATAATGTTGCAGGATCCAATCTGGATCGGTCACCAGAACCAAGTTTGCACTTGTGCTGGAGCCCATCTTCAGGGAAATATTTAGGACAGGAAGGCTATGCAGAGAGTGGTGAGGATGGGGTAAAAGATTATTGGAAGTTCACTTTCTTCGATCCAGAACATGGCATATAAGCACTGCTTGACCATTGTCAGGGATGCTATACATCCTCTCCATGACCAATTTTGTTTGTTACCTTATGGGAGGAGGCTTTGTGGTATTCGAAGCAGAACAACTATATTGTGTAATAGCTTAGTGCCATATAACATCAACCTTGTTAATATCAAGACTCTTTTTTTCACTATGTATTCAAAAAGGAGTGTGTGTGTGTGTGTGTGTGTGTGTGTGTGTGTGAGAGAGAGAGAGAGAGAGAGAGAGGGTGTGTCTTCTTTTGAGAACAAGCATTTGGCATTTCATTTTAATATGTGTCATTGGGCACACAGAAAAGTGATACTAGCAATAGCACTTAGACTTTTATATTGCTTCATAGTGTTTTATAGCATTCTCTAAGTCAGAATATTGCCTGGGCGCTCATTTTACTGACCTCAGATGGATGGAAGGCTGATTCAACCTTAAAGGTTATCATATCTTATTTTATCTTATCTAACTTCTCTCTACTGGAAAGTATGCTTTGAGCTATTCTATGCATAGTATTTATGTGGTGCCTGGTTGGGTGTGGCTTTTTATTGGTTGATTGGAATATTAATGGCTGGCTCTTCTTTCCTTGTGCTGCCAATCTTTGGCTCCTAAGTATCTGATAAACTGGTGGTAAATCAGAATTCCTGTGACTGAGAAGGGGCCCATTTCCCAGGCATCAATTATTTTCCTGGTTATCTTTGCACCTGCTCAGCCAACAATCTTAGTAGCTGCAAAATTGGATGTATGTCCTTGTTCATTGCAATGTGAGGCTAGGGCAGACAGAGAGGAAGCTAACAACCAGATTGCAAGAGTACTGTACAAGCGAGTGGTCAGACAAGGAGACCCGAACTCATTGGTAGCCTCACATTGGAATGAACAAGGACATACATTTAATTTTGCAGCTACTAAAATTGTTGGCTCTGATTGTTGGATTTGAAAACCTGGCCCACAGAAAATGCTTACCTCCTTGTGAATTTTCAGATGGAGAAAGTCCTGAAGAAATATTCCTAAAAGTATATAATAACATAATTTATGTTTCAATATTTAGAGCTACTATAAGGAGAGAATTACTTCCTAATAAAAAATGGCTAAAGTATTTTTAGGAGAAGCATATGTGCTTCTTTTCTGACCTGAGATTCAGTGCCCTCTTAGCTTTCTTAGGCTATTTAAGCAGAACTAACTTGCATGCCAAAAAGAGATAGCTTGCCAGTAATACCATGGTCAGTGCTCATCTTTGTACAGACAGACACTATTCTGCCCAAGAAATGATTTTTTGAATGAAAATATTTTACTCATATACACAGTATGTCATATCCTGAAGAAAAACCAAACTATAAGGTGATTGCTGATTTTTGACACATGCTGTATAATTAAACAGATGCATTGTTTTCTCAATCAATAAATACATGGGACTCATTTCCCCAATCATTTGGGGTGTCCTATTTTCTGAAGCCAGCAAGTTTGCTGAACTCTCATAATTATTTTATATGGCTTGGGAGAACAAGCTACCCGTCTTCCACTTATCTAAAAAAGTACTTCCAAATAGTTGCTCCTTACCCAAAACAGCTAAAGTAAATATTTGGATGGAAATATGCAAAATAAGAGTCAGATAAAACATTGAAGAAGCCTTTAAACCAGAAATATTGGTGTTCAAATATTGTTAATACTAGCCTTAAGGTGTTTTGGACTTGAGTTCCATCATCATAAAGTTGTGTTGAATCAAATCTGTAGAGGGAGGTTGATTTATAATGACACTTGAAGGTTTCTCAGGGTTTTAGATGTTCACTCTTTCTGAGCCTATTCCAGTTGGCATAGAGTGAGAGTAGTAGTTTCTACAGGCAAAATACAGGTTGCACAGTTGAAATACAATTTTCATACTGGGATGCAGTTGGTTAAGTTTTGGATCAGAGTTTGGGCAGCTCTTGGTCTTTATAGACTAGCAATGATCATCAATGTAAATGTTGTATAATGAGACACTGAGTCTTCATGCAGGGCATGAAACAAAAGTATCATCTTACAACTGTATATTAAATCATTTGTCCTCCTGTTAAGGAATAGAAATTTATGGGATAATATTAAGTTTCTCCATTCCTGTCTAAACACCAGTTTTGTTTATATATTGTTAATGTTTCATATATACTGTTTCTTCTATTAATTAGTTTGATCAAATAGTTAACAATTACCATCAAAATATGGTATTTTGGAAGCAAACAAGTAAATAATTAAAATAATGTTTAAAGGAAGTCACAGACACAAGCTTTTCTGTCAACTCTAAGAATTTAAGGAGTAAGATACAGTACCTTCTTTGATTGTTAATATGAAATTGGTGCCTTCTTCTTAGCTTGTATTTCTCAGGTCTGGAAGAAATAAATATGTTTCTAGATTAACTTTCTCTGTTTTTACTTCCAAACACTATATCTAGCTTGACTTCAGCAAAGCTACATGCATTTTACTTCATGATAATGGCTAGTGTGATTTTGAACTGTAAGCTTTTAAGAGAGATGGGAGAATAGGAAGATGGTTTCCATCACTTTTCCTTCCTTCCTTCCTTCCTTCCTTCCTTCCTTCCTTCCTTCCTTCCTTCCTTCCTTCCTTCCTTCCTTCCTTCCTTCCTTCCTTCCTTATCTCTCTAAAGACATGTTCCCTCAGATACTAAGGCAGGGCAAAAAAATAAGGAAAAAAGATTCAGAATAGGCCTTTCCTCTTTGAGCTACATACAGTATGTTGAAATAGGCAGTGGGAACTCCACCTGCTCACAGTTCTGTTCTGTTAAAAGGAACTAATCCTCATAAAACTGACCTTTCTTGTTGTTTTTCCATCTCTAATTTCCTGCATTCCTTACAGTTCTGTATTCTCACTTCTCCTGCTTCAGTTTGCTTTTGGACATTCTGCTTCATAAACAGATGTTATAAATTACCTTTCTTGTTTCTGGTAACTCATCCCACATGGTTTGTGGCATTTTATGAAATAGTTTCCCCTAACCTTTCCATTTGCCTCTGTTTCTCAGTGCTGAAAGTATAGGCCTTTTTTTTTTCTTTCAAGTATTTTTTCTATAAAAGACAATGTCAAGTTTTTTTAAATAAGAACTTTAATTCAAGCCAGAAGCATGGAATATTTTTGTTATCCTCTTATGTATCACGACAGAACTTGCCCCTTCATTACACCCTTTGAAACATGAAAATAATTTAAAATCAACATAAAACAATATTTTGTTGAAATTTAAAGCAATTTTAAAGTCTGCAACATCTTACACAGTTTAAAACATATATATAGTTATGTATGTGTGTGAGAGACAAATAATATTCATAGCAATCTAATTTTGCTAGAAGTTTCTAACTTCATCCAAGGTATAACATGATTGTTACGGGGAGCTGTATACAGTCATTTTTTCAATCCATAAATCAGTCTCAAGAGAGCAGTTCTCAGCATTCTAACCCTTTGTTATCCTTGTATCAGAACAATCAAGGATGTTGCAGAACAGAATTCAGGAACAGGATTTGAATCCTGGTACTATTCTCCAAGCTAAAAACAATTGTCAAAACTGGAAATGGATGTAACATTTCGGAACCTCCCTTTTTTTTAAAAAAAAAATAATGTATTTGGTGTAATAATAATAATAGTAATAATAATAATAGTAATAATAATAATAGTAATAATAATAAAGTTGGAAGGGACATTGGAGGTCATCTAGTGCAACCCCCTGATCAGGCAGGAAACCCTATACCATTTCAGACAAATGGCTGTCCAGTCTCTTCTTAAAAACTTCCAGTGTTGGAGCATTCACAGCTTCTGGATGTACAGGTATTGTTGAGATACTGGCATTCTGAATCCATCTTCCACAGGCTTTGCAATGCACCTCAGTATTTGTTAATTGATTTCAGGCGGCACAATGAATACTAAAAGCAATGCGTATGAAACAAACCATGTGACTTATGACCCTTTCCGACCGAATCAAAGGGTCATGTCTTGAGTCACGAGTTAGCCGACAACAAGTACTACCTTGCACACTGAGTACCAAACAAATGATAAGTACCTGATAGATAGATCTGTGTTTTGAGCTGTATTCATTTAAAACTTAACAAAGGTTGCAGAATTTTTATGTGGCAGGAATGGTTTGTCATAAGGACCAATAAGTTCCCTTTCTGAATGAAATGAAGGCTGTTGCCACTATTAAACTTAAGTATAAATATATAAATATAAATATATTCTTGCCTACCAGAATTAGAAAATTCAAATAATTTATTTTAACAATGAGCTAACATATTCTATTATGTCAAATGCCGCAGCTAAAAGTTGAGATAATAAATAATAAATAAATTATTTATTCTGATTATGTTGTCACTTTTGTTGTCACTGCCATGGGTAAGGGTGGTGGTGGTTAAATTGTGGATTTTTAACTGTGGATTTTTAATGTTTTATGAATCCCAGAGTGACTATGTGTGTGTGTTAGGTGACTATATAAATCTGTTCAATAATTAAAAAATAATAATTTCAGATCCAGGAGAAGAAGGATACCGCAAACTGAAGTCGTTATCAGCTAGCCTTAGAGAAGAATTGCCACTTGTGAGGACCTGCTGAGAATGAGCAGAGACTCATGAAGCAAACTGTAATAAAAGAAATCAGATTCCTGCTGGAATTAGGCTGTTTTCTGATTGTTAGTAAAACTCCGAATTAAAGAGACATCTGCCAGTTACTGAATTCCAATATTCATCTTCCTTCCTGACATGTTGTCCTTAAGCTCCAGATGGAGATTGAAAGTTTGTGTAAGATAAAAGCTGAAGCTAAATGTAGTTGGTTTTATTCTGCTAGTTCCAACTGTACAGATTCTCATAAATTACCTTATTGTTTCTAAATTTGGGGTTTTGACAATTTTGATGCATGTTAATATGTTGCAGTTTATTTATGCAATTTTTGTGATTTATCTATTGCCTAAGCTTTCATGAACTTTGGGTAGCATGTTTACATATATGCATAAACACACACACTTATGCACTGTAATATCTTACTGTTGTGGTTCCAGTATTTGATAAATATAACTAATTCCCATTTAGGTTATCTATTTTGATTATGTTATTCTTAAGAAATACTTTCTATAATATATATTTATATAAAACATATATTTATATAAAATATATAAGTTTACACAAGTAGGTAACTGAGCAATTTTGCAAACCTTTTTAAATATGGAAACTGGATTATTATAGCAATAGCACTTAGACTTATATACTGCTTCACAGTGCTTTACAGCCTTCTCTAAGCAGTTTACAGAGTCATCCTATTGCCCTCCAACAATCTGGGTCCTCATTTTACTTACCTCCAAAGGATGGAAGTCTGAGTCAATCTTGAGCCGGTGAGAATTGAACTGCTGAAGACCACAGAGGTAGCCTGCAGTACTGCATTCTAACCACTGCACCACCATGGCTCATTATGCTGTGCAATGTAGAACCCTCTTTAATTAAACAGATATTAATTATGAGAAGTATTTTCCTGTGATCTTTTCCCTACCCTCCATCTTTATCTTTGACCAAGAGGATTTTCTCATTGGTGGAATTTAGAAAGGTTTTGAATAGGTAGGGCATCCATTTAATCAACTGAGAGACATGCAGTAATATGATCAAAATGGTTTATAATGTGCTGCAGCCTATTAGAAAGGTGAAATAAGGGACTTCCGGTTTGCCAACGGAGCCGCCGCAGATGCTGGAAGGTGAGCTCCGTCTTCTGTGTTTGATTTTGCACCATTGGGGGACTCTGGAAAGGGTTGAAAGTCACCCTATAGGGGCAACAAGCAATGAGAGGATCCCTGCTTGATTGCAGGAGGGCAGTAGCCCTGCTGCTTGATCTGGGGCAGCCCTCCAAACCAGCGAATGAAAGACCGGCCATAGAAATATGGCCCATCACTAGGCTGCAGACAGCCGAAGTCAAACTTACCACCAGGCACTTCTAAAGTAGCATGGATGAGACTGGGTGAGATCTGAACCTCTCTTCAATCCTATCTTTTCTACCTGTATAAGCTGCCCAAAGTATTCCCCCCCCCGTGGAGAGAGGGAAAGGAAATCCTATCCCACCCTCTAAGAGCAGCGGCGACTGACTATTCAGAGCAGTTTAAAATGTTGAAAGAATAACCTTATTTTAACTGGATTCTAAAATTTGGGGACCAAAAGATTTCTTATCCCTATTGAAGATTTGGGTTTTTACTTACAAAAAAGAAGTAAAATTGGAAAAAGAATTATAAAAATTTTGGACTTAAAAAACCTTAAATGGCATTGGTGAGATCTTGTGGCTAAATCTGATACTACAACCTGTTATTGTCTAAAAGAGACTTGGCTAGAAGCCCAGACTACAGATAAGACTCCTTCAACCTTGGTAGATATCAGCTATGAGCAGCTCAGCTGTGTTCTATACCCAGTGATAAAATTATTTTCATTCCCTGATTGTAAAGCTTTTTATTTGATATACACCACTAAGAGAATATGGATAAAGATCAGGAACAGATTCTTTCTATATTGAAAGCAATTATGAAACTATTCTTACAGCTTCTGATGAAATAAGACGCTATAGAAAAGAAGAAGATGTCAGCCTAGATACTCAAACCCTAATTTTGACTACAGTTAAAGAATCAACTATGCAGAATACAATAGAAGAAGTGGAACAATCAAACACTGTGATAGAGGATTCAATGGACCAACAAACACAGTTAATGGAAAACCCCCAAAGGGGACTGATAACACTGAAAATGGAAAAGACTTTCTATATAAACCAGAAGAAATCTGAGGAGCAAGAAGAAGAACAGACCAAAGGGAAGATAAACATTCCAGGACAACTACGGGGAGATGGAATAATAGAGAGACGATTTGTTAGTCCTTCCAAAAGAATGGCAATTGGATGATCTCTTTTATTTCAAATAATATATACAATAACAGAGGGAGATCTATTTGATGATTTAAAAGCATGGACATGGAAGGCAAGTTGGCAAAGAAAGAAAGCTAGAATAAGGCTGAAGAAAATTGGGGTTTGGATTTATTAGTGAGGATGTTATGTTATTAATTAAAACACAATATACTCAAACAGACAAGATGTGTATTTTGAATACTAGATTTTGCTATGAATTGAGATAAAGAAAACTCTGATCATTTAAAACTTGGAAGTATAAATATCAAAAGTTAAATTTGAATATTGATGGAAAATTAAAGATTGGGGAAAACAAATAAATAGGATATTGATTGCCTATAAAGATTGAATGTAAAAGTAATTAAGATATATATAAACAAACAATTTTTGATAAATGTAATAAACATGTCTTTACATAGTTGATAAAATAAGAACTGTATTAGTTTAAATATGAAATAGTAGATATTAAGAGAAAAAGAGAGGAAGTATTTGATGTTGAAATAAGGAAATTTTGGTCATTAAATTTAAGACATTTGGAAATTAGTAGAAAATAAGAGTGTTATACTGTATTATCAATTAGATGATGTAAGATGGTGAGAAATAGAATATATTAAAATAGATAGGACATGTATCCTGAACATTAGATTTTGTGATGAATTGTGGTAAAGGAAACTTTGTTAACCTAAAACTTGGAAATTATAAATATTAAATGTTAAATTTAAATATTGATGGGAAACTAAAAATTGGGAAAAACTATTACAGGATACTGATTGTCTATAAAGATTGAATGTTAAAGCAATTAGGATATGTATAAGCTAAAAACTATTGATAAATGTAATAATGTTACTTTTACTTAATTGATATAATAAGAATTGTATTAGCTTAAACATGAGACAGTAAATATAAGGGAAAAAGAGAAGAAATATTTAATGTGGTAGTTTGAGATTTGTACTAAAGACACTTGTATGTTATTGAATTATTGATTAACCCAGCCACCACATTGCTTTTTAAATATTTAAATGTAAAACTAGAAAATCAATAAAACTTTTTTTTAAAAAAATATAAAGGTGAAATAAGATTATACTTTTTACATTTCAAGCAGTGTATTATAACCTAGAACAGGGGTGTCAAACTGCCAGCCCACGGGCCAGTTGCATCATGCAGAGGCCGTGCTTACCCAAGTTCCGGTAATGCAAAAAAAGTCACAATATGTCATGACACGTCACGCGACACTGCGGGTTTGACACCCGTGGCCTGGAACAATACAGTATATTTGATGTTGCTTGCCTTGGAACCAACACATAAAAGGATCTATTCTGTTTTTCTTAGGTAAATCAGAAACTGATTGCTCTGTTTAGTTTAGTTTTTTTGCAGCTCATCTTCACCTTGCAGTGAACATTCTGCCCATTTTATGGATTCACTTATGATAATCCTATCTTAACCTCATGCTGTTAAATCTCTCTCTCTCTTTCTTTGTACTGTAAGACTCTGCACCTGTCCTTTTTGAAATTCATCTTACAGATTTGTGTCCATGATCAAACATCTCAAGGTTTCCCTGAATCTTAGCACAGTTCTATGTACTATCATCTTTAATCATTATGTTTGCAGTTTGAAAATCATATTTTCTAACATTTCATCAAAGTCATTTATAAACACACCAGGTTTGACAGGATCTAGAATGGAATTCATCACTCAACCCATCCTTCCAGTTTGACAAGAAATCACTGATGTATACACTATCCATCTAATAGTAGCATTGTCCCACTCACATTTTACCAAATTATCTCATACAAACTTTTTGAATATTTTGCTGAAGTTAAAGCACATTCTTGTGCATTTAAGTAGAAATTCTTTTCTATCATTAAAAATTATAATTTAGCATCAACTTTTTAGATCCCGTGGATTTTTTAAAAATCTTAAAGGAAAAGAAATATGTTTTTCTCTCTACTTTTCCATCTGTTGGAGAAGGAAGGAAGGAAGGAAGGAAGGAAGGAAGGAAGGAAGGAAGGAAGGAAGGAAGGAAGGAAGGAAGATGTAGCAATCAATATATGGGTACAGGTTTATGTCAGGAATATTATAATGTCCACTGCTTTCTGGGTACATTTGTGGGTTTTGTCTGGATTGAAAGCTTTAGATTATGATCTCATATCTAGATTTCATTGCACTATTGCCAATACCCTTTTGTGGAATTCCATGTATCTTTTTATCTAAATGTTTGCCAAAAAAATATTATCTATACTATAGCTTTATAGCTTAGGCTTTCATAGTCCTTTATACAATAAGTCAATTGAAATGTAATATAAAATGCAATCTCTCTCTCTCTCTCTCTCTCTCTCTCTCTCTCTCTCTCTCTCTCTCTCTCTCTCTCTCTCTCTCATGCATGCACACACACCATGCACAAAATATGCATTTTTAACATTGATTTTTCAAAATCAAGAGCTCTGATTACAGACAAACCAGAACCAACACCATTTGATGTTTCTATTTCTAGAAAATTGGTTCTTGCTGAAGGGAATGCTTTTTGGGAATTCTTTTTATGGGCCATTCTGAAGCTCTACAGATAAGTCTGCAGACATTAAATAAAGGGTCTTGTTCTTCCTCTTGCTTGAGGCCACCAAGGAATATGGTTGAAGACTTGGTGCTGCTGCAGCAGCAAATGAAACCACAACACTGTATTGCTGTCAAACTTGGCTTTTTCAAGGTACAGCTGTATCACCATGGTAGTTTTCCCATAATGCCAGGATCAGGCAGGGCAGAAGCTCGAAAAGGATTGTTAAATTCCATTGTACAGGATGTTGATCAGCACAGATAGAGAATGGTGGGACTTTCCTATGTTCTTGAGTGCTAAGAGATTTCCAGATCTTTTGTCAAATCCACCCTTAGGTTTGGGCACATGGTCAAATATGACCATAAAAGGCTACTTGGTTTTAAATACAGAAGTTGTAATTGTTAGTATTGTAGTGAGGTGCCTATAATCCCATGTTTAGATATCCACATTTTCCCTGCAGACAATCTGAATAATGAATCAAATGGTCTCCACAGTAATTGGATCTTTTTCTGTGTAATTAGCCATTTCCCATTCGGCATTATAATTTTAAGTAGTATGGCTGAATTGAGCAACTCATGAAATGAGTCATTCATTATGTGAAAGCTTTTAAGGAAGTTATTTCTGGAGGTCTTGCTACAGAGGTTAAACTATGTCTAAATTAAAAGAACTGACAAGCAGCAATCAAGGCAGCAAAATAGATGTGCTCGGGAAGAAACCTTGTTTTAATAAGAAAGAAGAAAACGGAAGCAGATCTCCATCTCTTACATGGGAGCTGAGGGAATGATGAATAACTTAGGTAACTCACTCTGTGCAAAATCAATCTTTCACTGTCAATTTTAAATGAACTAATTTGTCCAAAAATCTGTTCAGTCAGTTTAGAAGCATTTTTCAGTTCATCCATATTAGCAAATCCTTTAATCTTGACTAGACTGCTGAGTAAGAAATCTAGAAATGTGTTAATATGACTAGACATATGTAGTAGGATAAGAATTGATTCTTTTAATTAGTGTCTCCTGAAGTTATAGTGTGTTCTTTCCCTGAACTATTGACCGACTAATACATGAAAAAAATTACTGTTTTGACTAACATGCCTTGTACAGACTAGCTTAATTCTATCTCAACTGGACAACACTCCTTGTTTTTATAGTGATAAAAATTGGTTTTTCACCCTATTTTGTTAAAGGTTATGATTTCTATTGAAGGTATTCATTTTTAATGATCTTTTTAGGTCAACAAGGTCAGGTCAATGTATGACTTTTCTTCTGGATCTTTTTTTCTCCTAAACTTTTTATGAATTCAGAATGAATTTGGATTTGGTACATTTAGGTGAAGACAGGAGTTCTTCTGGATCTGGATTTGACTCTGGTCATATCCAAAAACCAGAGAAGAAAGTCTCCATTTTGTTGATTACATCTATTTTCTCTGCTATAGGTAAATATATATCCAAAAGTCCTACTTAGGATGTTTTATCATACATCAGATAGAGACCAATTTCTCAAGCAAAACAAGTGTTCATCTTCTCTTGGAGAGGTGAGCCTTTTAAATTGCTGGATATGGAGTCTAATAGAATTGGGAGTTTTGTGGTTACTGAAGATTATGATATATCTTATGAAATATTCAGTTCTCTGGTAGGAAATCAACTTTTATTTAAAAAAATGCAACTAATAATTTAGCATCCAATAAAGTCTGCTACAAGTAGTCTTTTGTAGTACTCATCCATGTCCTCAGCCAATTTCCTGAAGGTTGTTCCCAAGCATCCTAAAACTAATTTCCAGTATGGCACCATTGCCACCACCACATGTTTTGAACTGAGATTGGCAAGAAGTAGGAACTTTTCAAAATGCATTTGCTTAGTCTATCCATGTTTGCTTGATGGAGCTTGTCAGGAAATATTGGTTGTGTTCAGTGATGCTGAAGATTTCCTTCTGACTTGGAACCAAGTCATTTGCCAAGCTCTCCTTGTCAGGGAGAGTTAAGCCGGTCACTGATCCTAATTTTAAATCTGTTTGTTGCAGCATTCCAATTTTTAATCACTACATGACCTGTCAGCTTGAATATAATCCACATCAATATTTCTTTTTTAAAAAAAATCTATTTTAATATTGAGAGTGTCCAAGATTGCTATTTGAACATGCAGTTACATGTTCATTTCAATCCAGATCCTCTTTCTTTGTTTTACTTTCCAGAAAACTTTTTTTTTAATTAAATATTTGAAGTAGTCCACAAAGCTAATTTATTGGCTTCCTCATGAAAACAAATATAAAGCCAGCTATTGTATAAAGCCTTACTGCACTACTTCTAAAATACTTTTATATAAGCTATCTCACAGGGCTGAAGAGGGAATATTATGACCTTAGCACTTGGTGTAAAGGCGAAATTTTAATCTAGCCAATCAGGCATTCAATAAAATTGTACTAATTTCAACTGTGCTGTCCTTTATATCCTTATATTTAGATTCAATCTTCTGCAATTTAAATGAGTTCCCCTCCTTCATGCAAGCTAGATTTGCAACAAGGTTTTATGAACTCAGAAATATGGTTCTAAGTAGGCCAAAACAAGCCAAATTAATTTATATTTCTTACTCTAATGCAGCCATTTCATGTTATACAAGCCTGGAAAATAATTAATAAATTATAGCTGCCTGCAAAGAGATTAAAATCTTGTGACTTCACTAGGCACTCTGCAGCTTTGGTTACTTTTGTTTCACATACATTCAATGCATGCACAAACATATGTTGACATTGGTAAGTCTATTTTATTGAGTTCAACTAATGCCTATGTGCCTCTTCATTTCAACTTGCCAGTAGGGTTAATTTTCCAGTCAATCTTTAATATAAGTGGCTCAGTAATGTCAGCTGAAAGCCTGTCCATTTGGCAAGCACCTACTGTTTTTCTTCTCTTTGGAAGGATACCTTAAGCTCATTTATGACTATAACTCTATCCTATGATTTGTTTCTCTGAAGAGCAAGAATAGAAAAGTGTTGTTATTTATATACAGTTGGAAAGCCAGATTCTTACCTTATCTGTTTCCAGGTACCTATTTATTTTATCATCAGAGATGGTTGTCAGAAGTGAAGAAATTGATCTTATTTCAAAAACATTAACTTTTACACCCACCACAACAGACTGCACCAAGGGCAGAGATGCCTTATGTGGCAAGTTCTCCTGATAAACACGTCAACTCCCAGTAGTAAAGCTTTATTCTTTTTTAAAATGGATTTAACATTTGTGTATACAAATTAATATTTTGTACTCTGTCACATGATTTAATGAAGACAGAAAAATGCAAGACTAAATGTTATTTCTGTTACACTTGTGGCATTGTCAACCAAATTCAGAAGAGAACACATGTTGCAATTGTTTCTGATATAACATTTCTGAGCCAAATAATAGAATGAATATATATTCAGGGTTAAGATGAAAGAGCACATAGTGTTCTGAAAATTCTGAGTCTAGTACCAAATCAGTCTATAAGCAGTTTATTAGAAGACTAAATTTTCCTAGTTTTGAACTGCCCCAAGATCTTGTTAGCAATTTAAAGATGTTAAAAGACTAAAATAAATAAATAAATGAATGAATGAATGAATGAATGAATGAATGAATGAATGAATGAATGAGTAGGTCTTTTGTTTTAATAAGGAAACACTATATATTTATTTCCCTTATGCTTTTCTCTGATGTGAATAATCTCGTATCTAATAATAACTTTATCTTGTCCTTTCTACACTTCTTTTCACTTCATGTAACAGAATTGCTTCCAGGAATTACCTCAAAATCAGAAGTAGGAAATGACTGTACCAGCTGTTAATTCAAATCAGTGACTATGCCTGATACCAGCTGCCCAACCACATGTGGTGACTCACCGAATCCTTAAACCTGAGTCTGAATTCTCCAACATTTCCATTCTGGGTGATAATACAAGAAAATACAGTATTTTAGTGGGTATGGTAGTCTTTGCTATTTTCTATCCTACAGCTTAATATCACCTTTTTTCTAAATCCATCTGCATGAAATCTGGTTTCATCATATTCTCAGCAGGGGCTTACTATGCTTGTGATTGTCACCCATTTCTGTAAAATTTCAAATATGTTATGCAGACATTTGTTGAGTTACAATAATAATGAATGGAAGCTTCATTCTTCAGTTTCTGAACTGAGATTTACATTCAGCCTTGAGTCAAATGAAATTAACTCTAAACTGGGTCCCAAACATAATCTCATGGTCAATGCACAGTCTACCCCTTACCACACTGGATTAAACTCAGTCATGTTATTTCAGCAATTAACGTACACAGAGCCTGGGTGAATTAAAGCTTCTAGGCTTTCTAGCTCTAATTCAACAAAAGTTACCCAAACACTCGACACAGCATGGCTGGATGTAGATCATTACTGCATATGAGAAAGAAAGTACTTAAAACAGCTGATTGTCCTCTGTCTATAGGAGGGTATAGTTCTTTTTATACTCTAGTTTTAATTCTGATACTATTTATTCCTGGCATTACAAATGTATATTTTATTTTTGATCACCTAAATTACAAGAATCTCTACCTTCCCTTGGAAAATAAGAGATATAGATCAATGGATGTCATCTCAGATGTTTCTTCCTCCAAAATGATTCTAAACTGGAATGTCTCTCTACTGCCCTGGCAGGGTTCCCTCCTCTTCAGTCAGTGGCCTAACCACAACAGTTGGATATATATATTTGAAGTAAGCATATTTAGATAATTAACACAGTAAAAAAACTGACATGTCCTCTGATCTCAAAAAGGTATGGGATTTTTATCTTTTAGATAACATCACAACCAGGTCACATGAAGCATGTTTTATTCTGTCTTACGGTAGTTATCTTTCATTTTTAGTCCATAACTTTTTATTCCTTAAAAATAAGAGATAAAAAGGAAGATAGGTGCTTCACACCTGTGCCTTAGAAACATAAACATGTTATAAATAATAAACAAAACATAAGAGTTAGATACAGATTTGGAAGCCAGTTTGGTGTAGTGCTGGCCTAGAAACCAGGAGTTGTGAGTTGTAATCTTGCCTGAGGCATGAAAGCTGCCAGGGTGACTTTGGCTACTCACTCTCTCTCAGTTAAACCCTGAGTTGTGGGGAAAATAAAAAGGAGTTTTAAGTATGTTCACTGCTCTTTCATTCTCTGTCTCTTTCTGTCTCTGCCTGTCTCTCTCTCTCTCTCTCTCTGTCTCAGTAAAGGCAGGATAAAAATCTAATAATAGTAGCAAAAGAAAACAAAAATAGTACCAATATTAATAGAAGCCTTTACTGCAATTTTAAAACATCTATATCAGTGATGACGAACCTTTTAGAGAGCAAGTGCCCAAACTGCAACCCAAAACCCAGTTATGCATCGTTGAGTGCCGGATGGGTGTGGCCCATTGTCTGGGTGTGGCCAATTGGGGGTGTGTGGCCCATTGGGTGGGCGTGGCTGTGGTGGTAACGGCAGACTGGGTGGGACTAAAAAGTTCAATCAATCAATTCCAATTTTCTTTTTCCTACGAGAAGTTGAAATTGACTGATTGATTGAACCTTTTTTTTTTGCACACGGTGGTGGAGGCCTAAAGTGAAAAGGTTTTATAAAACCCAGCTGAAGGCCTAGGACTGGGGCGATGGTGCAAGTGCCCACATAGAGGGCTCTGAGTGCCGTCTCTGGCACCCGTGCCATAGGTTTGCCACCACTGATCTATATCAATGACATTGACAAAATCACCATCAGTCAACTGAAAAAGGCAGCTTTCCTAGGAATAGCTTACATCTTGTAATGATACCTTTAACGCCATGAGACATCTTCCTATCCCAGGTCCTTGCGAAGGAATAGATAGGTGGGCAAAAGGACCAAATCCAGCTTACACATCTAGCTGTCTGTGTGACCAACCATAATAATAGTAATAATATATAAGTGCTGCTAGATTATCTGGAGTTCAGTATCTCTGATCCACTCTAATTATATGTCCATCTTGACAGTATATTTATTCTGTTGCCTTATTTTTAAACACTAATTCTATATGTTCTGTCAATTAGGAACATGTGTTTATATTCATATTAAACATTTGTATAAACCAAAGCTTTTAAAATACAGTATTGACTTTGCCTTAGTTGCCTTGAACAAGGGGAGTGACCGTGCAAATATCTGCTAGCCTGTGTTTCAGAGTTTCGCTGTTTAGAGCAACTAGTGGGGAACTTGCATAATTTTTTTCCTACAATGTGGATGTGCATAATTAAAAATATACATGAATATAAAAATATATAGGACTATTATATCTAATCATTTGTGGCTTTTTTCAAAAAACATTAGTAGAAATGGAATGTCGTAAATAACGTTGCTAATATAGTCATGCTCAATAGAAATGTTATTTTATTGTCAAATTGAAACTCCTTTGTGTATCTGGAAATTATCCATCAAGAGACAGAAATGCCACATAACTTAGGTGACTAATCACACAGTTTGAACTCCTAATTAGAAGAACTTGAATCTCAAAGTAGCAGTCACTCGTGAACAGCTTCCAGGCAATCCATATGCTAAAATATATTTGTATAAACCATCTTATCAAAAGCCTTCAGAATATTTTTTTTAAAAAAAATATCGTATAAAAGTACTTTATAAGAAAAGAAAAAGAAATTTCAGCCAAACTAGAAGCTCTTAATAGTTCATCTAATAGTATAGCATTTCTTTTATCACTGAACAAAATTATTCTTTATAGCAATATGTGTTCAAACTTGGTTACTGAACTCATTTACTGCATGTATGTAATACAGTAAACCCAAACCAACTAAATGCGCTGAATTTGCACAACAAACAAGCAAAACAAACCTAACCAAGGTTAATACTAACCTTATACAGTTGCTGAATCTGCAATTGACCTGGTTAAATATGATTCTGCAAAGGAACCTCAAGGCCCGATGTCTTGTCTTAGCATGTGATTAAACTATGGAAGTCAATAATGGAGTTTTATAATATGACAGTATGATAAAGGATGGGAGTCTCACACATAAAGTACCTCCATAGACTTTCAGTAAAAATTCCAATGATTAAAAAATGAGGCAAGTATGTAAGTTGGAAGTTTGTGTCATGATTCCCCAGCACCCATTTCATCATTTGTCTCCTTTGTCCCTTCTCCACATCAATTATCTTATGACTAGGACAGAAGCTTTGCTTTACCCACAATAGTTTCTTTTTTTCATTCTTCTCTCTCTCTCTCGCTTGAAAATAAAAATCTTAATTGCTTGTATATCAAACGAAATGGGAATGACAGAAATAATCTAGAAAAAATATTTGGTGCAATAAAAATGTATGGTCTTCGCAAGTTCAGTTGTACTCAGCCCTTCCTGGGCAATCATCCAAAAAAAGGGTTCCTGGGTATAAAATGGAATAAGCCAGCATGATCAGGAAGGTTTAAGGGAAGAATAAAAAACAATCACAACAGCTCCTATAGCTGCCATTTTTGTTTTTGACAATTCTATGGAAAATTAGTAAGTTTTCGGGATATTGTTATGAATGCAATTTCATTTCTTTGAGTTGAACTCATCCCTGGTGACGACATAGACATATCTATTATTTTTCTTTCCATATCCAAAGACATGTGGAAGTGCTTTGCCTTCTTCTAAGATGCTTTTTTTTTTTTACTTCCCAGATTATTCTTGGTAATCTACAACTACTACATAGGTTGAACTTTTTTAAATCAGTAAAATCAGCTAAATGCTGCCACATAACGCATTTTTTCCAATCCTAAATACAATCCTATTTGAAAAAAAGTTTGAATAAATACAAAAGTGACCTAAAATGGAAAATAAGTTACTAATCATAATAGTTCTAAACTGCAGTTACCATCAGAATTAATACACTATTCAAACCAGTTATTGGGGGTAATGAGAAAGACAATATTATTCTTATCTCTTACTTAGGGGTTTTGGTCAGGGAATAGGTGACCAGAGTCTTGCTCTTTAGGTAGTGATCACAACGGGCAGAGGTTTATACTGGCAAGATGTTGCTCACTGTTGGTCAATAAAGAAACAGAGAATAATGGAGGAGGGACATCTGGTAGGTGTGCAGCTGAAGAAGGAAACTTTCCCAAGGCTCTTCAGATATGAAGACAGCACTACCCACCCTTTCCTCCTGTATATGTTTCACACTTAGCATATAAACAGTTAATGTTCCAAAGACAATAAATTCTGGCCGATTCTTAATCATAATTTGATTCCGTATGCATCCCAGGCAAGATTGCAGTTTCCAGAAACAGTCTACTTTTTTTTTAGTTTTGGGAGTGTTTCTTCATATCTAGTGTGTATGAATAAAATAGTGAAAGTGGACAAATGTTTAGAACCATAAAGAGACTTACTAAATGTTTTGAACATGAAGTAATCGTGTTTTATTGTTATTTTCACCAATGACTTGTTGAATTGTTGTTATGTAAATAAGAATATAATTGTCTTGTAATAATAATAATAATAATAATAATAATAATAATAATAATAATAATAATAATAATAATAATAATAATAATAATAATAATAATAATAATAAAGTTGGAAGGGACCTTGGAGGTCATCTAGTCCAACCCCCTGCTCAGGCAGGAAACCCTATACCATTTTGGACAAATGGCTCTCCAGTCTCTTCTTAAAAACTTCCAGTGTTGGAGCATTCACAGCTTCTGGAGACAGGTTGCTCCACTGATTAATTGTTCTAACTGTCAGAAATTTTCTCCTTAATTCTAGGTTGCTTCTTTCTTTGGTTAGTTCCCATCCATTGCTTCTTGTCCTGCCTTCAGGTGCTTTGGAGAATAGATTGACTCCCTCTTCTTTGTGGTAGCCCCTGAGATATTGGAACACTGCTATTATGTCCCTCCCTTGTCCTTCTCTTCATTAAACTAGACATACCCAATTCCAGCAACTGTTCCTTATATGTTTTAGCCTCCAGTCCCCTAATCATCTTTGTTGCTCTTCTCTGTACTCTTTCTAGAGTCTCAACATCTTTTTTACATCGTGGTGACCAAAACTGGATGCAGTATTCCAAGTGTGGCCTTACCAAGGCATTGTGGTAGATCTTCTAGAGTACCAGAGAACGCACATTGTGGGCAATCTTGCACAATATATTTAGTAGTTTGCATATCAGCATCAAAATTGCAAGAAGGGGGATTTTTCAACCCACTGATACAGGTCAGAGGCACTTCTTCCAGTATCACAGCTAATTCTGTTCAATTTCAACCAGATAAAGTGAGGCAGGTCAAAACCAGGTGGTTTGGTAGAGAGACCACTAATGGTCAAGGCACAATAAGGTACCTTGGACCATTCCTCTCTCCAAGAACCCAGTGTTCAAGCCTGTCCAGGTCCTCCTGTATCTTAAGCCTGTCTTCTGGAGTGTTGGCTATTCCTGCCAGCTTGGTGTCATCTGCAAATTTGATGAGTTCCCAATCTATCCCCTCATCCAAATCATTGATGAAGATGTTGAAGAGCACTGGACCTAGAACAGAGCCCTAGGGCACCCCACTACACACTTCCTTTCATGTAGATGCAGTTCCATTGAGGACCACATGCTGAGTACAGCCGGTCAGCCAGCTACGGATCCATCTGGTGGTGATGCTGTCTAACCTACATTTTTCTATCTTATGGAGTAGTAGGTTGTGATCTACTTTATCAAATATTA
This sequence comes from Protobothrops mucrosquamatus, assembly GCF_001527695.2. Classification (NCBI taxonomy): domain Eukaryota; kingdom Metazoa; phylum Chordata; class Lepidosauria; order Squamata; family Viperidae; genus Protobothrops; species Protobothrops mucrosquamatus. The sequence continues at coordinate 525,947 of NW_015386489.1, forward strand.
TATGTCCCTATTGTATAAATGAGGGTCAGTTTGGTGTAGTGGTGAAGGCATCAGACTAGAAAATGGGAGACTATGAGTTCCAGCAATGCCTTAAGCACAAAGCTGGTTGGGTGACCCTGGACCAGTCATTTTCTCTCAGCCCTAGGAATGGCAAAGCACTTCTGAAAAATCTTGCCAAGAAAACTTCAGGAACTTCAGGAGAATTGGACGCTATTGAACATTAAACATATGTACTAATACATAAATAATATGTAGAATTATGGAAAGAGCACATTGCATTTCACTGTAGTGACCTTTTATTATTTACAAAGTAGGGGCTGGGATCTTGATTCAGTTTTACAAATGACTTTTCTATTTGTAATGCAGTGTTAAAGTGGTCCAAGTGGACACAGTAATTGAATCTGGGAAGAAAATTCCAAAGAATATGGAAAGAAAGAGCCAAAGAAGTAAGGAAACACTTATTTGAAGATTCACTGTTGCCAACCTCAACAAAAACCTTAAGTACCTGAACTTTCTTTAGCTATTTTAGCTCATCTCTTTAACTGTAAAAACATCCAAGATTAAATGCTCATGCTGAGCATGGGTTGGGATGGTTTGATGAGAAAAATATTTATTTTATACACTATGGTTTTGATCTCCTCTTGAGAAAAAGAAACTGATCTTGCCCATGTACCAGAGTAGTTCCCAAAGTTTCTTTACTGTCATTTCTATATTTGCAAAAGCCATATAGTTATATTAACAGCTTGCTGGTCTGTTTTATTAGCTGTTCTGCAAATTAATGCATTAAAATCCTAAGATGATTTCAAGTATTTAGCTTTAACTTCTTTTTTGTAAACATGGGAATAAAATCCAGCTGGAAATTAACTCAAAGCATTTATGTCTATTTAGCAATAGTCATTCTTATTTCAAATAAGTTTATCCATCTCAAAAATGGTAAGGGTGGAGCTTGAATATGCCTTCAGATCAAGGAGGAGAGGGCTTGCCTGGTGAAACAACAACTTAATCTTTATTTACCCAGAACAGTTACAAGAAGAATTGAAGCAAGCAGCCTTTTATGACTGATGCCTGCTCATTTAAGGCAATTCATTCTTGAAACAGAGAATACTTCTGACTTTTCTCTTTTCATGCACTAAGTACAAAAAGTCCTGAACATATAAAGAACAGGGTTGATCATCTCCAGACTTACACATATATGATCATATGCTGCCTTTGGGTACTGAATCTCAGTTTGCTGGAAGCTACATGTATAAGTCATTTTTATTTCCAGAAGAAATGATTGAAATATGGTTTGCTTCCCCAATTGTGGAACAGAACAATGAAGATCCCATAGAGGAAGGGGGAAAAGGAGAAGGTAAAATAAGTCCTCTTCTGAAATTTTAAGTAAAATGTCATAAAGAGTCCCTACTGTAGCAGCAAACTCTGTCATTGGTTATATGCTTTTAATTCAATATCTAAAATGTATAAAATGCACACACACAAAAACGTACATTTGTACAAACCTTTTGGTGACAAAAGAATCTTCTCTTCAGATTACAGAGTTATTTCTGTGTATACATGCAATTGTATAACCTCATGTGTGACTTTAAAATAGGGATAGACTTAATTCTAGTATGGAGTGCTACATTTTTTTTCAGTAATAAATAATTAGTTTGGCTGATTACTATATGTCCAAACAAGTCAGATTCACTTGTAGAAACTATATAGCTAGACCTTATCACAAATGATCTACATTCGAGCAGTCCAGCCATTGCTGCAATAATCAAGTCTATCCACCTTGATGTTCAGTGTTATTTTCTTTTACTTCCTTAGCACTATAGATTCTTAGCACTATGGATTTCTCCAGATTTAAAACCACGCTAATCTTCTCTAATCTGGTCTCCCTCAACAAATAATCTGTTTATAGTTTGAATAAGTAAGGAAAAAGTATAATGCTTGTCCTACTCCTTTGCAAACTTAGAACTAGTCTGTTTCACTGCATTCTGCCTGGATTGTGGATTCTTGTTCTGTGTGTAGGTTTTTCATGAGGACAAACAGATGTTTTTCAAGCTGTGACATGTACCTAGGAAAATGGGAATCTCCATTTTCTCAAGGACATTCCTCAGCTTGACATGGTTAATACAACTAAAAGCCTTTCTGTCAACAATGAAGCACATATTAACTTCTTTTTTACATTATTTGTCTTACTTAATTATCTATATGCATCTGCAGGAATGTCTCTTTCTTCCTCTTTTCAAATTCTTTTTAAAGAACCTCTTTGATTTTCATTCCTCTGGTTCTCAATCAGTGAGGTTCAGAACTTCTAAGCAATTCCTGATTTCTTTTTGAAAATAGGGGTCTATGCCCAAGATGGTAGAAAATGATGAGCTTTGTTCTTCCACTTAGACTGCTGAGTTCAACCTCCTATGCAGGAAGTCAAATTAAATCATCCTAGTCAGATAGATATTTAGCTTCTCCTTGAATACACCCAAAGAGGCTAGGAATCCTCTTTCTGGATAGCTGATTCCATAATCAAATTGTTTTTATTGATAGGATGTTTTTCTACCATTCAAGAAGTATTGTCCTTCTTTTAATAGAATATCCTTATATTTGTAGTATTATATTATCTTCTTTTTCCCTCAGTTTCTTCAATCTCTCTAGAATCATTGTGAGTACTGAAGTCAGGCTAAATGATCCAAATTTTGCTAGATCTTCATTTCCCCCCTTTTAAAATTAAGGACATTTACTCTCTTCCCATTATATAGTACATCATCAATTCTCTAGAATTTTTTATAAGGATTGAGATTATCAACTAGATCCTTCACTACCTAAGTTTACTTCAGAACCATATTCAAATAAAGATGCATTCCTTAACACAATTGTGACTCAAGTGTGAAGTCTGCCTTTCATAACTATAATGGAACACATGGGTTGTTGGGTTTTTTTTTAATCCACTTATTAAAATTAAAAGCAATTTGCTGAGGTCCATATTTGATTGCACTTAGTTTCCCTTAAAATAAAACAAATTCTAGCATTACATAGTAACTCTCCTCCAATATCCCCGTTAATTCCATTTATTTCTTCAAAGATACTTTCCCTTTGATTAGTGTCAATATGCAATAACAAATAATGTACCTATCTCAGCATTATGAAAGACAGCAACATTATGATATTCTAAGGAAGAAATGTCCCAAAACCTCCTTGAGCCAATGTCAATTGTCTCTTGTAAACTTGCATAATTTGTGGAATATATCTCAAGTATACCTTCGTTTCATATTCACTGTTGCCATGTATTTAGCATTCTTTCCTTTGGTTAGCTATTCATTCATAAAATTATTTTGTATGCAAATAAAAGAATGTTTAGGTAAATTTATCCCTATTCAATATTTTAATTAGTACTGTGCATCCTTGAATACATGGTCAATAAACAGTTGACCTTTTAAATTATGTTATTAATATTAATATTGTAATTTTATCATCAATTTTCAAATAAGTAACTTTCTAAAGGACAAAATGGGATCACACTTGAATATATCTATTTAGCATTGAGAAACATAAAAATATAAGAAAATGGGTCAAGAATATTGCAGAAAGGCAAGAGACAAGGTGTAGACAGCTCTATTATTCTAGTAAGCCTTGAAAATTAAAAATGCTCAACCACAGTATGGAGAGAAATGGAAAATTAGTTGAGGGACGTCTAAATTTAAGAAATGGCATTAGTCAGTATATAGTGTTATGATATTTAGTAAAGAGGTATGTGGTAACTGAGTACACAGAGTATTTAGAAAAATGTATGCCTGAATTTGGAGAATAAATGTGCAAATAAAATCTAGTTTGAGACTTTGGGATGATGGTTATTTAAAAAATCTGGTATATGATGGATGAATTCATGAATAAATTAGTAAAAGAGCACATATGTGCAAAGAGATATGTAGGATGGACATTTTCAACCAAACTTTTCATGTTATTAAAATTTGTTCTATTTCCCCAGAAGGCAATATCAACTTTTTCTCTTTGCTGGCTTAATAAGCCTCTGTTCTCTTTGCTTTTTAAAAAGATAACAGCAGCATAACACAATTGTTTAAACTAGCACAGATATTGTCCATAAGAGCATTTGTATTGTGGATAAGGATGCTAAGAAACGCAGAATTAAAAGAAGTTAAAAATTAGAACACATCCCAAAGTCAGACCCAGTTCATTAAAATAGTACTAAAATAGGGTACAATAATACAGATCAATAAAATCATACAAAGCTACAAAATTAAAAATTGAGAATTGCAGACTAAAATAATAATAATAAAGAATTTAAACAGCATAGAATTATACATTCAACCAAACTAAATGAATAGTCTCCAGTTGGTGCTGAAAACTAATATAACTTGATGACATTTCTATGTAAACAGGAATGAATTTCATAATCAGAACAACTGAGACTGTTGTCTTTTATGAAGTTACACACTGAATTGCTGTGCAAAGAGGCATAATTTAAAGGGTATTTTTCAATCTTCGATAGGCAACTCCAAAGATCCCCAAAAAATCTGATGAGGAAATATGACAATAAGAAACTCATTGATAAGGGGCCTCATCTGAGCCTAACCAAATGTTGGGATAACATATCTCTACTGATGATGAAGTATAATGTATGCCTAACTTACCTTAATAATCAAGTTATATAAATCAGTAGTTATTTGCTATATATATAAAATAATTGTCCCTTTCACTGGACAAGAAAAATATTGGACTAATATATTATTTTTATTCCTACATAGCAGAGCTGAGTAACTATATATCACAGTTCTCAACTTACAAGAACTTTCAAAATTTGACCTTAGAATCAGTTTTAAAATGAAAACTTATATTTTGTCTATGTATATACAGTATATATTCCATAACAAGTAAAGCTAATATATCTAAAATTTAAAATGTAAATTGTTAATCTGGTGCATGATACATGCCAAGTAATGTTAAAATATTTTTAATTTTCAAATACTCTTAATTGTGATATAAAGACTAATTACTACATGCACAGTAGTATCAATCAATTATTGTTACTGCCTACCGTAGGAGTTATAAATTGGTGCAAAATTGGATACCACCAATTATTAAAATATATTGGCAGAATTAAATAACATTTGCAATCAGAATATGAAAAGAGAAAATAATTTTATTCTACTATATTGGTGAGAAGCAGTTGACCTATAGCAGATATGTCAAACTTGCGACGTCACGTGACGTCACACAACATATCGGGATGGTTTTGCCATTGCCAGCAATGGGGTGGGCGCGGCTTCTGGATGACGCGTCTGGCCCATAGGCCGGCAGTTTGACACCCCTGACCTATAGCATCTGATTGGTAAATAAATAGCTCTGTCTCTCTTAGTTTTATAACAGATATTAATCTTCCTTCTATATTTCATGAACAAGTTATAAATGCACACAAATCAGGTTAGCATTTCTTAATTCCTCATCAGCGGCAAAATACAATAGGTCTCTGATTTCAAATGTTCATTTAACTCTATTATTGAAACATCACTGAAATGGTTGAAACATCACTATATTATTCATATTGAGGAGTATCAGGCAGCTGTTGCCCTGATGTTCTTTTAAATCTCAAAATCTTTCTCTGGAATCCAAGGAATAAGGTAGCAGCAGTATATAGAACTTTCTAGTGGGTTTTATTCAAAACGATGTTATTGGTCAATGAAGCTTACACTTTACTTTCATGGCCAGTTCATTCATGCTTGACAAATCATGTCAGCTGCTTAAAAAAGAAAAAAGGAAAATGCTGTTGATACAGCTGTGATGCAGACCTTTCAGTTTCTAAACAGATACTTAACTATACAGAAACTGCACAACTTGAATAAAAGTATTGCTTAGCAAACATTCTAAATACATCAGTGTTTTAAGTTTATGACTGGTAAAGTTCTTTCCTCAATGCTGTTATTTTTCCTTCCATTTTCTGTTGTATAATTTGGGGGCTTTTTTCCTGGCCATTTAACCATGAAAGGGCCTGATCCACGTATCTTTTCAGGAGTGTATTTACAAGTAGAGGGTTCTTCTCATCCTTACCCAAATCCTAATTCTATCAACATTTCATCTCATGTTTTAGAGTTTCAATGTCTTGCCTGATTGTATATATCTTTATGGGGGTTCTTCACTTTGATGATAACTCAAACGAAGCCCCCAGTGAAGCTGCTCTGAGAAGCTACATGCAATATTTACATCATTCTGAGGATTCCTCCACTGAAAGGATAGAAGAAATTGTAAGGCAATATGTCAAGGAAATGACCCCTTTCTCTTTGCTTCAGTAAAGTGTGCCATATAGCAAAGTCTCTGATTCAGGCAAATCTAAGCCACTTTTACAGGACAATTGTACATATACATGTGTACAGGTCATTCTTAACACTGACACTTTTTCAACAACTTTTCAAAGTTATGATGTGCTAAACAAGGGGGACTTATGACCAGTCTTGGTAGTTGCAGCTGCAGCAGCATCTGCATGGGATTATGATCTGGGTGCTTGGTAACTGGCTTGCAATAGGCCTGGAGGAACGTTGTCCATGGGCTCGTGATGGGTCGGACACGACTTTGCAACTGACAACAACAGCATTCCTCAGTCACAAGATTACCATTTGCGACTTTCACTGTGGCTTCTGACATGCCATGGGAAAGTGGGCAAGAGGTTGCAAATGGTGATCACATGACCACGGGACATTGTAATCATATGTGATTTGCCTGATGATATCAACTGGGATTGCCGGAACTGCCATTATTAATAACATCACTCTTTATATAACATCGCTCTTTTAGCAACATAGTTCCTGGTCCCAATTACTGTCAGTAAGCAAGGACTACCTGTTCAACTGTTGTAAACATTGCTCCTCTCAGCATTTTTGAGTCAGTTGATATGGCAACAACATATCCATTTTATTCATTATAGAGCATTTGGTTGTATAACTACATTGATACCTATGATCTGTTTTATCTAAGTCTTTCTTAAAATGTAATCATGTTATGAATAAAAAAATCATTTTATTGTTTTAGATGATTTTCTTGAGAGAGTGAGTGGATTAATTGTCTATAAAGCTCAAGCCTTGAAATCTGTTAAATTCTGAAATACATCTAGAAAATTAGAAAATAGGAGAAATTATCAGATTGCAGTATTATTATCAGCATTGCAAAATGGCTACATATTATCATCTACCCATCTAGACTTTAATACACACACACACAGAGCATTTGAAGAACTCAACAATAATAGCATTTTCAAAAAAATAAGTATTTCTATTTTATTTTTAAAAATGTAACCCAGAAGTTGAATTATGTAACCTAAATTTTAAGATTTTTTTTTATTTTTACATATATAAAATCTTTAAAAAGTACATTTCAATAAAATGCAGGTAGGCAACATGATTTTTTCCCATGCCCTTCTACCACTGAATTCCCACATTAAGTCAGTTTCATCTCTATGAAGATTTTAAACCTCTAAATCAAGGGTTCCATCGCATGTCCCTTTGGTATTAAAGTAACACTACCCTAAAAAAGGGACATTAAAATAAATACAAATGAGCAATGAAAATAATAACATGAGGATCTTGGCTTTATTGTAACAATAATGTAACTAATTGAAACTATAGAAAACATTCTTCCTACAATTTAGGAAATGCTACTCTGAAAGAAATTTTAAGTGAAAACTGAGGAAAGGACTCAACCCTTGCAGAAAATGTAAATTTAATTTAAAAATAAAATAAAAATAAAAGTGTAATTCTGGCTGGAGTTCAAACTGCTGGTTATGGCATATAAAGCCCTCTGTGGCAAGGGGCCATGTTACTTGCAGGAGAACTAATCCTCCATTGACCCCACCATCCTGCCAGAACCAATGAAGCTTCTTGGATGAGAAGTGGATTACCTTTTGAAAAGGCACCTTTAGAGTTGCATGATTGCTGTTCTCCCTGTACTACTAAGTCCAAGTCTGAGCTCTGTTTATTAGAATATATCCATGGTGGCGAACCTATCGCATGCCTGCCACAGGTGGCACGCAGAGCCCTCTCTGTGGGCACCGTCGCCCCAGTCCTAGACCCTCAGCTGGGTATTATAAAACCTTTTTGCTTTAGGCCTCTGCCGCTGTGTGCAAAAAAAAAAAAGGTTCAATCAATCAATCAATTTCAACTTCTCGCGGGAAAAAAAAAGATCTTGCAACATTGGAATTGATTGATTGAACTTTTTAGTCCCACCCAGTCTGCTGTTACCACCACAGCCACGCCCACCCAATGGGCCACGCCAACCAGTTGGCCACATCCACCCAATGGGCCATGCCTACCCGGCACCCGACCATACATAAGTGGGTTTTGGGTTGCAGTTTGGGCACTTGGTCTCTAAAAGGTTTGCCATCATGGAATATATTATCTGCCAGAACCTAGGAAGTGGTTCTCAAGATCTAGCTGACCTTAATGTGGCTTGCATTTTATGAAGCCACCATGGCTTTTAACAGATCACTAAAAACTTGGTTCTTCCCCAGGCATTGGAAACAGAATGACAGAAGCTCTCAATTTACAAATGTAATACATATCAAGGCCTCATGACTGTCTATTAATTGTTGTTATAATTTGAATTTTTGTTTTGTACTAATGAACACTATGCAGTCATGTGTGCAGAAGTAGGGTTACTATATACATTACTCTTTCATTTCATTCCTACCTATATAATAGAATAGTTTGTTTCAAGATGGTGTACTTTTTTTCTGAAAATTCAACTATGGTTGTCTATTTTATCACTTTTCATTGGAGAATAACATCAAGTAATGATCATTCTGTAAATTTTAGTTTTACATGTAGCCACAACATCCTAGATTACATCAATTTACTTTTCTGACATACATTTTAATTTATAATTAAATCTATACTTTCACAATCTTGCAGGTGTCCATCAGTTTATGTCCATAAAATCAGATAACTGTTAACCAGTTCTGATACATCTATCCAATTCCAGTTGCACACCATTATGAGTATGGTGGTATCTTTTCATATCACTCCATGCAGATGATACAAATTGAGTGTAGTTCACAAATGTATATACTCTTTTACCATAGCCTACCATAAATTAATGCAGCTCATAAGTATTTTTAATTTCATTTCACTTGTTAATTCATGTTATTTACTATTTATCCCTCTTATGTTCCAAGCCACAATCTTACATGGTCATAATCCAATAGATCCATAGAGATTGACCTCTGCTGCTTATTATGGTTTGAGTCAATTGAGGTTTTCAGGTAATATTATATAATCTAAGAGTACATTAAATTATCATTCAGAGTTGTACCTATATAATATGTTGCATTAATATTAATTGGCACATTTTGCTACAAGTGGCCAGTAGGCCACACGTTTATTATGGCTCAATTTTATCCCAGGTTCAATCCCGTTTTTCAATGCAAATTATGTTTCCTAATCTAGAGATTATCTTGCAATGCAGCTTTTGCTTCATCCTACTAACTGAAAATTAGATGCAGGGTATTGGAAAATTTAGAATTTTTTATTCTGGTTAAATCTATTTAGTTCAGAAAATAGCCATAAATGAGGATCTATTTTAAAATCAAATTTCAGTCCATTGGTATTTTTTTTTCTCTCTGCTGAAAACATAACTAATGGATCAATTAATTGAAAAATTTCCAGTGTCGTTGTAATCCCTAGCTACCAGCAACATTATTCCAGCAAATAATATCCTTACTATATTTCTGTTATATGTACTGACTGTACATTGATTGATATATCAATTCTGTTATATTTGGACTTAAATAGCCTTAAATCCAAATACTTCAATTTTCTTTGGGTGCAGAACATCATGTCGACAGTTTAACCATAAGGGTGGAACTAGTCAATTATTATAAACTTCCTTTTCTAAGTAGGAAAAATGAGTATTGTGTAACCTCCTGCCAGGAAAATGGACTTTTTTATTATTCTGATCATGAAAACCCCACAAGTTTCTCAGCTATTTTGAGAATAATAACAAAATAACAACAAATACATGTGACTGTCTCTGAGGTGCTTTTAACCTTAACAAGAGCTCCATTAATTTTTCATATTATTGATAAAGTAAATTAAGAAAAGTCTATTTTAATGCAAACCAAACATAAAAAGTCAGCAGATATCAAATTGAAGTAATTTAATCTTGTTTCTCAAGATTGCAATTAAAATAATGCAAATTAGGTTCATGTATAAGTAGATATGATCAACACAAACATCAACCTGTATTGATATTAATATTGACATGTATTTTAATAACCTCTTAGGGGGTTAATTTAATGCAGCTATAAAATATTGTGTTTAATAACATAAGTGCAGATAACATTACTTCTAGGGAGAGACATTATTCATGAAGTCACAAAGCCATTTTCAGAGTAGTAAAGAAAAGCAAACCTTTTTTCCTCTGTTGTTCAGAAGCATCAGTGTCATGCAGATGTCAAAGAAAGAAAAAGGAATACTGGGCACATATGAAACTATTAAGATATTAAAACAACAAATCTATTTTCTCTTTCTTCTCCAAATGGCCACAAAGCAGCCTCTATATTTCAATGCTGTTTTAACATGCCACTGTGGATGTGTTATGACTCAGGTGGTCAATGCAAGGCAGGCTTTTAGAGAGTCCTTTATTGCCCTCAAGAAATATTCAACAAATGGCCCTCCAATGGCCAGTAAGTCTCCACCCCACACTACCCTAAACAACAGCCCTTTCTTATTACCAAGAAAGTCCACAAGGCAAAGTCCAGGCATATGATAAATGGCAGTCCTCAGGGCAAAGACAAGGTACAAAGCAAAGGCAGTTCTTAAGCAAAGGGCAAAAGCAGTCCACAAGGCTAGGGCAAGACAAACAGACAAGACAAGCAAAGGTGAAAAGCGGTCCTCAAAGCAAGGCAAAAGGCACGAGTCAAAGCAGGGGGAGTGTAAATCAAAACACTTTGTTCCTGGCAAAGACTAACTCCCCACGCTTCTCCTTAAGTCACTGCACTCCAAGTGTTCCATGTGAGGAGGGGTGACCCTCCCAAGTAGCCTTGCAGCCCTTCTCTGAGCTTGCCTACGTTCTGCTCTCCATGATCTTGGATTGAGTGGAGGAGGCAGCTGTTCCTCATCAGAGGAGATCTATTGCCTATCAGCACCACTGCGTGTCAGCAGCCAATCCTTTCCTGTATCTGTGAAGGCAGGCAGCTCTTCATCCGGTTAACCATCTCCCCCAATACCTGAAGGCTCTGGAACAACATCCTCCTCAGTCCCTAGGCTCTCCAAACATGCCAAGGGTGATGGGCCATCCCTATCAGATGGTCCCAGTTCCAACTCCTCCGAACCAGGCTCCAATGAGGTCATAACAGTATGTTGAATGTTTGCCAAACTCTCATTCTTGCTATTTTATAGACTTTCAAATTGTTTTGATTATAAAAGATGGAGAACTAGGTGACAGACTGTCCCATTTGGGAGGATCAAAATGCTTTTATCTTCTGATCAAATGTATTCCACAAGGTTCCCAGTTCTAGGCATAGCATTTTAAGGGAAACTAGAAGATTTCCATTGAAAGCAGAAGGCAAGGGAGTTCATCCATAGGAAAAATTGGAAGAAGAGTGTTCATTTGAAAACAAAATAGCTTAAAAGAAGCAAGTGTTATACTGAGAGAAATGTTTGAAAGGAATAATATTTGATATATTCTTAAAATAATGCAAGTACAGAATCCAGATGTTGGTGAATTCCAGTTCCCAGCATTCCTAGAAGATAAATAAGGTAATTGTGTTAGTAATTGTGGTGCATCAACATTTGGAGGCTATAGGTTGTTGATGCCTATTGATTATCTTACTGAAGAAGGTGGATACAATTGAAATATTTTGGGTTAATAATTCTGTCCCTTCTAAGCCTTCTTGGAATATTTTTTTAAATTTTTATATTTTTCATTTTTCTACTTTAAGTTATTTGCATTTTCAGTCTTTTCTAAATGTTTGGTTATACATGGAGATATTGTTTACACACACATATTTATATATAACTGCTTGTAGTTTTTTTTTACTTTACACATATACAGAATATTGAATCAAATTTCTAAGTCTTAGTTGGTACTTATAAAATGCAGTCATATTCTACACCATTTGGTTGTTGTGATACTTTAGTATAATAATTATGGACATAGTAAAGACTTGTTGATGCCCTATTCTACTGTGAAGTAATGATAAGAATGACTTTAATAAGAATGAAGTTAATATTTGTTTTCAAAAAACACAGAAATCTAAATTGGCTTATTATCTACATTTGACAGAATATAAATTTGCTTTGAATTGTATGCATTTTCAAAAGACATTACTAGTACATGGAGCAATACCTTAAAGCTGTTCACCTATGCACTGTGAATTGGCAAAACAGTTGTCAATAAAAAATAAATAAAACTGAACTTTGTTTCTGGCAAACCGTGAGTAGCACATTTGGTAAATGTGAAAAGAATTATTTTAATCTAATAACATGCCAGAACAATGACAAAAATATTAATACTTTGTGTCAATCATTTTTCTTTGCCCATGTAGACATATACTATTTGGGGAATAATTTTGATTAATTTACAAGTGTAAAATCTAATGAATTAAAAGAAATTTCTGTCTATATGCGAAGTTCCATAATTGTCTTAGTAGAAATGAAAAGGATATCTTTATGTAGTTCTATAATTAGAAAGTTAGGAAATAATTATGATTGGGGTTAGATCAGATATACTAACCCTCTAATTCCCACTCTTTACTTTCTAAATGCCTAGTTAACAGGTATTAGACAGGTAATGTCATTGAAGAAGACAATTTGTGACTCTCATGTCAAAAATATATCTTCTGCTGGTATTTTATATACAAATCTGGAGAGCAAGTAGAAATATTTATTTAATCAGGAAACAAGATGTCTCCTATATTCATACAAGCCAGTAGCAGTCTTATTTTAATGATTAAGTACATATTTAATATAAATTAAAGCCTCCGTATTTCCGTGTGAATTCAAAAATCTCATTTTTGTTTGCAGCAGTATTGTACCAAAAGGGATCTACTGAATACAGTAGGTATTTATGCATCCATTTCAAACCTGGCTTATAAATTATTCATTTACAGTCATACCAAAAGTGCACATTATAGCATGGATATTGCCTTACCAATTTACTGTAACAAGTATGTATTTTGACGCTTGAGAAAAAAATGGGGACTGGGTTTTTTTCTTCTCTTGACAGACAATAGTGGAACTTTTCAAGCAAGTGTTAATGCAGCTGCCATGTCCCCAAAAGCCATGTGAAACATTGAGCATAAAGAAAAAATGTATATTCGGTATAATGTGATAGTAGGTTCAAATGTTCTTTAAATAAACAAAGACATAGCCCATATTACTCCATAATGGCCAGAAACATTCCAAATTAGAAATGGAAGCAAGTGCCAACTAGCAGATGTGAAGTTAACTGTCCATACCTGAAGATGGGAATGGCTCAAGGAGGTCTGACAGTAAGGAATTAACTAACAGAGAATTAACACATTTTTTTATGGAAAGACTATTCCCTAAGCAGAAATAAATCAGGCAATGCCCTTAGGACCTGTCTGCCGCAATAGGTTCTCAAAAATCATAGTTCATACCATGAGCAGTAGATCAGACTATATTACCAGATATCAGTTTCTGAGCAGATAACTCTTTTGAATGACGTACATCCAGAAATGTGAAAGAGGCCTCTCTTTTCATTTATTTTGAGGAAAAATAAATAATGCTATAAAAATTCAACATTTAAGATGTGTACATTATTAAATGCTCATTTAAAAAGTGTGTAAAATGAATTTTACATTGGATTTAAATAAAACATAGATCTCACCAAAAAGAGGTATTACATAAATCCCAGACAGTTATATCAATCTACTTACTTATCTGCCTACCAACCAGTTGTTAATTTTTTATTCTTTTTGAATAGAAGATCTAGAAATGTAAAATAGATGGTAGGATGTTTGGCTGTTTCCCACTCACTTATCCATCATCAGTGTCAATTGGGTTTCCAGGTATGTATTTCTGATGTTATGTTTGGATTTTCTTCCATTACAATTTTTTATCATACAGTGAGAACCACATGGATATATTTTTGGGGAAATCCACTTGTCTAATTATTTGCATCATCATCATCATCATCATCATCATCATCATCATCATCATCATCATCATCATCCTCATCCTAGCCATTGTCTATCCCCTGCAGGATAAAGGCCTCTTCCTCATGTTTCCAACCAATAGGGTCCTTAGCTTTCTTTTGCCAATTGGGCCCACAATACTTGCGGATGTCGTCGATCCATCTTGTTTTAGGATTCTTTCGTGGATGCTTTTTATCATGTGGGATCCATTCTATGACTGCCTTGGTCCACCTGCCATGAGTTCTTCTTGCCATGTGACCAGCCCATTTTCATTTCCATTCTTTTCCTCTCTTGATGATATTGTATATTTTCGTTTGTTCTCTAACCCATGTCTTTCTATTTGCCTTATAATCCCAAGCATGCATCTTTCCATGTCTCTTTGTGCCACATGTAGCTTTTGTGTCAATTGTGAGGTTAATGTCCACATTTCACCAGCATATGTTAGAGCAGGTAGCACATACTGATTGAAAACGTTTCTCTTCAGGCATAGGGAGAGGTTGTTTTTGAAAATTATGCTTAGTTTGCCGAATGCCTGCCAACCACATTTAACATCCCGTTCAATTTCCTTTATTGTCTCACTTTCCATTGAGATCTTTTGGCTGATGTTTATGTAGTGGTCTACTGTGCCTAGTTCTTCTTCAGATATATAAAAAAAATCTTTCTTTGGTGAATTTATTAAACATAGCCTGGCTTTTTTTCAGGTTTATTTTTAAGCCAAATGGTTCTCCTGCTTTGTGCAGCTCTTGTATGTGTCTTTATAGCTTTTCTGGGTTTTGTGAGAAGAGAACATCATCTGCAAATCTTAGGTGATTTAAATAGGAGCCATTGATTTTTATTCCATCTTTTGCCCAGTCTAGTTTGCAAAATACTTCTTCAAGGCAGGCTGAGAAAAGTATAGGTGATATTTTGTGCCTTGTTGTACACCTCATTCTATGATGATTTCCACTTTAAGATCATTAAGGCAAATTGACGCCATTATTTTTTAATATATTGATTGTAGTAAGTTTATGTAAGTAGTGTCTATGCCTTGGTTGAGCAATGCATTAATTATTGCTTGCTGGAATACTGAGTCAAATGCCTTTTCATAGTCAATGAAAGCACAGTTAATGTAAGAAATTATTTTCATAGTCAATGAAAGAAATTATTTGCATAAAATCCTTACATGATTGGACTATTGGTACTAATAATAGCCCTGACAGTATTATTATTTATTATTCTAACTTTGAACTATATCTTGAATTTCAGGAGGAAGCCACTAAATGTATCTTTAATATTGTTTCATGGCTTTATAATTTTATGCACAGTATGACTGAACATGTGCCATCGTGGTGTCTCAGTGATTAGAATGCAATATTGCAGGCTAACTCACTGTTCACTCCAGGAGTTTGATTCTGAGCAGCTCAAGTTTGACTCAGCCTTCCATCCTTCTGAGGTTGGTAAAATGAGGACCCAGATTGTTGAGGCAATATGCTGACTTTGTAAACTGCTTAGAAAGGGCTGTAAAATACTATGAAGTGGTATATAAATCTAAATGCTATTGCTATTGATATCAAGTTGATGCCCACTCTTAGCAATCATATAGGTATATTTTCCCAGATGATATGACCCTAAGTTGGTCCTTCAGGTCTTACAATGGTGCACCCATTGCCACTGTAATTGCTGCTGGTCTTCTCTTTTTCTCTTTCTTTTCACCTTTCCCTGCATTAAAGCCTTTTCCAAAGTCTTCACATAATGTGTCCAATCTAGATTAATTTGAGCCTGGTCATTTGTGCCTTGAGTGAGAACTCTGTGTTGATTTGTTTAATGATTCAGTTGTATTTTTGGGACTGTCCATGGCATTCTCAGGAGTCTTCTCCAACACCAAATTTCAGTGGACTCTCTATCAGGCCAATCTGGAGCCAGTCTGTTTCACTGTAGATTTCAGAAAGAGCCTGCATAGTCATACTCCACTCAGTATTAAGGATGCAGCTGTAGAGGTGGTCAACAATATTAAGTGTTTGGAGCTGCAGATAACTAACAATCTGAATTGGTCTCTCCACACATCATCCTTAGTGAAGCATGCAAACCAGTGTCTGCATTTCCTGCGTTGGATGAAGAAAGCCCATCTTTCTCCTTCTGTCCTGTTGCTTCCTAGTACTCAGGATGCTGCTTATAAACCCAATGTGCTTAGAGCTCAAAGCATTGTTAGAGACCCCACATATTCACTTTACAGTCTGTTTCTGTTTTGAAGTATTTCTAGCAGGACTGTCCACTTCTGTAATAGCTTTGTTCCTTATGCCATCCGTCTGGTAAACTTGCAAGATTCGTTTTTCTTGCCATGCACATGTATACATAACCCAAACTAGACTGTTGTTTCTCTGTGTCATATAATATATGAGGGTATATGCATAATTCTGTATTTATTTATTTATTTATTTTTGTCATGTTTATGTAGTGTATATCGGAAGTGGTGACCCTTTGAGAGCTGAATTCAATGAAATTTCATTTTAACGTATGTCAATTAGTGTACATTCAAAGTGGCAATAAAGTTATTCATTTTATTCTTTTCTTCTACCATGTTCTGTTTGTACTGTGACCTCCAGTTTGATGTATACGTTTTGTATGAGGACAATGAGATATTCTGGGATATATATTTTTCCTAGCATGTTCTACAGCTTGACCTAATTGACGCAATCAAAGGTCTTCCTAAGATCAATGAAGCACATACTGATTGATTTTTTAGTATACTTTGGCGTTCTCATCTAGCCAGTGTGCATTCTATGTTGATTTTCAGATTTTCTGGCATAGTTTGAACTTTTACTGATTCTTCTTCTGCTATGCCATATTTCTGTGGTTATTTCATAGTTCAGTTGGTAAGAACCAGAACGCTGATCTAACTTCATAATCTGGTCTAGAGTTTCTGGTAAGTAGGAAATAGTTTCTAAGGTGTCTTGGATATTGATATCTCTAATGAACAGTATTTCAGTATAGTCTTCCTTAATCCCATACTGTTTCAAGGCTGGAGCCTCACCTATGTACAATATACACAATTTGAAATTATATAATGAACTTAAGCAATGAGATTTCAGCCAAGTTGGTTGGCTCCATTTTCCAGAAAGCTACACTCTTCCTATATAGCATATATTTTCCTTTTTTTTTTTTTAACAAAGTTGTATATCATCACAGTAGATTAACATAAACTGTACACTGAAAGATACCAAAGACCTGCTTGGAAGATCATATTTGTTGGCATGTAATGCTGAACTATCTGAAGAATGAATGATTATATCCCTGTCAAGTTTTAAGTATCATGCTGTTAAAAATATTAGTCACACAGAGTGCTATTTAAATGCAACAGAGCAGTAAAATTCCCTTGTCAATATAAACGAGGATAACCTGATAACATGATACTTAATGCTCTGTATCAGTTGGGGGATGACAGCCTGTGGAAAGCTCTGATATATGTAAGTGAAGTAAAAGATACTGCCGAGGTTGTCAATACCCTGTCAATAGATAAACTCTGCTTGTCATTTAAGCCAGCTGAGGGAAACTTGACTGTCTCCCTCCCTCTCATTTTGACATTCCCCAGGAAGGCGGGCTTTGGACCCTTTAAGGCAATCACTTAACACAGAGGATGAAGGAAGGTGTGAGGGAACATCCAAAGGAAAATGAGTTAATATCTGCATCCTGAGGTTCAGAAAGGTCAAGACTCCTGAACCAAACAAATTCTAAAGAATCACTTTCTTTACTTAAGGGGAAAAAGATTAGATGCTGCTATGTATAAGCAAAACTGTGATATTTTTTTTAAAAAGCCCTTTATAGTTAAGACAGTTTTTCTGTCTTTTTTCTTTTTGTTCTTCGATTTTTCCTCACAGAGAAAGAGATTCCCACTTAATCAGGAAAAGTAAAAAAAAGAAAGCAACATTATGTGGGTGATGATCCAGCTAATTTTCATTTAGGTGATGCTGCTTTATCACTAGCTGAACAAAGATTAAGGGGTTCTCCCCATCCTTTTGTGCTTTCCCCACCATTATTTTAACATATATGAACAAATTCCATATATTTTATTCAAAAGTATATTTGGGTACATTATCTTTAAATGTGCTGGATTACACATGTAAGAAATGCTGTGCTGGGAAGAATAAAAAGATCTCTTATCAGGAGGAGTAGAAACTACCCATAAAGATATGAGTAAACATTTCTATTCTGAATAGGTTTTTCAGGTCCTAGAGTCTGAAATATTGGTATTACAATAAACCTGCTATATCAAACAAAAGTTCAACATCTTAGTTCAACATTTTATTACTGCCACTAGCCAACTTAGGGAATACTCAGAAATAGGAAAATCTCTCTTTTGATCATTCTCCTGCAACTGGCATTTAGAGGCATGCTTCCTCAACTAACTGGTAAGTTTGAGCCCTTGATAGAACTGTCCTCCTTATCCAACCCACTCCCAAAGTAATCCAAATTAATTATAGACTCAAGGCAAAACCTATAGTAGAAAACATTAGCAACTCTACCATACACAAAATGGGGTGTCAGAAATGACAATCCTTAGGAATAGCAATAGCCCACAAACCCACAGCCACATTCCACTAGGAATTATCCAGAATCAAAGACAAGATACAGAAGGATGAAAGAAACGATATAATTTACAAAATCAACTGTAACCATTCAACCTATTCTACGTGGGACAAACATCACATCAATTTAAACCAGGATCCATGAACACTGGCTATCAGTCAAACACCATAGTCCCAAATCTTTAATCTCTACCCACACTGACATGAAACAGTACCAGTTCAATTGAAGCAACACAAAAAATATTGGCCACGCTACCACCAGCCATGCTCGTAAATTCATCGAAGCCTGATACTCTACAAGCAATTCCATCAATAGACACATTGACCTACAACCAGCCTATGAACCCCTCAGAATCCAGATCAACTGCACAGCGTACCAGAGACAGTCCCGACCCTCAACCAACCCATGCAAGCCCCCCTCCCAATGACCCTTACTTGATATAACCTCCTCATCACAAGACCCATCACAAGACTCACTGATGACTCACACATGACCCATCACAAGACCCATCACAGACTCTCACTTGATACCCCATACCTGTAGCCCTTATAAACAGAAGAACACTGACATCCACCAAACTCTACTGAAGATGTTACCTAGCCTGGTAACGAAATGTTCAGAAAACAACCCACAAGTTCAGAGAACAAACCTTCAACCTCAACATTAGCAATATTTTCTCCTTCTTGGAGTTGTAAAAGTAAATTTCCAAAGAAGTTTTAAAGCATCCTAAGAATAAGATAGGAGCCTATTAAAGTAGGAACCACTTTTAAGAAAGAAAAAAAACCTTTTAGAAAATTGGATGATAGAATCCTATGTACTATTGAGTAAACAGCTCAATAATACATAAGATTACATATTATAATGTATATAATTATATATGTATATATGATCTAGTTCTAATGTCAGGAAAAAGAAGAGAGTGTAGTACAGTATCACTGGATCTTTATATATCTCTATATATCAGTTATACCATAGTAACTAACCAAGCAACTCTTTTTAATTTTTTTGCACTGTTGGTTTTTCTCAATATAGTATCAACTGCTTCAGTGCTCCAAGAGTATGGAATTTCTCTTGGGAATTTTGAGATGGCTATGTTCTATTAGTTGTCCTTGCTTGTGTTTTTGTTACCTAGTGAAGGAACACAAATGTGAATAAATCCCCTGTGACAGCATGGCTGTTAAGGAATGCAATCATTTTACTTATGGGGGGAAGATCAATTAGTAATGACTTAAAGCCAGTCCTTTATAGCCCATCTAGGTTTTCCCTTCATTAAGAAATAAGACATGACAGGCAATACATTTCTGGGCAATTTAGCACACTTCTCAATGACTTAAAGACAAGAGGCTGAAGATCAAGAAATTTTCAGACTTTCCAGGAAGGAACTTTCTGGTGTGACCAAATTCTGTTAATGGTAAATTTCAATCTGAAAAAGAAACTGCTCTTTTAAGTGATATATATATATATCACTTTACACATATCTTTCTCTTATCTCTATCATCAAAGAAAAGATAAATGAATTTTCTGGGATAAAAAGCTACTGCTTGGGAGATGCCCTTGTACTTATGCCAATGCTTCAAATGTTATAGAACAATGAGAATTTTAATGGCTGACATAAAGTTAAACACAAAAAGATAAGAAAATGTCTGTAAATCCAATTGAAAGCCTGCAGTGTTCAAGTTAATGTCCATCAAAAATCCATAAGCAAGAAGCAAGAGCATCTGTCATCTCCCATCATTGCTTTCCTTCTGAGATATAGTATTATAATGGATCAGATGGAAAGCTAACTATTAATGTAAATTTTCAATTAAATTAACAAACCAATTAGAAAACAATACACTTGACATAATATTAACATAACATAATCTGTTTTCTTATCCTCCACATACCAGCGTGATAGCAATGTTTTGAATTAATCTGAAGCTTCTGGACAATTGTGGTCTTTGACTGATGGGCAATTATCATGTGTAACATTTATATGAAGTTACATCTATAGGAAGTCATTTGTTGTGCCACATAATCAATCTGCAGCTGATACTGTATTTATGTATACATCTGCACCATTTGCTGAACCTCGGGGTCTAAATGAGGGGAAACATGTTCAGACTCAATCCGAGCAAGACAGAATAGATATTAATTCATAAACCTGCTGATTCTCAGGACATACCAACTTTGAGTATAAAATAGGTTATGCTCCTCCATGAAGTGCAGGCTCTCAAGATGGGGTCCTCTTGTACTCCCAGATCCTGCTGGAAATGTAAATGGTTTTGCTATTGTGCCAGTGGTAGCCTTATTTAAAACGATAAATGTTGAAAGTAGCTATTCATGATTAGTGTAATTTGCTTTATATAGGGCTGTTCTTGAAGACCACATGGAAATCTCATCTGGTGCCACATGCAGTAGCCTCTTTGCTTATGGTACAGTTTTATTATTGTTATATATACACCACTTCTACAGGAGCTATATTGGCCACCAATATGTTTCTGAGTACATATAAAGAAGCTGGTTGGCACTTATTAAACCCCATATGATTCAAGGCCTGGGAATCAATGAGACCACATGCTAGACTGAGTCTGCTTGACTAGTCTGGAGAAAAACAAACCTGCTTAAGGTCTCCACCTATCATTAGGGGTGACATGAAGAGCACACAAGTAATCATTCCCTGTGAAAACTCCTTTCCTTTGGAACAATTTGCTACTGCCTTCCCCTAGACAAGCTTTTACTTTCACAACCTTCCAAACATTTCTATTTTTTTTCTTTTTCAGGAACCTTTTCAGAGACTGATTGATTATGGTTTTCTTGGCACATCAGATGAAGAACTCAATGTATATGAAGGCCAATACCAGCAAAAGAATTGGTAGCTGTGATTTCACATTATTGTGTATAGCATCATAATAATGTGTCAACCTTTGAGGGTCGTGCGCTATATCTATACAGACTTAATATTTTAACATCAGATCAGTTTTCTTTTTCTGGTACATTTTAAAAAACATTTTGCACAGTAAAGAGATTTAAGCATGTTAAAAACTCTAGGCATATTTATGCTATTTTTGAATTAACAATGAATTTCTTAAAAACAGATTTTAGCAGTAAACCTTAGATGCTTTGAGAATTTGTACATGATAAACTCTCGATCAAGAAGTGTGAAGGAATCAATGAGAAAATGAAAGGTAATTGATAAACTAAAAATCAATCTATGTGTTTCTCCATCAATAAGAATTTCTAATGAGATTTCTAATGATTCTATTTTGCATGAAAGCAAATAAAGCAAATAAAATATGAAAAATCTAGATCTACATTAAAAAAATACATGTGAGATTTTATTTCATCAAGAATTTCAGAATCCATGCTCCTGAGGTAGTTTACTAACTTAACTTTTACCTAGGAGGTGTATAATTTTGATTCTGCATGCTGTGTACTGAACTCTTTGAATGTTAGCTAAAGTTGTTTGTTAAGAGAAATTCCAATATCTTCCTGGAATATTTTAAATAAATTGTATTTTTGTCACTGTTGTTCTGAAGTGGTTTGGGGAAGCGGAAAGAGATGATATTACTGAATATTCCAACTATAACCAAAAGCCCAATTTCTGTGTAAACAAATGCCTTAAAATATATTCAAAGAACTAGTACATTTGACTTAGAAAAACAATAATAGATGGATGCATACTGTCATCTCATAACTGCTTGCTTTAAACAGCAGATACCAATAATGGGAATCTAAAGAAAAGTAAAAATAAATCTATTTTCTCACTGAGTAAAGATTTTTAAGGATACAGTTATAGTTGTTTTAGTATTATGTGTTTTTGAATCTCTTGGCTTGAGTTTATTCATATTGTATTTGTTTGGGTTTAACTCAGTGTATTGTGTGAATACAGCTTCTATGGTAAATGACCATAGGCTACAACTTAGTGATATACTGAGCTAGCCTTTGTGAGTAATAATTTAATAACATGGTCTAATATGATTGTGTATACAGTCACTAAAAGATGAAAGCTCAATGGTCAGGTAAATCATAAATGTTTTTTCTGGCAGTGATAGAAATTGTAATCTTTTCACCTGGGAGTACGGTGTCATCATCATCATTATCCAAATTATATAAATAAATTCATTGCAGTAATTTGACTGCTTTCAACAATGCTGACACGCTCTAAGTTATTTTCAGTTAATTCCTTTGAACTGGACTATATCATCTGCTCAGCATTTCTTTGGACATTTTCTGGGTCTTCTAAGATCAAGTATACAAATTAAGTATTGTTATTCAGCTCTGATCTNATCATCATCATTATCCAAATTATATAAATAAATTCATTGCAGTAATTTGACTGCTTTCAACAATGCTGACACGCTCTAAGTTATTTTCAGTTAATTCCTTTGAACTGGACTATATCATCTGCTCAGCATTTCTTTGGACATTTTCTGGGTCTTCTAAGATCAAGTATACAAATTAAGTATTGTTATTCAGCTCTGATCTGTTTGTCATGCAATATGGCCAGCTTATTGCTATATTTATAAGGCATTATGTAACATACTCCTGACTGTTGTCCAATCCATATATTTATTTTGAAATTGCATTGGGTTATGCTAAATATTTGTCATTTGCTTCAGAGTAAATATGCCTAAAATTATGTTGTAAAAATATTCCCCAAAGTGAACTTCATTTCACTCCCATGTACAGTGTGGAAGTCTTTCCCAGTAGAATAATTGGTACTTAAATAATGATTTTGGCTATATCACGTGCTTCTTAAAGAACTATACTAATAAATATTGTTCTTCTGAAACCTGTAATTCAGGTTTTTAAAAATGTATTACAGCATATAAAGTACAACAATTGGTTGGCCTCTGGCCATATTTTCAATTGCAAGTTAATACAATCTATAAGTGACATCATACTGCCTATGCCATCATTTATCAAATCTACTATGGAAAAATAATGGCTTGATAATCACAACATAATTATTATAGAAACAAATTGTTTCAATATATTATGTATACATGTGTTCAGGCATGATTATAGTAATACCAGCTTTTAAGAGCTATTATCTTCTCATAAATATTTTCATGGCCTGGAAAAAGAGTTATTGACTCTACTGTAAAGTAATACACCATGTATTTAATCCAGAAAATGATATAGTTTTGGATGGGTATTTACATGAATAAATTACAAAATATTTGATCTGTTTCTTTTTAAATAGAAATATTGTTTTTGTTCCAATGTGGAGAAAAATTTTATCCATGCAAATCTGTTTTCTAAACATGAATTTCCATTACCTCCTCGGAAATGATAGGTCACATAGATTTGGAAAAGGAAAAAAAACCACTACATTTTATCCACCAAGCAACCTTTACATGCTTTATATAATTCAGACTACTGAATATGGTATTTAAACATCCTTTATTAATGTGGAAACAGAAAATTATAAATTACTGTAAGGAAAAATCTTGGAAGAGGATACACGAGCACTTTGAACATTTTAAAGAAAATACTATCCTTTAGACCAGGGATGTCAAACTGCCAGCCCATGGGCCAGTTGCATCATGCAGAGGCCATGCACACCCCAGCTCTGACAATGTAAAAAAAAGGCACGATACGTTGCAACGTGGCGAGTTGACACCTGTGCTTTAGACAGTGAAAAACCTTTATCACTCTCTTTGTAATTACATGGCAATGGCTTCTGAAAACTATGTGGAATATACATACCTGTATGCATATCTATCACATTATTCTCTTTCAAGTTAGCAAAGTTATGCAAAGCACAGATGTGGAATCAAAAATAGTAAGCCAAAGAAATTAAAGGCATCAGCCAAGAGATAAGAGAGAAAAGGAAATGTAATCAACAGCTACTCTGTATTGACCCAACCTAACTTAAAACATATCCTCTTTCTATAATAGCCTGGGTTCTATAGGCAAAAGAGCATCTCTGAAAATCACTGCTTGTAACTGTAGAGTCAAAGGCCTGTTATGTAGTAAACTATGCACATTCATTTAATAAAGAGCAGTGATCCTGGTTGCTGGCCTTATCATTCTTTCTGTTTTTGTTTTAAATTTAACTTTGGTGTTTCAGATAAATTTAGCTGATACCTTTAGATGTTTTGGTGTGAAGCTTATACTGAACAGCACTTCCAAATGATTAAATGCACATTTATGTTTCTCTCTCCTTAGAGGTAAGCAGGATATTCACATTGACAAGGCTGTTTCTTTTGAGAAGAGTGGAGCATTTAAATATCCTGTTTATAATCATCTACAGATTTAGTGGGTGTGAGCCACATTTATGTGAGATGCTTGCATCTCTGCCTAGAAGCTAAAACAAAAGTTGACTTTTAAGACACTAAGGTCTGAGACAATCCCATGAGAATTGTTTACTTTGCTTCTTTGACATATTTTATTCTGCTAAGTGTCCAATTCAATATTCCAGTGTTGCATATAAAATGAAAATGAGTCACAATCTAAATAGAATTTTGTCTTTGATACCAATGCTCACATTCTGCTTCTTTTTAATCTTAAAGCACACATATCTGAAGAGGAAAATGTCTTTTCTGTCTGGAAAAAGATCAAAAGTCATTAAAGAAAGCGAAATTCATTAAAGAATGTAGAAAAACACTGTCAGATGCTGTACAGCAGGGAAGGTCTCTTCAGTTCTTGAATTTCATCAGCTCAATCATATTTTTGCTTTTGTCAATAGCATAACTCCCACTGACTCCAATGTGGGCATGATATGACCTTGTGATTTTAAACATTAGGAAGTTTTCAGAAGGAGCTCATCTTAAGAGACATATAAAAATAGGAATATAGACAAAACACTTAAAAATAGACAAAGATCTTGTGGTCTCTTGCTTTTTTAAAGAAAACAAAGGGGCAAATGGAACATCTACAAATGGTATAAATCAGTGTTTCTCAAGCTTGATAACTTGAAGATATATGGATTTCAACTCCCAGAATTCCCAGAATGATATATAATACTTAGCCAAAATTTCATTAGCGAGGTCACATATAACCTGGATTTAGGCTATTGAAAGATAGATGTATTCTCAGATGCTCACCACTGTACCCCAACCATTTCAGGTATCTTTGCTGGGAACATGAGAAAGTCTTATTGGTGGCTGCTCCATTCTATGTACTGTCTGCAAAAAGGCCATCAGATAATGTTTCTCCTTATTAATATTCCATACAGAGGTTTAAAAAAAGTTTTCTCCAAAGAGGCTTTGGCTACATAACTGATTTTCTGAAAGGGGGGAATTTCTTTATTTTTTCTTAATTGAATTTTTAATAGGGTTGTGCAAATCTTGGAGTGACTAGATTTGAAAGAGATTTAACTGAATGAATCAGTTAAAACAGATATATGAAGTGGTATATGTCAGTACTGCCCCGACTTAGTCCCTTAAGAAAGAAAGATTCTCGATTCCATTTTCAGTGAAAGGTATACTTTACTAAAGGACCAAGTAGTTTAGACCAAGTATAGCATACCTTTTGCTACAAATGGAGTCAAGGATCTTTCTTTCTTAAGAAACCAGGACTGACATTAAGGCAGAACTGCATTATCAATCAACCTGTAGGGCTAATGTACCGGGGGATTGTGCAACCTGTATGTCTGTCTCCAGCAAGATCATAACAGGACCAGCTGTGAAAACCCCAACACAAGGAGAGAAGCACTTCCTCTGCCAGGAATGCAGCGAGGCCTTTCCTGACCCTGAGGCCTGCTGGGCACATGAAGAGACCCAAAGCCCCCCAGCCAGTGGTGGGATTCAAATACGTGAACAACCAGTTCTCTGTGTTGATGTTGCTTCCGGAAGTCCATTCTGGGCCTGGGCAACAAAAAATTAGCTACCGGTTCTGCTGAAGTGGTGCGAACCAGTTGAATCCCACCATTGTCCCCAGCCCTACAACTGTGACAAGTATGACAAGAGCTACCACCTTTTCAGTTTACTGACCTAGCACAAGAGGTGTCACACGTGGAAGTCAACATTAATGCACTGGGGTGCTGAGAGACGGGGGGGGGGAGTCTCCGATGATGCGGGCTTTTCTTTCTTAAGGGACCAAGTCAGGGCAGGACTGACAGTATGGCAGTTTGATCTGCTGGATTACATCAGCTGGATCACTTCTTTTGGAATATATCTTTGACCCATCAGCTTTCTTCTGTATATGTGCAGTGTATTATCAGCAGCTACTTGCCTCGAACAAGTTAAGTGTGAGACAATTCACATCTGATTTGCATATGCTTAATTTTGAATTGTAGTTTGTTAATTGTTTGGGATTGCTTTTAAAAATTACTTTTACTATTGTTAATCTCCACTAAGTGCCATTAGTTGGGTTGTATATTCAGATCTAAACAAAATAAAACCCATATATTGTTCTATCTTCCTAGACAAGTGTTCTGAACATTCATGTTCATGATCTGAACATTCTTGCCCTACATAAGGTAAGATGTTTGATTTAGTTTTTAATTTCCTTGTTGAAATAAATGTTACTTGTGGCATCTGGCTAATGTGGATGAGAAGCATACAGTTTTGGTAACTGATTCATTCGTTTGTAAAACAAATGCAGATTATTTTAAAAATTCAAATGTGGGAGATCTCTTCCCATTCCTGGCCTTCATAGAGCGAATAGGTCTGGATAAAGTATTAGAATAAGATTCTGCCTTTCTGTGGTCCTTTTCTTGAATAGTGATTACTAAATCTGAAATGCAAAACTCCAGATAACTATTGGTTACAATTTGCTATAGTTCTTTATATTATGGCTATCCAGAATTTTTCAGCTCAGATCTTTAGGGGACATTAGAGGTGATTCTCAGTAATATTTTGGAGGTGTGAACAGGTACACTTTGTCCCATCCAGTATTGTGTTACCTGAATATGAATTGCAAGACTCATCTCACTTCCTTAAAAGAAGTGCTTATTGTCTACCTGATTATCAATTGATTTTCAAGTAGGTGAAAAAATACATATAACTCCTTATTTAAAATTTATTAACTGCAATGTCCTCATCTAACATTTGCCATGAAAACAAATTATATTAATATGGTTTTTCTGTGTTTGATATTTCTATCTTCTGATTTTAATACAATAGTTGATTGCCCCATCTGTGAACATACCTCTTTGCCTTGTAATTTTGAGATACGATTCATTGTTGTTGTTTTATGGATGTGAAACTTGTATAGAAAATATTGCAAAGTGTTCTGGCTTTAAACCAAGCCTGTCATCTAGTGGAGTGCTATGCTATTTCCAAACTTTAATCTATGGGGCTGGCATACATTAAAATAAGGCAGTACAAATGCAATGCAGCTGTAACTAATTTTGCAGCATTAAAATGCTTAGCTGTATTTTACTCCTGTAATACAATTCTCCTAACTAATGGGGAAATCCTATGGGCATAAATAAAGCATGACAATCAGATTGTGTTTGATAGGATTGGTTATAAAAATGCCATAAATTTAGATGTTCACAGTCCCTCCAGGTTGTAATAAAAAGCTTCCATTATTATTAGTAGAGCCAATGTTAAAAACAGAATTGAGTTTTGAATCTCACTTAACTAATATCTTGCTTGACACAAGTGTAACATGCAATGCTCACAGCTGGGAATAGGTTCAGAGTTTATTGCCATCCTAATTATGAAACTTTCACATCATGGTGTGTTGTTGTAAAACCTAAATGCCTTCTGAATGATATACTTTATGCCTACTGTGTATTGTTGAGTGTGTATTAAGCTTCTTAAAGCAAGAAGTAGCAATGTAAAATAAATAAATGGTATGTAATTCATATGCCTTTGTCAATAACACATTGATTATAATGCTTCATGCCATACTTATAAATATAATAAATATTTTTTTTAAAAGCTAGCAGAATAAGTGAGAGTAATGTTAGGTTAACATGTGGATACTTGAAACTAATATATTTAAAAAACAATCCTCTGCAAAGCAGTTCAGAAGTAAGTTCCACTGAGTTCAGTGATACTTACTCTCAGGTAAGTAGGAATAGAATTGTAAGTGTAATCTTATTTATGCTGTCAGTTACAGAATGCCTTTTCTGCAAGGGGACACAACATGCATTATTTTTCCAACAATGACATCTGTTTTCATTTCAAGTAAGAATTCAGCTTTGAATACCAATTGAGAATGAAGACATAAAATATCACATTAAGATCCATTTAAATGATGTTTTCTGCAATGTAGTATTTTTAGGCAAGTTCTCTATACCAAAGATACACTCATATTGTACAAATTTTTGAATTTTTTTTTCCTAGTGGCTTTAATTACTTAATTGCCATGAATCAAGCAGCCAGTAGGTCACATTCTCATAGAGCAGCCATGTCAAACTCGTGATGTCACGTGACGTCGCGCAACGTATCGGGATGGTTTTGCCATTGCCGGCAATGGGGTGGGCACGGCTTCCAGATGACACGTCCGGCCCATGGACCGGCAGTTTGACACCCCTGTCATAGAGAATATTAAGAATAGGATCTTCTACTATAAAATGATTTCACAAGAGTGCCTTCTCACTTCCATTCAAAGGAATAACTTAAACAATTGCAATTTTTTAAATTAGGTCAATTCTAAAATAGTTAATCCCTAGCAAAAGTTCCTTATTAATCAACATGGCTGTGATTAGTTTAAATACTTTGATTTTTATTAAATATCCATTTATAAATATAATTATAGAATTGTAGAACTGAAAGGAGTAATCCAAATCAGAGCATCCATAAGCTAGCTATCCATAATGCTAATGATTTATAATGTATGTAAAATTACACAGAGATTGGCTTCATAAAAAATGTACTGTTATTTTTGTCTTCTGTAATATAAAATATTGCTATTATCTGATGACTGTTGCATGTTATATGTTTAGACAAAAGAACAGTAAATAGCAGCGTGGATGGGGAAAAAACTTTAAAGTGTCCTACTTATCAGACCTTGGCATCAGTTGAACCAAAAATAATTATTTAAGCAAGTATCTTACAGAGTTTTCTTTAACAGGATTTATTAAGATAAAAATGATAGATACAAAATCAATTTATCATCCAATAATTAGGACAATGATTTATCATCCAATGACTTCAGATTCTTTCTAGTTACTGTCTTATAAATAGTCGAGGAGGCAGTTATTTTCACTGTTAACTAAGAAACATGCCAATGGCTACTTAGAAAATTGTCTCCTGAATCCTCAATAGGTTGTGAACTGATTGTTATATCACCTGATCCTAAAACAGAATGGAAAAGGTACTTTAGTATGGTATGAATGACATCATCATTAGCCAAATATTGTTCTTGGCGATGTGATACATCACGGGTGTCAAACTCGCCGCATCACGTGATATGTTGCAATGTATCATGACTTTTTTTGCATTGCCAGAGTTGGGGTGGACGCGGCATCCATATGATGCAACCAACCCACGAGCCAACAGTTTGACACCCCTGTGATACATGGTCACTAAACATCGACTGCAGTAAATCTTAAATAACTGATGGAAAGAAAAATTTACAGCAAATAAAAAGACCAGGATTAACCTTGGTAAATAATTATTTAAAATAATTTATAGTGGATAATCTTTTAAAACATCTGTACATATGGAAACTGCAATGTATGTATAATTTCAGCTATTGTTTGAGTTTTAGTTTAGGCTGGTGCCCCAAGCATTTAAATAATTACAGGAAAAAATAGAATTAGATGAGATAAATTAAGTCATAATGAAATGGAATACATTTTTCCTGACAGCTGGTAAATCCCACTCTGTGACTACTCAAACCCCAAATAGGAATTCTGATGACAGTATACAATAAGGGTATCATGTTCATGATGTATCTTAATGCTCAAGAGGAACAATGTGCAAATGATACCTCACCGAAAGCAAACTTGTTTCATTTAGATACTGTTAATTATTATAATATATACAATCATTATAGACATCTGTTTTCTCTTTATCTTTGTCTATCCCATCTTCTGTTCAAAATCAATCAAAATTTAATGTTACAGAACAACCATGCAGTTGTCTTTTGTGTGATGCTTCTGAAATACAAATGATCTACTTACTTATTCGAAGGAATGATTTTTTAATGCAGTTAATAAGGTAAAGTTTGAACAAACTGTGCTTGCTTGGCACATTTTTTTCAAGAGCAGGTAGGTATTGATCAAAATATACAAGAGTTATTTTGGGAGAATTATTAGCTATGTCATATGCATTCAACCAATATATTATGGGAAATGATACTGCAGATATGTTGATTCAACTAATTAAAATTTCATTGGATTAGAGCCAATAGGGAGATGTTGTCTCATGGATGGATATAAATATGTGTAATAAATGAATCTGAAAACTATACAGTTTTGTTCAAATTAGTTATGTGCAGCAAATAGAAGCAGAGGTCATTGAAGATGCTAGTTCTTTTGGTCCATAGAGTGTACATCAAGATATGTTAATGGAAGATCAGCAAAGGAGTACATTCAAACTAAGAGAATGTTGTGCCAAATCACTGCCACACTTTCTGCGGGAAAGCCAATTGTGACAATTAACTTTTAATTAGTTGAATCAACATATCAAATAAAGTCAAATATACTAACAGCTTAGATTTTGACTGTTAGTATCAGGTGATATTTTCTCCATTAAATGCTATGGGTTAAAATACAACCAGTTAGTCTATGTTGCCATATAATAGCATCATGGGAAATAATGATACTCTTTGGCATTCTATATCATAAAGTAACTTATCAGTTAATTTTACAAATCAGAGGTAATATAAAATGACATCCTATTTGAGATAAAGACAAATGATACCATAAAGTGAAAGGAATAATCAGTCTATAAACTTGACTTTTCACAGAACTACACTTTAAAGAAAGAGATTCAATTGGAGCTGCTTCCTCTGAGCTGAATGATGAGAATGTGTTTATTTCCTGACCTTCAGAACAATTTCAGGCATACTCTTCAGACTTTATAAAATCTTAGTTAAAATGGAAGTAGACATGTTTGTAGATAAAAGAAAACCAAAGACTTTGATAATATCAAGTGGCACTTCAGAATGAAGGTCATTTAACATGATTTAAATTTCACATTGCCTTGAATCTTCTTTTACAATGTGTTTTTCACATACTTGTTAATCTGTCACCAAAAATGCCGATTCTTTTAATTTGCTTGATCAAATTAAATGACCATTAAAAACAGAGATCCAAGTAGTGAAGTGTAGTCTGCTTTGTCAAAAGAGTAAAGTCATACCTTGCAGCTGGCTTGATCTATATGGAAGGGATTTCTGTTGATAAGAAATTGTAAATTACTAAGTGAATAAATATTGTAATCAGGGATGTAGCCCTGATATCCACTTGCTGTTTATCACTCCCTGGGGAACAGATGCTTAATTTGGGCCCATGATAATAAAAGCCTAATGAGCTTCACATCTTACTGGATAGCTTAATACACTTCAAAGAAAAGGAAACTGGAATATGGGTGTAAAAGTACATCACTAGCTTTTCATTAAACAAAATGAACAGGAGTCAAGGCCCAGCATGGTTTCTGAAGTTAAAGCTACTGACTAGAAAGCAAATGTATGCAGAGAAATGTACAACAAAAGGCACTGCTTTTAAAGCTCCAGTTGAGTTTCCATAAATGTTGCTTACAAAAGCCACCATTCTTAATGTTAACAAAAAGTTGTGGATGTGTTCTTCACGAAATCCTCTTTTCTTGTATAATCCACCTTGTGCACTTTATCTCAAGTGTGTTTTATCTGTTCTAATCTTGTGCTCATTCACTCTCAGAGATAGAAGCAACAGGATTTGTTTTGCACTTAAAATTAGGCATGGTCTCTTTTGGATCCATAAGAGGATACCTGGATAATGAGAAACAAGCTGAGAAGTAAAAGGTTTAATCAGATGGTGAGAAAAACATCAGTTTTTAAAGGCACAAATATTTTCTGACCATGACAAAACAACTGAAGATATTATATTTTAATCCTGACATTTTAAGGCACATGCAGAACCATATATCTGACCTTGTGCAAAGTTTAGGGTTGAACAAATAATTTTTTCCCACTACTACTGACAGAATTCTGTTGACTTTCCTTCAAACTGCAGGATTTAAAAAGGTATAGTATGGTGCATTGGTAAGAAATATGGATAAATCTGGCTTGAGATTTTTTTTTTTATGGCGTAGTTCCTTAGATTTGATTCCCAAGCTTTGTAGTTCCATAAATTAGCTGTAGATTTCTCTTATTCATTTCAATACAACAAGATAGCCTAGCATTTAATGGAGAAAATGTCCCCTGATACTAACAGTCAAAATCTAAGCTGTTAGTATATTTGATTTTATTTGAATGGAATTAAATTTTCTGTAAAAAAAATTGGTAACCTTGCATATGAGTTCAGAGCAGCCTTCCTCAATTGGATGACTTTCAGATAAGAAAAATTCTTATTTAGGAAATACGGAATTTGGTTTCCTCAATGCTTTGGTCAATATTACTGAGAACACCAAACTGGAAAAGATTGATTTACAGGGAATCTATCTATGATGAAAGATTTCATCAAAATTGTATACAGGAAAGTTTTATGTGGTAAGAGTAAGTGTTGATATTAAAATTTGCCAGTCACATATTCCCATTGCCTTATGACCTTTCCATGTATTATGTTCAATTCAATGAAGGCAGCTGTTGCGAGCTTTTTTAAAATTATTTTTATTTCAGGATTTGCTTGTTAAGAAGAATTTTTATAACCTAATAATATCATATCATGCTGAATAGAGGAGAAAGGGAACCAAGGTTGCTGGTTGCATCAGCAGATATGTAGTAATCAAAGTAAGTTGCAATAGACCTCAAAAATACTTATGAATTGATTCCAAAGTCCCAATGGCTGGGGAGCCCCGATGGTCACAT
Source organism: Protobothrops mucrosquamatus (assembly GCF_001527695.2). NCBI lineage: Eukaryota > Metazoa > Chordata > Lepidosauria > Squamata > Viperidae > Protobothrops > Protobothrops mucrosquamatus. The sequence goes on from NW_015386489.1 coordinate 559,488, forward strand.
GATCTCATTTTGGATATTTGACAACTGGCTTGCGTTAATGACTATTTACAGCATCCTGCAGCCATGTTAATAATTTAATTTCAATTCAGAATAGAGCTGGAATGGACCTTGGAGATCTTCTAATCCAACCCCTTGCTCAAGCAGGAGACCTATACCACTTCTGACAAGTGATGGTTTACCCTCTTCTTAAAAGCCTCCAGTGATGAACCAGCCACAACTTCTGAAAGCAAGCTTATCCACTAGTTAACTGTTCTCACTATTAAGATTTATGTCCGCGATTTATGACATTTTAGTCAAAAACTGGCATTTATTTCCAGTTTTTGGCAAAGATGCTGCATAGTGAACCATGGGTTTGCTTAATGACATGGCATTTGGTTAATGACTATAATGTTAGCTTTACAATTACCACATGCACGTAAGGACCATTGCAAAAACAAGGACATAAAATGAGGTTGGTGATGTGGGTGATCCGTTTACAACCCTTATGACTTACGACCATAATGAGCAGGTCATGAGTTGACAAGTATCTGTATATTGCCAGATCCACAAGATGTATCCATAGCCTCCTCAAAATTAAGAGAATCTTAAACTTGCATTAGGAAAATTTGTCAAAAAATATACACATACCCTGAAACATAGCTGCAACAAATTGTGCAAGATTTTAGATTCAGAAAACTATTGTACGTAATAATACCTGATGCCTGAAACAAATTACTCTATTAACTTTATTACAAGAATTTTATCCATCCTTGATATATTGGTCCAGCTTTCAAATTCTAAGCTAGCATAGCCAGATCAAGTTGACTCAACCCATCCATTGTTCTATTCAATATACCTACCATGGTTTTTTGGAGAGTAAAAATAGTAAGATACAATATTTTTGCTATAGTTCCATAAAAAGAAATATACTAATGAAATGCAGTCTGGTTTGAAATCTTTCTCAAGCTGGTTCCCTCCATGTTGCAATTGTCATTGATCAACTTTAGTGTGACTGATGGGCATATCTAATGACAATCCATGGCCTAAAAAATTGGGATGGTAGCCAGGATGCTGTTCTATGCAAGAAGGTCAAGGATTATACTTTTTTCTTAAAAGATAAATGCTTCCCTTCAAATAACAATTATATTTACTTAAAAATTCCACTCACAATCCTGTCCTTCCTTTAGCAAAAGCAGAATTAAATAAGGCAGATATATGATAAGGAATTGAGTAGCTGCACTTGAAGAAAAGAAGTGAAGGAGTGACCAAACTGTATATAAAGGATGGGAGAAGGTAACTAAGGTGGTAAGAAAACAGAGACTAATATTTAAAGGGATTTTCAGAGATATGTAATCATTGTACTTTTTATCTTGAGTTTTCTTTTCAGTAGTGTCTACTGTTCTTTGCAGCTGATGCAAAACTCTTCCTATATTGAGAAACACTATATTGAGGAAATTTCACTTTCCTATCACATTAATACAGTACATAAGTATTTTAAAAGAATTGAATGCTATAATAGTTGGATTTTCAGATATGCCTTCACTTCCTGTAAAATAGTTTTCCTTATCTGCACCCATAACTAATACCGTGTTTTTCCAAAAATAAGACCTATCCCAAAAATAATTGTTGATGGTAGATGAATCAGCTCAGACTCATATATATGAAGTGGACAACTACGGTATATAAATTTGAACAATTCAGGACTTAAATATTCTGAATTGGTTTAATTATCTTCCTGCATATATGTTTCCAACTATTAGTAGTCTATAATTTAAATATATATCCAAATCCATGAATGAATATACAGTAAATAAAACAATAGATTTGTTAGAAAGAGATTGAAAATATGTTGTCAATGTATATCTGTAAATATATTTCAGCAATTTTAAAAATAGAGAATCACTCAATTTTATTTAAGCAACTGGAATAGTGAGATAATAAAGCATAGATAATGATGTCAACCTTCTGCAATTTAAATATAGGTCCAAACCATGTATGCATATAGAATAAATAAAAAATATCGGTAGATTTGAATGACTTGTTGGAAAGCATTTGAAAATATGTTGACAATATATTTCAGCAATTTAACATAGTCAAAGAAAACATCTTCCATGAAAATATACATTAGAAAACATGATATTTGTAAACTACATGCTCCAAAGCTAAACTTGATCTTTAACCAAGAGCCATGGTCTGTCTAGTTGATCTCATCTACATGCACAGCAGGTAGAAAAAAAATAAACCTATTTAGATTGTGGCCTGTTACTACAGAAACTTTCTAACTAACTACGCTTCCCTAGAGGGAATACTTAACATGCTTGTAGTCCATGATTCTGTTTATCCAATGACAAAAATAAAATAATCAGAACTATGCTCAGCGTAGTGGAACCTCTGTGATGTCAAGTAGCTTTTAAAAGTTGCCAGTACAAACTGAAATAGAAAACAAATAGTCCACCCAGCTATATTGCTTGTAAAGACATAAGAGGAATTAAACAATTGGCAACAATCACCTTAAAATATTTGCAACACTGCCAAATGTCAAAAGTGATTAAATGCAGCTGGCTTGCAACATAACATTATGGTAATTTTAGGAGTCCTTAAAATATATGCAAAGGTTTTAAGGCAATTACAACATTGTTCCAAACTATGGTCAAATTTTCCCTTTTGTTAATGGTCATGGGTCAGAAAGAAGCACAATGTGGGATTTTACAATCCTTTAATGCATTAGATCTGAGGGAGGGAGGAGAGTCTCTACATATTGATACTTCTTCCTAATAATAGTTTCATATATTTATTTACTATGATTTATACTACATGTAGCAAATGAGAAATAGGAACAAGAATCTCACTGATAATGGAATGAATGAAAACTGACTTTCCATGAACAGAAGAGTTCCTTCCACTCAAACAATAGGTGGAAATTAAACCAAGACTCTCTGATGTTGGGGAGTGTGTGGAGGGGAAGGAGAACCATTGTAATTCAGTCACTCTGTGGTTTTCTAAGCTGCCTTCAGGCTGCTCTGGAGGAATATGCACTCCAACCCTTCAAAGTAGATTTTTTTTTTAAGGAAACAGAGGAAAGGAGATAGACAAAAATCAGCTTTCTCATCTCATCTCAACTGATCTCACCAGAATTAGCTAAGTTCCAGCAATTGCAAATGTGAAATTATCTATCTGCAGGTAGCACATAGAATCTCAGAGACATCAGAAAAATTACAAGCTTTCACATCTGAGACATTCTGGCTAGAAGAAATCTGTATTAAGTTTCTAGGTTCAACCTTTCTTTCAAACAATAATAAATGTATTCACATACATATGTTATGCAGAGATTTTTTTTCCTGAGAAACTATGACAAGATTGATTACATCAATCTTTCCTGGCATCAGTTTGTACAATGTTGCAAGGTGTTAACCTTAAAAATCATAAAAGCTTAACTATCTTTTTGCATCACAGCTTCTAAGTTTCCCCCTACTAAAAATCATTATTTTTCAGGATAGATATTCTGTACTTGGAGCTGTACATTTTTTTCCTGATCTAGATGTAGTCCCTTGTTACTATTTGCTATAATAAAGCTAAGGCAACAGGTCCACTTAAAAAGTCAAATTATCTCCCTCTACACATAAACCCCCATTTCTCCTAAGATTGAAGTGTATCCTTCAATTTTGAACGAGGAAGGCAACAATGGCTTCTCAATCTTCTTCTCAATAGATAAGATAGATAGTGAAATAACAGATACTGAAACTGCTGAAATTCAGTAATTCTGAACCTATTTCAGTGAGGAGGGGAAATTTCCTCTAAACAGACTTTTCTTTGCTTTGCCTTTTTTATAAAAGAAAAAAATATTTTCTTTCTCCTAGATGAAGGAAGGAAAAAAAAGAAATCTATTCCAAATCTCCCTTGTAATAGGATGAAATACTGAGTTGAAGTTGGATTTGAAGAATGGAACATGCTAAACTGGGAGATAAAATTAAAAAGACTTCCATGGCAAATTGGGCTCAGGGACTAAAAGTTTTCTAGTAAACCAGTCACACACATCCTTTAAGTCAATCATGCTAAGATTGCTGTGAACCACTATCTTTTGAAGGCATCAATCACCAAGGTAATCCATGGCTCTCCCAGCTACTGTTCTTGGTTATTATTGCCAGTCTTATTCTGCTTCTCTTTTGTCTGCTGCTTGCCTTTCTTTCCAACTTTCTAACTTCCATTTAGATATCTCCAACAAATTTAACTACTCTTTCTCTAAACCTCTTTCTTCATCCCTTTTGATATCCCTTTCTCTTTCAAAATAATTCTGTATTACCTATCAAGTTGGAGTTGACTCTTAGCTCCCAAATAGACTTTCAGGATGAATGTTCCCAACCTGGCCCTCCAGGCTTTCCATCACATAGCATTCCCATTGCTGCTGAAATCAAGCTTTATTTGAAAATTGGAATTATCTTCAAAACTTGGATGACTCTTCTAACAATATGTGTTCTTGGCATACACTCCTGGCATTCTTTGCTCATCCCTCTCTTCTAGGAGCACTGTCCCTACCATGTTGAGGCAGCATAATAAGACCTAGGAGAGAGGTACTTGGCCACCTGGTGATCTTGAAAACACGGATTTTACCATATTTTATTTTTAAAATCTTTTTTAAATTGTCACACTAACTAGTTGCAAATAGCTTCCTATTGATGCAATATGCTCCTGGTGAACAGATGAATGACTTCTAATAATGTATGTTTACTTCATGAATGTTTGAGCAATTACACTGTAATTATGTCTTTGTAGGTGCTTTTCTGCTGACATATAGCATACCAGTGCCTTTTTAAGTGTAATTGCTATTCTTTGTACCATTTAGCAAACCTCAACCATTGTTATTTGCTGGCAAATTACTTACACTTAGACCATAGGTAACTGGCTAGCTAAGGTGATGCTGTCAATAACATTACAACATAAAGAGATACTGAGTGGAAATTCAAGCATATTTTATTCTTAAACTGTAATAGCGTTCTATGTTTTAAGACAAAAAGAACAAAATACTAGTTTCTAAACTATATCTGTCATCTGATGTAGCCTCATGTCTTGTTCAAAACTCCCAGCCTATAAATAATGAAACTTTGTATATTTATCTTTGTTTATGCATAGTTTGAGACTCTGGATTATGTTCCCTCCTCTTCCTTATGCTCAGTTCAACTTTAGCTATGTGCAACACATAATGTGCACAACTGTACATTCACATCTATATCTCTTCTCCCCTAAATATTTACAATATATTGTAAATAGTACAAGCCCATACAGTCTTGATCATTGCCTTAGGACTATAAAGTCTCTTTGAGTAACTATTCTGAAAAAAGTAACTCTAATATACTTCAGGTTGCTGCTCTTTCGGCCTCAGAAGAAGTGGGCTAGCGAAACAAGTGTCGATCCATGGGAGGCCTCCACCCCCACCCTACTTGATTTTTAGGCGTGTACCTCGCCCCAAAACTAGGGCTTATTTTGGGGGTAGTGCTTATATTAGGCCCATCCCCAAAAATCAAGCTAGGGCTTATTTTCAGAGTAGGTCTTACTTTTGGGGGAAAATGATATATCCGTTTAAAGGGCGAGTTCTTTTTTTCCCCTCCCCAATCTGATGTTTGTCACACACACTACATTAGCTGATACTAAAAAAGCCTTTTCTTTCCTACTGTAAAAACATAGTTAGCAGTTTTCACCCTTTGTGAACACAGAAGACGTCGGGAAACGTGAAACATGCAAACAGTTATACCTTTAAATGGATTATATTCAATTACTGCAATTACTGTGAAAAATGTAACTTTTAGTCTGAAGGGAAAGTACAGAAAGGGCATTTATGAATGTTAATTGCTGCATAACAGTCATCTCCTATTTTTGAACTCTCCAGTTCTTTGGGATGGACATGGAAGGAAATAACAACCCAGAGGAATCCTAAATTTTGGAAATTTCATTTCACAGGCTACTTCAAAACTGAGAATACATCAACTGCACAATCAATCTAGAAGTTTCAAGTAATATGAATAAAAATATCAAATAAAAAATAGTTGGATTGTCGTGTGAGAACATCCATACAACTCCCCACAGCAAGAACAATACCTTTAATAGGAACAACTAAAATGGCAGGAAAAAGCATAAGATTTAAAATTTCTATCAGGCCCTTATCAGGCAAGATAAAGTCTAAAATATTAGGCCAACTGTCTCTATAGGCTTCCCTATTATATTTCTCTCAAGATGGAAAGTGTAAATAAAATGCATTAATTTGATATTTCTAATAGTAGACTAATTCATACAACCATCCTTGTATGAAGATGCAAAGTGAAGTTAGGACTCAGTTTGTCTAATCACAGTCAGAAATATATCTTCTCCTGGCTTGGGAGAGACAATTCCAAAGAAATACTACAGAATTTATATTAGCAAACCATGGTGATCCACAGGGGAAAGGGAGAGGAGGTGTCAGGATATTATTGATGCAAATTACCTAATTTGTGTAATTTGTATGATGACATCATGTCATACATACTGTCATAGTGAATTCTACCAGGGGCCTATGTTGGAACATAAGGTAAAAAGCCAATGAGCTGGTAGCTGGAAGGAACTAAACCTTCCATTTTAAAAGCTTCATAATAAAAATAATTCTTAGAAAACAAATTTATGCAAGGAAGGAGATTGAGTCAAACTTCAGGAAATAACCTGATGGGGCTGCCATTAACAGACATTTTTTGCTTGTCTGTTAATTAAAAAAAATACAGAAGGTTGAATGTATAAACTGATCTGGACGTAGACCATCTCGGCAGGGTTTTGATTTTAACTGTATTCTGTATGCAGAATAGTGAACTTGTTTTTAATTAAGTTCTAGGTCAGTGGCCCACAACCTTTTGGGCACAGGGACCAGTTCCATGGAGAAAGGTTTTTCCGCGGACTGAGGGCGCATGGTTTTGCATGCTGCCTGCATCCTGCGGATGGATTTCACTTATTTCTGGCATTCTGCAGACCAGTACTGGTCCACAGACCAGGGATTGGGGACTCCTGTACTAGACCATCTGTGCCCCATTGGCACCATGGGTGGACAAAAAAACAGTGGGAATAGGAACTTGCTACTGGCTTCCACATTAGTTTCCTTGTTGGAAGCTGGTAGGGAGCATCAGAAATATTTCCTTCCTCCCCCCCTCCCTCCCTCCCTTCTTCTTTGTTCCTTCCTTCCTCCCTCCCTCCCTCCCTACCTCCCTCGCTTCTCCTTTGTTCTCCCTCTCTGTCATTCTGTCATTATTTATTTCCTCTCTCCTTCAAATTTCTGCTGGCTTTCCCATTTACTTTGTCTATGGGAAACTTGCTGGGAGAAAGTTAGTGGGAGGACAGAAGAAAGTTGCATGTCCAAGACCAGCAGTAGATAAACAATTGTTGTCAGGTGTCAGAGGAAGCAAAGGAGTGAGTGGAGGTGTGAGTCAGGAATGATATGTGGAAATGCAAAGTTTTGCCTGTGTTGGGACTGTATGGATACATGCCAAAGTTCTGCATGGGTTGGGGAGAAACTCAGGTGCATGGGATAGGTCAGGAATGGTGCCTGGGAGTTCACAAAAGATGCTGTGAGGACAGGTAAAGTGTGCAGGGAGTGGTCTAGTAGCACAGGTCAAGAAGAATATACATGGGAATTTCAGGGGTGTTTGAAAGATGTCATGCAGTGTGGGGATGCTCAAAAGGTGCAACATGGGTCAAGGAAGGCACACAGGAGGAGTGCAGGTGTGGCGATGCAGAAGAGATACTGTATGGTCAGGAAAGCTATGTGGGATGGCCACACAGATAGGGAAGGCGTGCAGGAGGAAGATAGGTCAGAGAAGCACAGGAAGTAGCATGGATTGGAAACAATGCATGGAGGTTCCTTCTTTTCTGTTCCTTCCTCCCTTCCATTTTCTTCTCTTTTCATCAGGTGAGTAAGTGGTTACTGCAGGGTGGGTGAAGACCAAAGGAATATGAAACTGGCTGGGAATCTTTATTATGGAACATTGAAAATGAAGATCTCATGACCACAGCAGCAGCATAGCAGCAGCCAACAGCACTGAAGCAGCTACAATTTTCACAAATTCCATTCTTTCGAGAGTCATGGGTCCTAGAGTTTGGTCACATTCTGTAGGTTTGAGGCACCCTGGTTCAAAAATTGTTGCCCCCTTATGTACCTTTTCAGCCAGTTAAAGGTGTTGCCCCCTTATGTACCTTTTCAGCCAGTTAAAGAAGTTAGTAGTACATAAATGTATACATTGTAATATTTTGAGACCTAATGTTCAGTTTTACAAAAAAATTGTAATGTTCCAGCATGATTTAAAAAGGAAAATTTAATGTCACAATTAATATTAAAAGTCTGTGGCATTTCCTACATATAATAAACGTATGTGATAAAACAGATGACTGATATGTCATTATGTAACATAAATACAATTTGTTATTTTGGGAAGTAAAGATGTTGTCTGATGACTTCATGGACACAATCATGTAGTTTGCTTGACAACAATACGGAAGTGGTTTGCCATTGCCTTCTTCCAGGTTATTTTTCCATGTTCCATTCCTGGTATTCCTAGGTAATCTTTTATTCAAGTACTAATCATAATGACTAGCTTCTGAGCCTAAATGGGTGAGTAAAGCTTTGTTTCTGAGTTATTATTTGAGAAGCATGTAGATAGGTAACATGGAATAATTTCCATATACTAGAATTTGAATTTCTAAACAGCATATATTTGAAGCTTTCAGCCTGTGCATGGAATGTATGTTTTCCATTCAAAAAAATTCTAAACATAACAAAACATATTTTACTACTGTGGATAGCCCATTTCTTTTCTCAACTTAAAAACTTAATTCAAATGCTCTAGTATTTTTACAGTATTCAGACCCTGAATGCAAGAAAATATTAGATATTTTCACCATACACATTTTATTTTATAGCATTTATAGAAGTGCTATATTAGCATTCGAGTGGTAGGATGACATATTTCATATTATTAGTCAAATCCAGTCTCCTTGAACGACTTAAATTAAATGCAGCAGCTTAAAAATAATGGTCTATGCCTAATCCACAAATCTGTCAAACATCACATATTTAATTAAGTATCTACTGCAATTATATATCTGACAATATCTGATCACTTTTTAATCCTTCCAGCAGGGAAATGTGTTTTAAGTCTTATACATTGCGCAGCTTTTAATTTTTTTAACATTTAAAAATGTTTTACATATTCAAACAATTTCATTATGAATACCAAGAAAGTGGAAAATATTATTTTAAAAGAGAATGGTTGTTCCTCACAATTTCTTCCACATTTGTGGAACACCTTTCTTGATGTGCATCTTGATGAAATTTTTAAAACATTTGCAAATACTTTCAGCTAGCAATAAAAGAATGGATGCTAAAAATTCTGAATGAAGGGAATGATTCATAAAAGTGTGTCACATTAAATCTGCTATAGTACAAAAGCCCTTGGTTCATGCCTGACGCTAGTAATTTATCAAAGTATGTCATGCTAGAAAACTAGATGGCACAGGGGAATATTATTGGTGTATAAAACCTTTCACCTTCAGGTCACAGGTTTGTTTCTAAACAGGTCCCTGTTGAGTTAAAGAGTTGGACCTCTGATGGATTTCTAATGACCTTTGTGCAAAATGTTGGTGGGCTCTATATAATTTTGCTAACCTAGTACCTCAATCATAAAATTATCCCTGTACACCAACATCCCTGGCAATCAAGGAAATCAAATGGACATAGGATCAATATTTCATTTGTAATGTTTTTTTTTTTAAAAAAGGTGAATTTTCACAGTTTTAATGGTGGATAGGACATGAACTACAAATGAATCAGAATGAGAATTTAATTTGAATAATGGGATTTGTTTATACTTTACATTGTTTCTTCTTCCTAAACTCTTATGTTGCCAGAGGACAACTTATATGGATTGTGTGTGTCTCCACAGATTTCAGGATCTTAACAAAAATTACATCAACAATACTGTCTGATATTCTCTATGCCAGATAAAAGATTTGTCATGGATTTAAAATCCATGACATTTTCATGGATCTTATTAAAAAGTCCTATATTCACTGATTTAAATTCTTCTTCTTGTGCCATATCCGTTATTGGACATTGGCAATCATGTTGGCGATCCTGTTTTTATCAGCAGCCGCACGAAAAAGTGCTGCTGAGTTTTGTCCAAACCAATCCCTTAGATTTTGAAGCCACGATGTTCTTCTTCTTCCTGGACCTCGTTTGCCTTCAATCTTTCCCTGGAGGATTAAATGGAGTATGCCGTATTTTTCTGGGTGTCGCATCACATGTCAGAAATATTCTAATTTTTGTTTTTTAATTGTTTTGATGATTTCCCTTGGCTTTCCCAGGTGGCTTATCACCTCCTCATTTCTGATCTTGTCAACCCAGCTTATACGTAACAGCCGCCTGTAAATCCACATTTCAAATGCTTCTAGTCTCTTCAGGTGGCCTTCTGTCAGAGACAAAGTCTCTACTCCATAGAGCAGGATAGAAAAAATATAGCATCTGACAAGCCTGATTTTCAGTCTTAGGCTTATGTTGTGACTCATTTAAATGCATCATAGTTATTCCTTGTTCTGATTATAACTGGATGACTTATGCTTTTACTGCTATATCATAGTTCTCTATCTATTATTCACTTTCGGGTTTTTTTCTAGATTTCCAGGTTTTAAAAAAATATTGAGTAAATTACTTTTCACTGATAATTGGTAGGAATAATTGAAAATGCATATGATCCCTTTCTAATGTGCTAAATGTAAACTAAAAAACTGAAATTACTTTTTTTACAAACATTTTTTTAAAATATTTTTTTTTAAAAAAAATAAAGCCTAGGCTTAGTCTACTGTAGATGTGGATTCATTATTCAAATTGAAAGGTGTTCATAACTCATCAAATAAGCTCTACAACACTTATAATGGTTTTAATAGTTTGGATGTAATCTCTTCCTTTTCCAATTTGCTTGTCCTGCTATTAACTAAAGATTCATAAAAAATGGTTAGTACAGCTGGACAAAAAATGTTTTAAAAAACTTTCCAAAAGGTTTAGAATCACATATCATTGTTTATACAGATGACTTTTTGGGAGAGACTTCAATAGAGGATGATTTTACTAGCAAAGAGTCAGCTTTGGCAATAACATTAGATGATCAGCAACAGCGACTCATATTTTCCAACTGCGATCAATGCAGACTCTAATCCATTAAAACCAGTCTTGAATATCATCCAGCAGATATGAATAAATGGCAGTGGAAATGCAGGAAACAACAAAGTATGGAATTGTTTCATAATGCAATGCATTTTAGAACTCAACAGAAAATGAGCCTGATTCCAGGTTTCAATTAACTGACCTTCGATATGGAGTAAAAATTCTTACAAACACAGGTGCTTTTCATTCACATGTGCTTTGCCTTTGTTCATGGAATTGGTTCCTCCTCCCCTTGTTCTTTCCTTACAGAGCCTTTGCAAACATTTTAGCAAAGTATGTTTTTGAAATAGTATGGAATAGATTGGTTAGATTGTGAAAGTGACCAAGAATCATTTGACTCACTCAAATTATATATTTAAATACTAATAGTAGTAGGGATAAAGCAAGAAAGTATGTGTGTGTGGGGGGGAAACAAAGCACAAGGTGTATTTGTGTAGGGGGTCAATACCTCCCCACAGAAAGAGAATGAGATATTTTGGGGAATATTAAAAAGCCAGGATAGAATATTTCCCCTGAAGGAGAAATGGAGATACAATCTTAAGGGAGGCAGAAATCAGCCCAGTCTCCCCCAAGCAGAAACTGAGGTGGCCACCCTTAAGAAATGCAGATTTTCTAATCCATTCAGGAAGACTGGAGTCATGAAGGCTGGAACAGATGGAATTAGGAAAACAAAAACTCCTAAAATCTACATTCCCCCACCCAGCTCCAAGGATAGAACAGGATCTTTACGACATAATAGGATTAACCCACCACCATTAGAATACCAAAAGGTATATACTCAAGCTCAGGTCAAAGTACATTGCACAGGAACAGGCATCTCAAATACAAAGCCCAAAGAAGGTATTAAAACCCATCTACTCTCAACTCCATTTGGTCAGCTGTCCCAGAACCACTTGTTGCTCATCAATAAACTGGAACCTTCTTTCCTAAGCAGCCTCCATTTTATTTACTCTCAGCTTCGAACTGGACCTAATTTTTCTTTCAACACTTGACATGTGTTAAGTCAAGCTAGGAATGATAATAAGTACTCTGGAAGCAAATTGGGGGGTCAGGAACCAGTGATGACTTTACTTTCAAAACCACAATGAGATTTTTTTTTGAATAACAGAATAACAGAGTTGAAATGGAAGTCTTCCAGTCTAACCCCCTGTTCAGGCAGGAAACCCTATACCATTTCAGACAAATGGTTGTCCAATCTCTTCTTAAAAATTTCCAGTGTTGGAGGCAAGTTGTTCCACTGATTAATTGTTCTAACTGTCAGGAAATTTCTTCTTAGTTCTAGGCTGCTTCTCTCCTTGCTTAGTTTCCATCCATTGCTTGTTACCCTGACCTCAGATACTTTGGAGAATAGCCTGACTCATTCTTCTTTGTGGCAACCCCTGAGATATTGGAACACTGCTGTCATGTCACCCCCAGTCCTTCTTTTCATTAAACTAGACATACCCAATTCCAGCAGCCATTCTTTATATGTGTTACCCTCCAGTTTCATAATCTTATCTGCACTCTTTCTAGAGTCTCAACATCTTTTTTACACTGCGTAACCAAAACTGGATGCAGTATTCCAAGTGTGGTCTTACCAAGGCATTATAAAGTGGTATTAACACTTCATGTGATCTTGATTCTATCCCTCTGTTAATGCAGCCTAGAACTCTGTTGGCTTTTTTGATAGCTACAGCACACTGCTGGCTAATATTTAAGTGATTGTCCATTAGGACTCCAAGATGAATCTCACAGTTACTACTATTGAGCTAGGTATCACCTATACTGTACCTGTGCATTTGGTTTTTCTTGCTTAAATGTAAACTTTACTTTTTTCACCACTGAATTTCACTTTGTTAGATAGGACTCAATGTTCACGTTTGTCAAGATCCTTCGGTATCTTAAGCCTATCTTTTGAAGTGTTGGCTATTCCTGCCTGCTTGATGTCTTCTACAAATTCCCATCTAACCTCTCATCCAAATAATTAATGAAGATGTGGAAGAGTACTCGGCCTAAAACAGAGCCTTGGGGTACCCTACTGCATACTTCCCTCCATGTAGATGCAGTTCCATTGAGGACTACATGATGACTGAAGTTGGTCAGCCAATTATGAATCCATCTGTGGTGATGCTGTCTAACCCACAGTTTTCTATCTTCTCAAGTAGTAGGTTGTGGTCTACTTTATCAAATGCCTCACTGAAGTACAACTAAATTATATCCACAGCATTCCTCTGGTGCACTAATTTTGTCACTCTATCAAAGAATGTAATAAGATTTGTATGGCATGATCTGTTTTTGACAAATCCATGTTGGCTTTTGGTTATGACTTTGTTGCTTCTAGGTGTTCACTGATTTGTTGCTTGATTATCTTTTCCAGAATCTTCCCAGATATTGAGGTCAGGCTGATAGGTCTATAATTTCCTGGATCCATTTTTTCCCTTTTTTTGAAGATGGGAACTATATCATCTCAAGTTCTTTAGTAGTTCCCCAGTGCTCCAGGATCTTTAAAAGATATAGTTCAGTGGTTTTGAGATCATGTCTGCCAATTCCATCAGAATCTTGAGGTGTAATCCATCTGGTCCTGGTGATTTGAATTCATGTTACTGTAACAAAATTTAGCAATGAGAAAGCCATCTCTTGCATTTTGTGTATATTTAGGAAATTGCTAATGAATTCTGCTAAGGTGGTTTGTTTTGTGATTATGTAAATTGTTTTCATGAGGTCATATTTTGCCGACGAATAACTGAGGTGATTTATGCTCAGCACTTGTAGACATAGGCAGCCATTTCCCTGGAGCTAACTGGATTACTCTGCCTATATATGTCTATAGATAATGTGTTTGGCAGCAATAGCCCTATATCAATATTTATTTAATTGTAGGGCCAATAAAATTAATATAACTTTTTAAAACAAAAAACAGCTAAAATACAAAATAATATAAAAAGTAATGTTAGAAACGGAGAAAAGCAAGAAAAAGAAGAATTACAAGTAGAAAAAAATATATAGAAAAAAGTAACTTCCAACTTTCTTCATTATAGATACAAATATATAATAAAGTAATCTTTTACTCTATGTTTAAACAAAAGTAAAGGCATATACATAGCAAACAAAAGCAATAACAATACAAAGATTTCTATAATCAAAACAAAGCAAGACATCAAATCCCAAAATCAAAATTTCATTTTCTATCCTCTTCCAGCAAAATGTTCCAAAGGGATTTTTTATACAAAGTAAGACAAATTTTAGTTTTTCATTAAAGTGGTAAATTTTGTCATCTCAGCCGGCTCCATTAAGTTCGCAATCCATTCTTCTGTTGTAGGAGTTTCCATATTTTTCCACCTCTGTGCATACAGACATTTTGCTGCTATTGTTATATATAAGTACAAAGTTCCATGTTTCCTTTAAATCCATCACGTTTAAAAGAAAAATCTCTGATTTCAATTGCACATTGACTTTTCAAAACTTCTGAAAATTGTAGGGGCAGTTTAACTGAATAGGCTCTTATTCAGCTCAAGCTGGTTGCAATTTTTTAGAATTAATTACATAGTTAAATCCTACCATAATGGTGACTCTACTGTTCATCATTACTAAACTAATCATCATTACTAAGTCTGCAATTCTTTTGTCTGTAAATCAGAATACTTACCAGAATTTATAAAATCAGCAAATTTTACTCTTTTGTAAGTTCCAATATTAAAGGGGAATCCTGTATCCCATTTATTATCTTATACAGTTTTCAGTGTGACTTTCCCAAATTTTGGAAAGCTTTCAAAAACTTTGTGAAAAGAGGTGGATAAGAACCAATGGAGTTTTCAATACAAAATGCTAATTTTCCTGCCATCAAAACCCTACTTCCAATCCGGAGACTAGGTTTTTAAAAAAACTTTTTGAAATGGATACTTTTGAACTGTATTTATTGGAAGAACAATACCTTGAAGATTCTTAGGTCTATCCTGTCAAGAAGTGGCCAACAAGGGGCTTATTGAGGTGTTCCAAAATCAAAACATTCTGGTGAGCCACTAACATTTCTCCATTCAATAATTCCAGCTGGAAAAAAAATAGGAGTACCATTAATATTAATATCATTTTCTGCTGCAAATAATAGCCAGCTTTTTGGTATTAGATATATAGCCAACTAAAATATACCATGATTAATTTATATGTTTGTTTCAGTTGAGTTCATTGATAACTAATCTGATCAGTGTTTTGTGTTTTTTAAAGCATTTATACCATTTATATTTTCTCATTTTTTTCTTGGCACCACTTAGCCAAGTTGAGTTCTTTAAACATCAGATCCTGAATGTAACATTATTTTTTACAAATAAAATATATTTAAATATATAGAATACTACCTTCTAAAAGAAACCAAATATTCCTTTTATTATTTTTAACAGTTGCAATCATGTCACACTTCACAATCAATGACATCATTTTAATTAGCTACATAGAGTTTTGCATGTATAATACTCTTCAGTTTATTTCCATGGAAATTTCTTGAAATTATTTTTTTAGAAGTCTTGAATTACTTGATTTTTTTTAAAAAAATGTTCATTATTCATTTTTTCCTTACTTTTTCCAGGGGCAGCAATACACGATTCTTCCTTTCCCTGTTTTTATTCTTATACAATTAGGGATGGTATTGGAAGTTCGTGCTCATGATAAACACAAACTGATGGTACCCAAATGTTTCAGGAGCTTCTTATATTATGTGCTTTTCAGAATCTTTTTTTTTTTTTTTGCTTGCCATTCCTCCCTATTTTTATTATTAAGATTTGTCAACTGTTTTCTTATGGTAGGCATTTTTTTTCTAAACTGTCTGAAACACTTATCTTCATTTTCTTTTTAAGAAGTCTTTGTTGGACACTTCAATGTGTTGTGGTTTTCATCAGGTTCTTTTTAGTTTTAGTTTAAGTTTGTTGATGAGTTGTTCTCTTACCATCTCTTCCTTATCAACAAATATTATCACTGACCCATTTCAATCATGATTTGATATCAGTCATTCTACCATTCTGGCCTGGTTGAATCAGCAATGATTTCTGGTAATCCAGGCAAGCCATTAATCAACAGTGTTGGTGCTTCTGCATTCCTCTACAGCAGGGGTGTAAAACTGCCGGCCCATGGGCCAGTTGCATCATGCGGAGGCATGATTAACCCAAACTTAGCTATTTCTTATTATTAGTAGAACAGAAAATAAACTTTGAAATAGATAAATAAATATTTAGCCTTCTTTGGATCTCACAATGAATCTTGTTATACTACGAATAAGGAAAGCCTCAGACTTAGCCTTAAGCTTTAATCTGTCATATCTGTTTAGTAGATATAGACATGGAGACTTGTAAATAGGAACAAATGAGATGTTTGGATAACAATAAAAGCTGAACATTAGCAAAAAGATAGAAAACAAGTAGCAGAATCAATCTCCATCCAGTTGCTAGATAAGATAAGATAAGATAAGATAAGATAAGATAAGATAAGATAAGATAAGATAACCTTTATTGTCATTTTTATACTGTGGGCACAATGGCACACATCAAAAATGAAATTTAGTTGCCCGCTCTCAAAGTGAAACACATACACGACACACACCTAAACATACTATGAACAACATATGTATAGACCCACATCCCTACATATACGTAGCAATAAATATTAAATATTGTCAATCTTGAATATATAATGGAAGGAGGAAGCTTGAGAGTTCGCAAGGTTAATGCTGTATGGAATGAAACTCTGGCTGAATCTGGATGTTCTGGTTCGGATACCACGAATACGGATACCATGTTGAAGTACCTGGCCAATTTCATTACAGTCACAACTGTCCCCCAGACCTCTCTTGCTTCTACACTAATAACTTGGAGAGTGAGAGGGCATTATTCAGGAAGCCAAACTGATTTAGGGCCATTTTAATTCATATTTAGAAACATCCAGGGCCCGATTGCACATAAATACCAATGTCATTTTCATATTAGTTAACTGAAGCTTCTGATAACTCAGCCACCCATTTTCTTTATTCAAGATGTTGCTTATACAAATATCCTAATGTTCCCAAATTCATTTAAATAAATATACATCTTGTCATCAATATTAAGCCAAGCATCCAAATTAAAGATGCACATAGAGGTATACTGCTGCTTCTTATCCCTGTCTGATCTCTTTCCCACCCATTACTCATCAGTTTAATGCTTGCTTCCTTCCCCTTGAAAGATTTCCTCTCAATAAGGGGGGTGGGACCCTTTCCAGTGGCCCCTGCTGTGTGTCAGTTGTTCCAGACTAGACTGTCACTTTAGACTTCTCAGTGATTCAACACCTTGTGATGCAAAAATTCATTTATTGCTTTCATTGGTAGGTCAGCCAAAGTTCTAACAAATGTGTCATGATTTAACAGTTGGATGACCAAAAAAGTCAAGTATTTAGCATCAGATCTTTAGCATCACTTTACATAGTAAATCTTTTCCCCCTATAGGTCCTGTTTCTGTTTTTTGTAAACAACAGACATTGCTAAAAACTGGTATATTATCCTCATTCTGTAATCTTAAATGCCAAGTATCTATAGAGAAGAATAAACAGAAGGATTCTCAGATACAACAATCTTTGGGAAAAGTGAAATAATGATGGTACCAATATTTTCTTCAGCCTGTGGACTTTGTTTCATAATTCCAGATCAGTATTCTTTTGTTCATGCTACATATGGATTCGTGACATCTTCATTTTTTTTCTTTTTTCCCCAAATAAAATTTATAGTACATATGTACATGTGCTTTGGGACAAGCCCATTACACATAATGGGGTTCACCTCAGAGTAAATTTTAGTGTTTCAAAATATGTATACTTTACTTTAGGAAGTTGATTTGTTTGCATCTAAATTCCATACATTCTTTTTTTTAATGGAAATATGAAATGCATGCATTTTGACCAAAATGTAAGGCTGGGGTGAGGTAGAATAACAAAACATCCTTAACTATCAGCATTTTCAGACTACCCAAATATTAATATTATTTTATTAAAACTTGTTATGTGATTTTATTGTACCAATAAATTGAATATGACTCAGGAATGTATCAATTCTCTCATAATCCTATAAACAGCACTAAACTGTTATTTTATTTTAAATGAATAATGAAACATGATTTTAAATGGAAAAACAAAACTGATCTCAAACAGAATTCTAATCAGTCTCTAACTATTCTTGGCTGGCTGGCTATCTAGATTATTGAGTCCAGACATAAATTATTTTCACTCATAACCGAGAACAACAATGTTGATAGAAAATTGCCTTAAAAAAGTTTCTTAATGAAAACCAGGGGAGTATTTTTCATCTGGTGTCAAATCTTGCCATTTAAGCTGCAGTTTCTTTCATCAAGCTCCATCTGAGTAAAGCTGGCTCATATAAGAAAGCGCTTGAAGGCTCAAGGTGTAAAAAACAGTCCATTAGTAATATGGCTGTGCTTCTGAAAATGTTTTCATGATTATAAATGAAGCTGGTAATCTGATTTAAATTAGGCAAGGTTGTTCACATATTGGGAATTGGCAGCCGGTGCTGACATATCTATTTTAAAGACTGCACCTCTTTGGGCTCCTGAGATAAAGGAATATAAACTGCCCATTCTCCTCTTGATGTAACTCCACTATGCAGCGATTTCCATCAATGTATAATTAAAAGTGGATTTCCTTTTTTCCCTTCTCTTTAGTCAAGGATTGAAGAGGGGGGGGCTGCTTAAACCTGGCTGATGTGAAAGGAACAAAGGCAACTTTCATGGGTTCTCATGCAAACAGTCTATCAGTTACAATTCTCAGTTGTTCACGCCTCTGTACTGTTCAAAAGGGGCTCTAGGAAAAAAAAAAGTCAAGCAGGGGGTCCAAAAAAAAAAAATCCAGCTTGCATGCCAACTAAGAGAAAGAAAGAGAAAGCAGAGGAAGGGATTGGGGGTGGGGGGGGGGAGAAAAGCAAACCCTCTGGCTTTTGTTGTAAAAAGAACTAATGACACTGCTGTTAGAACTATCCTTACTGACACAAGTCGTCGCACCCACACACTTTGTGAGAATGCAAGTCACCCCAGTAATGAGAGAGTGAAACAAGGCCAAGCAGAAGGAAAAATGGGGGGTTGCCTTTAATGATTTAACTGTAGGAAAATGCTAGCCTGGCACATAAGAATAACTTGGGCCAACTGCCCATCTGTCTAGCAATCATTTTATATCTGCTTTCTTGCAAACAAGATGGATGCCTGGGGGAAGCAAGGGAAGAAAAATCCTATTATCATTATAAATTGCTAATTAAATAATTATCAGTTAGGATGGGCAGACAGGTTTTCCCCATTAAACTCCTTAGAGGTTAGGATAAAAAAGCCAATATACTTTAATACCATATGTCATAAGAAGATACAACAACAAAAATGCTTTTAAATATGCTCTTAAATGCCTCTTGGCATCGGCATGTATGCACAGAAAATCAGTGTTCATTTAACATCTGTGTGCTTAATGTATGTGTCTGAATATATGCATATAACAATGAATGCCTGTATGATGTAGCACATAGAGTATTGGCCAGGACTGGAGAATTCAGATTTACATTTAGTCATGAAGTTTATTAAATAGCATTAGACATTTCACAGACTAATCTATCTTACTTTGTGCAACTTCAATATGAGGAAATAAGAAGTAGTAAAATATATTTCATGAAATAACAGAAGAAGGAAGGAAGGAAAGAAGGAAGGAAGGAAGGATATCAATGATGACACTAAGAGAAAGAAGAAGAATGTAATAGATCTGAATGAAGGCAGTCTGATTTTAAACAGTGGAGTTATGTAGAGATAGAAATAGCAATAGCATTTAGTTTATATATCATTTAGCTTATATACCACTCTATTGTGTTTTTCAGCACTCTCTGGGTGGTTTACAATCTAAACATTATTTGCATATTGCCCCCAACAATCTGGATCTTCATTTTACAAACCTTAGAAGGATGGAAGGCTTGGTCAACCTTGAGTATCGAACTCCTTGCTTTGGCAGGGGTTGCTGTAATATTGCACTTTAAACACTGCATTACCAGGGCAAATAGAGAAGTTGCAGATATACTCAAAAATATGTTTAATTTAATGGAATAATCAAAGATGACTTTTGGGAAAATTTCTGCCAGTTACTATCATGTGCAGGTAATTGTTGTTTCTGAATTATGAGACTCTGTTGATGGTTTTTCATGTCTTTGTTACCTCATATTTGGAATAATCTAATTCATTCTATGTGCCGTTATAGATCATCTGAAAACTTCAGCTAGTTTAGAATGCAGCAGCCCACTTATTAATGACTCAATTTATTTTGCTCATGTAAGGTGTCCCCTATGGGAGATGCAGGCACTACAGTTTGACTTCCAAGTACAATTCACAGTGCTGCATGTCACCTTTAAAAATTTTAGGGCTTAGGATTCTATTCTGCAAAGAATCTAATCTATCCATCTGGTTAGTTCCACACGGAGGGAGAAGGGTTTGTTGTGTGTCCTTATGTTGGAGGAATATCAACATCAGGAATCCTAAGTTTGAATACTTTTGATAACATCCTCCTCCTCTGGAATAGTTTACCTTCCAGATGAAAAGGCAACCTGTGCTTTCCGAAGACATGGTTCCATAGACAGGCCTATGGAGATGGAATGTAATTCTGGTTTCTGATTCTGAAAAACTGACTTTATATGCTGACATTACCTGAAGGCAGGACAAGAAACAACAGATGGAAACTAATCAAAGACAACCAACCTAGAACTAAGGAGAAATTTCCTGACAGAACAATTAATCAATGGAACAACTTTCTCCAGAAGTTGTGGGTTCTCAAAAACTGGAGATTTTTAAGAAGAGATTTGGACAACCATTTGTCTTAAATGGTGTAGTATTCAGTTTTTTATTACAGACATTAACCAAAATAAGCAAACTCTGCCCACAGCCTAGAGTTTGATCAAGATTGACTCAACGTTCCATCCTTCCAAAGTCGGTAAAATGAGGACCCAGATTGTTGGGAGCAATATACCGACTATATAAATTGCTTAGAGAGGACAGTAATAAGCACTATGAAGTGGTATATAGGTCTAAGTGCTATTGCTATTATGTATGGCGCCCAGAGTCAGTATGTGTGATGGGTGATTTTATCAATGATAAATAAATGCTGCAAATAAGGTAAATGCTATTTTAGGCCGCTTCAACTGAAGAATACTTTCAAAACTGTGGGAAGTAATAATTTTTTTCTTCTTTTAGTTCAGCCAAAGCCCATTCAAGTACTGTAAACAGTTCTGGGCACCATCACCATAAGGATTCAGAGAAATTAGGATAGGTTTAGAGAATGGGAAACAACATGATCAAGGATTAGTAACCATGTCCTATAAAGAGAGATTGATGAAGCTGGAAATACTGGCCTTGAGAAAAATGTCTGGGGGTGGGTAAGTGGAGAGGGACAAATTATGATAGCATTCTTCAAGTACCAGAAGTTTTGTCATACAGTATAGAATAAAAACTAATCTGAATTTAGTCATTCATGATCAGAGGAGCAATATCTTTCCGGTCTCTCAGTATAGTTGTTTTGGCTGATCCCCTTTCAGTTAAGATTCCTAAAAGAATGATTGAGTTAGAATATGTTTCCATATTTATTAAAAATATCAATAAACTCTAATTGTCCAGGAAGAAAGCTATAATGTGGTCTATATGGATGGTCCTTATACTTGGTCCAGAAGCTACAAACCGAGACCGCCTTCTGCCACAGATTCCCTCCCATAGACCGGTACGCTCCCACAGAGTGGGTCTCCTCAGGGTGCCGTCGGCCAAGCAGTGTCGGCTGGCGAACCCCAGGGGGAGGGCCTTCTCTGTGGGTGCCCCCGCCCTCTGGAACGAACTACCCCCTGAGATCCGGATGATTCCGGATCTCCTCACTTTCCACCGCGCCCTCAAGACATGGCTTTTCCAGCAAGCAGGCCTGGCCTAGGGAGGATTTTAAATTGGGTTCACTTTTTTAGAAAATTTTAAATAGCACAACTCTAAAATATTTGGTTTTAATTGGTTTTATTTGGTGGGGATTTAAATATGTTTCTGTTTTTAAATATGTTGTGAGCCGCCCTGAGTCCCGTTGGGAGAAGGGCGGGATATAAATCAAAAATAAAGTAAAGTAAAGTAAAGTAAAACTGTAGTGCCCAGTTTTCTTAAAGTGTGCCATGTTGTGCACCCTTACACCAGTATAAGAGCAATTGCATTTTTTACTAATTAGATACAAAGCCAAGATTAAGGTTGTGCATAAGACATAAAGAGATTGGGGATGAGATACATAACAAATCACTTTGACAGGGCAGTCCATATCAAACACTAAGGCTGAGGAGGCCCTGGTGCATTTAGCAGATATCTACTGGCAGGTCTTCTCAGTCTGGAATATGCTTTCTCATGGAACTGACTAGATGCCCACAACTCCATCATTTAAGTACTTCATAGAGATATAAATCTTCATTTAGGTCTGTAAACTAAGGTCATAATTTATTGTAGAAAAGTTTGGGTTTTATAAGAATGAGAAGCATAAAAATCTATCAATTAAATCCACAAACCAAGCAGAACATTTAAAAAGTCATATTTTGCCATTATTATGTTCCCAAGATAACATACAGTTCCTAAGGAATTAGATAGTGAGGCTGTGCTTCTCAAAGGTAATGATTCAAGGAAAGATACAGCTGCATTAAGGAGTTACAGACAAGTTGTCCTCTTATATGTTGTGAAGTAGCACCTTGCTTTCAAATCTGAGACACTCTACAGCCATGCTAGAAAATTCAAGGCCTCTCTTAGAACACTTATAATTTTCAAGACCACATAATATTTTCCTACATGGGTATACAGGAAGGAAGGAAGGAAGGAAGGAAGGAAGGAAGGAAGGAAGGAAGGAAGGAAGGAAGGAAGGAAGGAAGGAAGGAAGGAAGGAAGGAAGGAAGGAAAAAAAGAGGACACGATGTGAGAAATTTTCACAACTGTTTCTTTGATGCAAGAGATTCCAAACATAAATACTCATTGCTTATAAAAGATATGAACAGGGTTTTCACACTTTCAGTGTGCATAGATAAAAATGCATTTCTTATATCTGTAATGGAAAAAAATGGTTTGTTGGATCATTGCTGCTGTCAAGCACTAACCAGCAGTAGAGCTATTTATTTTATATTAATACAGACTTAGAGGCAATCTGTGCAACCAGCAGATTGATAGATAATTCTTTCCATCTCATATAGCAGATATTGTTCAGGTACACAGGGAAGAAAGAAATCGTGTGAATTTTTTTGCAGCTAGATCATACAAAGCAAATACCAACAAAAACAGAGCAGACAAGATAACACGAAAGATCGAAATTTAATTTAAAGTTTAAGTAAGCTTCATTTAAATATGAATGGTGACTCTTTTCTCTGTGTAGTTCAGCTATCTTTTGTCTAGAAATATGAAGCACTCTGAAGGTCCTTTTGTTGCTTTCATTGTTAACTATATGAGACTGAAAGAAATTGCAAGGCTCGTTTCAACTTCAAAAAGCATCACAGTGTGGCTAGTAAGTAATAAAGGCTGATAAATGCATGAAATGCCGATCAGAGTGGGAAAGAAGGGGAAAAATTGGTCAGTTCATCGGCTTCTAGATGAGCTAAGAGAGATTCTCAGTCATGGAGGGTTGGGAACAACAGATCTCTCTGTTCCTCTTTTCCTATTCAACCTCCAATTTTCAATAGAGGAAGTTAGAGAACCAGAATATATTAATTCTCTATTATATTTGGGTATAATCTAAACTACTTGGTAACCTATATGCAATCTCTCAATATTCTTTAAGGAGTCCTGTTGATTTGTAACATGGATATCATAAACTTGTGAGGGGAAAAAATCACCTTTCCAAGCTTTTCTTGGAGGAATTACTTTTTCCCCCAATTTATGTACCTTCTGACTTTGAATATTGTCAATGATTGAGTTCATGCATGATATTAAATATAAAGTATATTAGTTTTGATTTTGTCAAAGTATGTTGAGTGAATTGAGCTACTGTGGGTATGCAATCCATGGTTTATTACTTAGATTATTGTGAGAAAGAGACCTGACTAAGGGCTAATGTGAATTCACACAGTCTTTTGCTAGTAAACTAGCAAATCTCTTTTACTGATAAACCCAGCTAAGTGGCACTACTTGGTCATATTTGGCTGATCTAAAAAGCTACACAGGATAGCCTACAAGGCATATTATGGACCCTTCCATATATCAAGTGACAGCTACTAGTGCAACTGAACATCTATTAATATGAACCCTTATAGCAGTTTATACACAGACCCAGGCTCAAGTTTTTTTTTCATATCATTGCTTATTAATGAGTTATGCAAAGTTTTCTTCATAAGAATGATCATACATAGATCTTTGAATAGTTACTGTATAAAATACTAATATAAATTTCAAATTTTGTCTTGAAATGTACTATATAGTCTTAAATGTAAAAATAAATGAATTTCTGTGTAATGGTGGAAGAAGCAGTAGAATTTTAAGAATAAGATATAAAAACCTGGATAAATATCACAAAGAATAACTGTTATAATATATGTTCTCAGGCCAAATATAAAAAAGTGAAGAATTAGGGCACAGTTAAGTACGATCTTCTCCTGCAAACTTTGCAAAAAAATTGAATTAGAACTCTTTCGTATATTTGCCTTTCACATAAAGACACAAAACTAACTGGCTTTTATTTCTTTTATTATGTATTTGAAATAATTACAAATGGATTATGTTAATATATTGGAGTACATGGGAGTAGGCTGAATATGATATATAATGTAGGGAAAATATTTTCTTTGTTGGGAAGTGAAACACTGAGCATCACTGCTAGACATTTTGATTGAAAATTTATTGTGTCAGCTCTTAACAACCATATAGGTTTTCTTCATAATGATCTCTCCCTAACCTACTCATCAGTCTTCCAATGGTGCATCCATGGCCACTGTAACTGAGTCCATCTATCTTGCTGCTCGTGTTCTTGTCTCTTTCCTTCCACATTTCCCAGCATTAAAACATTCTCCAGAGACCTGGGTGTTTGCATAACATATCCGAAATATGATACTTTGAGCCTGGTTATTTCCATCTCAAGTGAAAACACTGATTTGTTGGTGACCCATTTGCTTGCTTTATTGGCTATCCATGGTATCTTCAGGAGTTTTGTCCAATACCAAATGCTAGTGCTTTGTGATTAGCCTTAATGTACTGTTACAAAATTGCTCTTTCATCTTTTTTGAGGGGGTTGCTTGAATCATACTATTATTTTCTGTTACGCCTGTTCTGATGTAAGAAAAGAAACAAGTTTCAGAAAAGTAGTGGTATGTGTATAATTAGAAGGATTCTTGTCAGATGAATGAACTGGAGAAAGAAAGAAAGAAAGAAAGAAAGAAAGAAAGAAAGAAAGAAAGAAAGAAAGAAAGAAAGAAAGAAAGAAAGAAAGAAAGAAAGAAGCCAGATTAAAAATACTCTGGAAGGGTCTCTCTTAATTGAGTTGCAATCAGTTAGTATTGATCATTAAGGCTTTCTTTTATGAGCCTGCTGATGGTAATGATGATTATGATGGCAGTGGGTGATAATAGCATTGACTCAATATGTAGCATTTGGGTCATAAAGAAAAGATGAAGATTTGTTACAATACATTCTGATGATAATTACTTGCTTCAGACTAAAAAAAAGTAACGTACCGGTAGGTACTCTTTTTCCACCATCACTGTCATGGATGTGGTTATATCTTTATTGTAATCTACATAACCAGCAGTTATGTATGTTATGCATATATGAATGCAAATATAGCTCTACATAAACAGACAGTATATATATGAAAGAATAAAACTTTACAATGAATGTTCAAATGCATTTAATAATAACTTGATAAATCCAAATCTTCACCTAAAATTATTTACAATACTTTACTTATAATGCTCTGCCCAACCAAATCATTGACCAAAGATATAGTCTCTCTCTCTCTCTCTCTCTCTCTCTCTCTCTCTCTCACACACACACACACACACACACACACACTGATAATCCAGTTGGAAGTATAAACATTCTTAGAACTTTAGGAACCAGTTTCCCAGATTTTGGATTCTGATATGCAAGTGAGATTAATCATTTTATTTCAGAAATTCACTGGTTGTAAATGTTCTGGAGGAAAAAAAGGGGAGCAGAAAAATAGAAAGAATCTACCTCATTATTTTTTTAACAGCTTTGAAATAGGTCATATTTATCTTTTGATTTTAAAGTACCTATTGTTCTTATCTAAACACATGCACAAAAACGCTTTACAATTATGTCATTTGGGTTGCATGTTGGAACTGTATATAAAAATTGCAGGCAAGAGCATTGCATATGGAAAACTGGCAAATGTTGCCTTGCACATGGCAGCTCTACTCATTTGATAGGCCACAATGTTAATTTGAAGTCTTGTTTCAATTTGCAAACATTGGTTTGGTGTGTTTTTGTTTTTTGTTTCCCTCACTAAAAAATAAGAAAGCAAAGGAACTTTTTGACTAGTTTATTATTGGAGAATGTTTTCAATTCTCCAATGAGATACGTGATTGTTTTTATTTCCAGGAGTAGATAATAATGCTGAAGCAATAATAAAATGAAAAAAAGGGGGGGGGGAGTTCAAGGCAGCTAGCTCAGCACAGGAAGTTCACAGCCAGAGACTTAATTTCCCACACAATGTAATGTGCAATGGGCCCATTAACATAGATGAATAGGCTCTTTAAAGGTTTTTTCCCCTCTTTGCAGATATGCAGCTGCCACTGAATGGCTATATGTTAATAAGGCACTCACATGCCTATTCTTCAGGTACAGCTCTGCATTCTCTACCTAGGTAATCTCCATCTAGCAAAAGCTATTAGGGGTTGTATCTGCTACCACACCTTCAATTATATTAACACCTGCACAGACAATCCCACAAGGTAAACTGGTAGGGGGTCAGTGGTCTAAGTACATCCCCTCCATTCTTTGTATCTCTGAGGAAAGGAGGGGGGGTAAAGTGGACGTATAGTTGTTTTTTTCTTTTTTAAGTAAAGTCACTTCTATTTCACATTAGTGGGGACATTCTGGAAGAGAAAAAAGCTTAGGAAATTGTCATTTCTTCAAATCACTGACAGCCTGTAGTGGCAAGTGTAATGGAAAGCCAGTGTCTACATTGTTATGCATGGCTCTCATGTAGATACATGCGGGTGGATTAAGTTTGTTTCCAAAGGATCCATTGTGCTGGCTGTTAATTTGCAGGACTCTTGACAGTTGAGGCTGAAGGGTTTACATCCTTTCTGTTTACTTAGATGCAGTGTGCCCTAGTTTTGTTTATTTCCCTCTGCTGCCCCTTAAGGCCTGGCAAAAGATACATTTATCTTTATTAATGACAAGGTGTTGCCCAAAGTGATAGAGAAAATAATGACAAAATACTTAACAGCATTATTAATTGTTACTTTTTGCTCTTTTTTCCCATTCATGTTCACATATATTGTCCTGTAAACACTTATAATTCTTCAGATCTACTTTTTGTTTTAAATATGAGCTGCTAAAAAATTAATTAACTTATTGATTTACTGTGGCTTCTGTGTTTTCCCATCAACTAGATTCTGAATGGCTTGTAAAATAATGAAATGCAATCTTTTAAATTAAAACAATGTGTGAAAGAAAATATTGTCAATTGTTAAAGCAATTTGGAGAAAATAAATGCAATTTATGACTACTTTCGATTACTTCTAATAATAGTAAGACTTTAATGCTAATTATGACTACACTAAAGTAGGCACTAGAGTACAATGGGACTTATTCCTTAGCAAGCTGGTATATCAATGTACTTTGTTAGTTCATTTCTTTCCTTAGTTACCTTTCTTTTCCCTATTTCATTTTTTAAAAAGAAATTCATCCAATGTTTTATAGCAAACATGAAAATGCCTTTTGCCAAATAATAATTTTGCCATGATCTTCTGGCATTATATTGTTGATTTCC
Organism: Protobothrops mucrosquamatus; assembly: GCF_001527695.2. Classification (NCBI taxonomy): domain Eukaryota; kingdom Metazoa; phylum Chordata; class Lepidosauria; order Squamata; family Viperidae; genus Protobothrops; species Protobothrops mucrosquamatus. The sequence goes on from NW_015386489.1 coordinate 587,656, forward strand.
AATAGGAATTAAGTATACCACAACAATAGGCATTTACATAAAACTCTCCTTCCTACTGAGATCTAAGCCTAGGAGGGTCTAATGGCTTTTTATTTTAACTTGTCAAAGATGTCGAGAAATGTTAGTTTTTCAACCCTGAGCTAAGAGCTCAGAGTAAGCACACACTATAGAAAAGCCATGACTCTAATCTGAAGCAAAAGGCTTGATTGAAAAATAATATTTTTTAAAAAAAGAATCTGAAAACTTATGCTTGTGTTGCTCAAGTTATTTGTTTCATGTGTCCTTTTATAAGTAAGCCAGCCAACTGTTTGCTTTGTACCATAATAGCCCCAAAGAAAAATAATAATCAGATTTACTGTATAAGGAATTTAGTGTTTATACCCTGAAAAATTGGTTGAGAGCTATATTTGTTATGAGTGTAAACAAGATAAACTGGCATTACCGTAGCAAACTGGCACGGGCATTGGAAATGTTGAGGAAAGTATTGGTGGCACTTTAAAAAAAATATTATCTTCTTTTGTGCTGAGTTAGAAAATGTAAAAATCGGATCTGATGTATTTGCAACATCAGGGAATACTACTGTATCTTCTAGAAAATGTGAGAAGCATCTTCAGTACAGTATATGACATGACTTCTATAAGAAGATTTATTCCTGAGGATATAGATATATAATTTATCCAGAATTTTAGAATGCATTGGCTGGAAAGAAGTCTCACTGAATGCAGTAGGACTTATTTCTGAGAAAACATGCATACTCTCATGCTTAAAATCAGGTAGACTTTCTTGGCGGAAAAAATTCATTGAATTTGCTTGTTCTGAGGTACTCAGCGCTATTTAATAAATTATCAAATATTCTCCTCATCTCTGTGGTAAGTGTTTTATTCACATGTGTTTAGACATGGCTCAGTTCATGACTGAGAAATTTGTCAAAAGATGAAATCAACATTTATAGAAGAAAATACTGGGATCCAGGGTTTTTTTCATTGAAATTATATATCCTCTAATTTGTATTGAAAACCTCTATTAATATTTATTCATTCAATTTCAGAGAATTTGGAATTCTCTGGACAATTTCAGTATGATTTAAAAGAGAAATATTAAAATCATAAAAACTGTTAAATCAGTACCATGCAGGAATCTTCATGTGTATATATATACACATTTGTAAGAGTCACTACCTCAATGCAATGCTAATACTTAAAATCAATATTAATTACAAAAATGCCTAGAAGGAGAAAGTCTTCATCTGGTTTTGAAAATACCTTAAGGTGGGCAGCATAATTACCTTTCTTAGTTAACAGATCCCTATAAGAAAGATTTTTCTTTCTCTTATGACTATCCTTTCAACTGAATTTGTTGAACTCAAGAAACTTACATAGCACTTTTTAATTTATGTACTACATTTTTATATGCTGAACTTATGACTCCTAGTGGTGTACCATGCATAAAACATAAAACAATTATCCAGGACAATAAAATCAAGATATTATAAGATAAAATAAAATAAGTTAGTACAAATAAGCAGTAAGCCAAATCAAGACTGCTTCTCCAGTTTGAATGTCTTCTAGGACAGTTCACTTCTCAACAACTTCCAGAAAGCCAATAATGAGTGTGCCTGCCCAACCATTCTATTGCATGTGAATGATTGCAAAACACTGTTTGTGGACTCCTACTCCCTTTATTGCACAAACCTGGGAAACAATGAATAAATGTTGATGAGGGTTTGGACTGGATTGATCAGATAGGTTGATTCCATATGGAGGAGTATTCATCTTAACATTTAGAACCCCAGCCACCTAAGTTTTATAGGTTAAAATGAGCATTTTGAATAGTACCTGTAAACTTTTGATAACTAATACAATGCCTTAAACTCAACTATTATATGACTATGGTGCATATGGTTGCCAATATATATGTCACTAGATTTTAGACCATTCAAGCTATTCCTTGTAGAGCTGGCTAATTCTGTGATTTACCACTGCCAGGTCTTACAGCTTCAGGTGCATCATCCGGAGCTGGCATCCACCTGCCTACCTCGAAGTAAGCATGAGTGCAGGAGACCAAAGTCACAGGTCTGTTCTTTTATAAAGGGATCCATCCCATGTCCAGTGATCCTTTTTGCACAAACTGAAGAATCCTGTTGGATTCACCTTCAACCTATTTCAGCTTTTAGTAATTTTATCATCACAGTAGCACTCTGGACTGAAAGGTAGAGACTGGCCCACAGCCAAGCAATGATCTTCCATGGTTGAAGTGGGCATGCACATCAGTCCAATCCTTTAGTGAGGACACCTGAAGGAAAGCCACTAAGAATGTTCATCACAATCCATTTTGGACTCTCAGAATCAAAATAAACACCTTGTCTTGAGTGAAGGCAATCACCGTGTAGAGCACCCTGAGAATTAAAACTTGCTTGCCCATTGCATAAAAATAAAAGAAAGGAAAACCACCTTCTTTGCAACCTGCTTTATCTTGCATTCTCCATCTGTCATATGGATGGAAAACAACTTGCATAATTGGTGAAGATGTCAGTAAGCAAATCTGGGCTATAAATGAACCAAGTTGCTTCTATAATGCCATTCACTTTGCTCTATGTTCATGCCTATTGCTGAATACATATTTTGACAGGTTATTAAAATAATGCATGTTCCCATTACCATTATCAAGTCAACATTACTATTAAATACCACCATGAACAAATTAATAAGATAATAGTTGCAAAGACCAACATATGAGTCACTTCACAGAATGCTACCATACAAATAGTTTTCAACATGTCTGCTCCTAGGCATTCCACTCTCTATTGTATGATACAATCTATTGAAAGGAGAGTAAATCGCAAACCGTGAAACTCTGCTATTTGTCTCTTCTTGGAAAAGAAATACACCTTCAGCAAATTCCTATAAAAGTGTTTATCCAACAAATAACAAGCACAGGAAATACAGGTGGCCCTCATTATCTGTGAGATTCCTTTCCAGCTGGCTGCTGTTGTGATAAAAAGGGAGTATTAGAGAATTAACCCAAAGTGCTTTGTCTAATCATGAACAGCATATGAAAACTTAGGACAATACCATTTGTTAGTCAGGACAGATGAAAAAGAAGCAGAATAGGACCTGGCAATGGGAACAATGCATTTCTTACTGATATTGTTTTCTGCCAGTTCAAGGATGGATGGAAAGTCTTTTAAGCTCAGCACTGAGGAAAAATCCAAGGTTATGCTAATGAAATTTTCACCACCTTCTGAAATTCTGTAAAGGGGAGGGTGAGACAATACAGCTAGTCCTTGACTTACAACAGTTCATTTAGTGATGATTTGAAGTTACAACAGCGACTGAAAACAGTGACTTCACACTTACGACCATTGCAGCATCTCCATGGTTACCTGATCAAAATTCAGATGCTTGGCAACTGACTCATACTTGTGATGATTGCAGTGTCCCTGGGGTCATGTGATCACCTTTTGTAATCTTCTGACAAGCAAAGTCAATGGGAGAAGCTAGATTCACTTAACAACCGTGTTACTAATTTAAGAACTGCAGTGATTCACTTAACAACTGTGACAAGAAAAGTTGTAAAATGAGGCAAAATTCACTTAGCAACAGAAATGTTGAGAGCTCAATTGGGGTTGTAAGTTGAGGACTACCTGTGCTGTATTTTATTGGAAGGCAGTCTTAAAAACAAGCCACATTTTTCCAGTTTGTGAATAAGAAGATCTATTCAATTAATGCTTTGCATTGAGGCTTACAATCACATTAATAAATGAACATGAATAATATCACTGTGATAGTTTCATCTCTAGCCCCATCTACACCAGATAATTAGAGTTCTCTATATTCTAAAGCTTCTGAGTCATTTTCAAGGACAATTTTTCATAGAGAGCATTCTATATCAATAAGGTTCAATCAGCATCAACAGATTCTTATTTATTCAATAAGTATCGTTTGTGCTGCTCCAATATCTTACAGAATTTTCAAAAAGATGTTCTAATCATAAAACTATCCACGTTTTCTTGGGCTGCCTTTGTCTTCATTCTACTAATAGTAAAGAAGACAAAGTCTGTAAGCTAAAAGAAGCAAAGTTTACAAGATTTTGCTTCTTTTTCAGTTTTGCAACTGTGAAAATATATTCTTTTTATCATTGATCTTATCCCTAGGCAGGCTGATAGAATTTTACTTGTCTGCTAACAAATCTGCCTGCTGTCTGTATATTTTTTCAGCATTAACATATACATATATGTATCTATTTCTTTAGCTTGGGAATATTTATATAATGGATGAGTTATGAACTCACCATGTCTTAAATCCCACTATATAAAGATTTCTTGGCTAAGAACTATCAAGTTCCTGCAGCCCACATCCTAAGAAGGTAAAAATAAGGAGAAATAAAATGAACAATGCAGTAGCTAACATGCTTTTTATATTAACATTTTTCTGATTACATTTTGTACACGTGCATGCTTATGTGCTTATGTATTTATGAATTATAGCAAAAACCAAGTTCACAATCCGGGACCCTAGCCTTTTCCCTGTTACCCAGTCTTCTTACAAGCTTTTATTTGACAGCTGGGATGTTCTTCTCTTCCTCTGTTTCTTCCTTCTTTTGAGCCTTCCAACCCAGCTGGTTGGTTATATTGTGATTGACAGTTAAACCAATAAAACATTATGTGTATAGTTCATTTTCAGTAAAAAAAAAAAAAAAAAAGGCCCATTTAAGACACATCCACAATATTAGAATCTGTTTGGTTCACCTGCCTGCCACACTTTAAAGATTAAATCTAAACTGCCATAATCTAGATCAAGGGTGTCAAACTCGCAATGTCACGTGACGTGTTGTGACGTATCGTGACTTTTTTTTCATTGCCGGCAATGGGGTGGGCGCGGTTTCAGCATGACACATCTGGCCCATGGGCTGGCAGTTTGACACCCCTGATCTAGATCAACCTCTAACAAGCCAGGATCACCACAGTACAACCTAAAGGATCCATGAATAGAAATATGTTTAGATTGGGATCCTGGTTCACAAAATTATACTATGCATTTTTTTAATGAAATCTCTCTATTATTAGAGCTCTGTGCATTTTTTAAACATTGAGATCTCAGCCAGCAGTTGATGAGCAAGCGAAATATTTAAGAATGAATTGCATCGAAGAGATTCCTTTCATCTTTTTAGCATCATTTTTCCTTGTAAAATAATATGGCATTATCTCAGAGGAATAAATGATTCTTTTTTACATGACTGAGCATAATTCAATAGTATAGGTCTTCTTCTTTTTTTATTGAAGTTGAGTTCCTCAAGATCAGAGCCTGGATAAATGTCTAATAGTCTTGTAATTTAGCTGTGTTTCAGTGGCAAATTTTTAAGATTCAGTAGTACATAAATCATCCACTAATACAAAATATATAATTAGCCCTTTATTGTTTTAGGCTTGTTTTGTTTTTGTAATTACTTAAAATTGCATCTGTTTTAATTGTATTTTGAATGTGTATCCAAAAACAGAAAGGCAATACATACACACACACACACACACACACACACATGAATTATTGAATGGTTTTGTGTATTTGAGGGGGGAAAAGTTTTTCCCTTGTAAATGACAGAAAATAGATTGTATCTAATCTGCAATAACATTTGAGCCTATATTTACCATTAGCAGCAGTTTACCATTTTATGTATTCATAATAGAAAGGCCAATATACCAAAAGAATACACAAACAAGCATCTGAAAGATTCTGAAAGCAGAGGTAGATTTACCATCAGCTTCGCAAAGCTTGTAATGCCCTGAGCCACTTCCTCAACTTTCAGGAATTTGGGGTAAACAAGTTAAAATTAAATTTTGCACTTATAAGTCTGGATAACATGGAAAAGGAAAAAAATAACATGAAAAAAGTGAAAAGTTTAGGGAAAATAAGGTTAGGATTGTGCACTTAATGCTTGATTTAACTATGCCCACTTGCACTGTATCCCAAACTCTATGCCCCAAATATATTCCACAGGGTTCTTAGTCTGTCTTCTCTAAAGAAAAAAGGTGAATAAGTATATTTTTAAGTTTGGTTCACTAACGCTGAGTAACTACTTGTGTATTTCTTTGTTACTTAAGATTCCCAATCATTAGATAAATAAAAAAGTTTTCCCACCCCAAATTATACCTGAAATGAAGAATGCCCGTATGTGTGTATACAGTTAGAGAGGGGGAAGGGGTAATGGGTGCCTTTGTTGGGTGCAAGTTTTTAAAAGTATAATAATCTGAATTTGGAAGGAAAAATCCTGAGTTACAATCTAAATGTTTTCATTTGAATATGGTTGGGATTCTGAAGCATAGAAGATAAACCTGACGTCTGCTCCTTTTCCAATAAGAGATATTGGGGACCTAGTAGCACGTGGCATGTCTCTCATAATGAAGACTGTTTATCTTATATTCTCTCTCTGCTGCTCCTGCCGGCAGCTAGTAAGTGGAGAATTTTTTCCCTGCAGTGCATTTGAGAGACAGCCAACATTCTGGGAAAGAGCTGATTTCTGCTGCATCCACAAATAAATGAAGCAATAGCAGTGCTGACATTAAGCAAAGGTAATCATATATACGTGTCTCTCTCTCTCTCTGTGGTATTATAAGTACAAGATATTGTAGAGTAAAATGAAGGGAGTTAATTCTTAGAAAAAAGCTAGACCGTTGCAATGTTATAGAAACAGATTAAGGTGAACATAGAATCAAATGACCTGGTTAAAAAAAAGAAGTTAGGAAATATATCTAGGTTTTTTTCCTTAAAAGGGCAGAAATACAAAGAATAGAACTGCTAGTTTAAAATTTGGGGACCAAACAGTATTCATTTTCATGCTATTTTTTTTTTGTTTCTTTTATTAATGCCAGGTGCAAAAATGTTGAGGAGAATATGTTCAAAATGACTAGAAAAGACTGCTTTTTCCCTCTGCCACCTCTGATGGTAATTATTATGTGGCTTTTCCCTTTGCCTATTTTTTAAACCGTCTTGTATTTAACAGGATCAAATTTTGTGTTCTGGAGGAAAATGGCTTTCTAAATTCCTAATTGCTTAGAATCTTGATAGGGCAAGATAGGGCTCCATGTTTCATTTTTTTTAATTTGAAAAAAAATGCACCTTCTTTTTATTTACATCTGTGTTGTCAACTGATAGATCTCAAAGATGGTAAATGCTGAAGAATTAATCTGTTCCTTAGATAAAAGCACAGGCTGCATATAAAAAATGGAACTGTTCTATATTTGTGCAATTTTTGCTTACAAATGCATGATGCTTTGCATGCTACACACTTAGCTATCAACAGACAAGTTTGCTACTGCAAAATCCAACAGGTCACTTCACAAGCCTCTAAGGTTCTGAAGCCAATGCAAGTTTTTAAAGATAACATTCTGAATACATGGACATTCCTTTCATCTACAACCATCCATCCATTGTTAATACCCAACAAAGTACTTAATCACCATGAAACAAATGTATTAAATGTGCTTTAGGAACTGGTTGCCATAACTTACCCAAGAGTGATGCAGTCAGTCAATTTCTGACTCTTGTGACTAAGGCACTTCATTAGCATCCTTTATACAGTAAGTGTAGTCCTGACTGATCAGTTTGCTAAGAAGTTCATCATGTATGATTTTGAAGTCAAATGGAGAGAATATTCAAGAACAAACAAAAGTATTATATAATAAAATACAGAATTGGAAATGAGGTTTCCAATTCCTTCCTATTTTGTGTTCAGTGTTTTTCCATTGCTTATTTGCCTCATAGTACAGAAAAAGGGGAAACACATGACTGACCCTGTTGGACTCTGAAGGTTAAAAAGGATCAGCCCTGATTCCTATAGTACTTTCAGGGCTAGGCTACTGGTAAGTCAAAAGCATCCCAGAAAAAGACAGTATCAAACCATTTCTGTTTTCAAGACAACTGTGTGGATCACTGAGTTCTCTGAGTTCCACTTGAAGAAAACTACCTCAAAAAGGAAGAGAGATAGTAGATTTTAAATGGTAAAAAGAAACTCTTCCAGAAAAAAAGCAAAGAGCATGCATATGCAAAATAGCAGGATGCTCTGGGAGCAAAGTTATACTCCAATCAATATTTGTTTGTTGTTGATAAAGGAAAACTTTTTTTCAAGTGTCATAATTATGGAGTTCTGCAATTTCTCAGCTCTGCGTGACTGTTGCTTCATTGAAACCAATGGTTAGAATAAAAGTTAGAATAATATTTTGCCAATATGTCAAATCATTCAGTGCATATTCTACAGGTAGTCTTCAACTTTAAAATCATTCGTTCAGTGACCATTTGAAGTTAAGGCAGTGCTGAACTAATAGTCTTATGACCCATGCTCAACGTTAAAACCATTCCAGCACCACCATAGTCATGTGTTCAAAATTTGGTCACTTGGCAATCCATTTATGACCACCGGGGTGCTTCAATTCACCATATCTGCCTACCTCTCGCCCTCCTAACATTGCAAGAAGCAGAAGCAAGAATCAGGGTCTAACAGTGTGGTGCAAGGGGGCTTCTTGATACAAGAGCATGCCTTGTCATCAGCAGGAGTAAGAAGACAGTGAAGGTTATCTGGAGCACAGGGTGGTAGGGAGCCAAAATGACATAGATGAGGAGAGAGGAGATGGGGGCTGGTTGGAGACAATGCCTTTATCTTACTGAGGCTTGGGACTGCAAGGGACCAAGGTGGGAATGGAAAGGCTTGGTGTAGCTACATGCTTAATAATCTATGATCCTTGTTTAATGATGGCAACAGGGACTAAGTGACATTTCATTTTATGTCTATATTGCTTAGCAATGGAATTTCTGATCCCAATTGCAGTTGTGTTATAAACCTATCTGCATATGTTTAGGCAAAATAAACTTTTACTTTATTTATTTACACACACACACACACACACACACACACACACACATATATATCATTAACATTTTCATTCTGACTAATGGTAGATGGTCAGAATAATTAAAATGTCCAGTTAAAGATGGCTGTAGCAAAAATTGCACTATTAATCAATTTGGTTCTCATATATCCAGAAGTTCATATATCAAGTTCTATTAATGTTGACATATACAGTAAATAAGTCAGTGGTGGGATTCAAATATTTAAACAACTGGTTCTCTGTGTGGATGCCACTTCTGGATGTCCATTCTGGGCCTGGGCAACAAAAACTTAGCTACCAGTTCTGCCAAAGTGGAGCGAACTGGCTGAATCCCACCACTGAAATAAGTGCACACAAACCTGCAGCCTTATTTTATTATGGTAATTGATGTAGACAGGATGCAATCAGCTGATAGAAATTGTCTGAGTTCTTTAGGTGAAACCAGTCTGAGAGCTTATGATCCAGCTAAAGGCCTATGCATTTTGTTGGAGGATGGCCAAAGCAAAATAGCTAGAGCCAGTGGTGGGATTCAAATATGTGAACAACCAGTTCTCTGTGTGGATGCCGCTTCCATTCTGGGCCTGGGCAACAAAAAATTAGCTACTAGTTCTGCCAAACTGGTGTGAACTGGCTGAATCCCACCACTGGCTAGAGCCCTCTAATTATTGTTCTCAGTAAAAGGCATTGCTTTGTGTCTTATATGTAACAGGCACATTACTTAATGATTAGTAGCCACTTATTTATAGTCAGCAATGATCTTTACATTCATTTTTGAGATAATATGTATTCTATTGTCAACGGTTAATACCTGGGATACCTGCAGCCAGCCAAGATTTTATGAAAACGATGAAACAGGCATCATGACATTACACTTTAAACGTTGCCTATTATGTAAATTTATGGTGTCATGACACAAGAACAAAAAGAGTCGCGTTTATGTCATGATGTTTATTTATTTAGCTATTAGATTTGTTTGATGCCCATTTTGTCTATACACGTATAATAGCTTGCGCCGTCTGGCTTCTCCTTACTCATGCCTAACACTCATAACAAGCAGAATTTGATCGGTTTAACCCTAAATAAAGTTGAGATTGTATCAATAAACTTTTTTTAGAGTTTCCACTGTTACTAACCCTGTTCCTCACTCTGTCTCATTCTATGTTGAGGAAAGAGCCCTGGTGACGCAGTGGTTAAAATGCTGCTGAGTTTGATCCTGACCAGCTCAAGGTTGATTCAGCCTTCTGTGCTTCAGAAGTCTGTAAAATGAGGACCCAGACTGTTGGGAGCAATGTGTTGACATTGTAAAGTGCCCAGAGTGTGCTGTAAAGCACCATGGGGCGATATATAAGTCTATGGTGCTATTGCTATTGTTAAAGAGGGCCATATATCTCCAATTAATTGGAGTAATTCCTTTGTTTTCTTTTTCTAGGAAATTTAATACTTTATTTTATTTTATTATTTATTTTATTATTTGCCTTTCATGGGAAAGCAGCATTGGTTCTTTTGCAGTAGAAAACTTTCAGCTGAATGTGGTAAGTTACCTTTAAAGCTATACATCCAGGAGTTTTCATTTGATCAAGCTAACTAATTTACACCTGATAATTAAATCGGGGTTCAGCTATGTAAAAAGGAGAGCTGTTTCACTTCACCTATATTTCTCTTTCATTTTGCAGGAGTGAAGTTCTGTCTGCCTGATGCATCATTCAGGTGATTAGATGCATACATCACATTATGTCAGGAATGTTACATTAGTAGTTCATTCTGCTATAATGGGCTTGACACATCATTGGAAAAGCATATTGGACCTCATAAATGTCAGTCAACAATGTTTACTTCATATCAAAGGTGTGGATTTTAATCAGATTCAACATTTCTGTGATTTACATGTATTTAATATAAAGCTTATGGATTTTTTAAAAAAATATTAGATTATTATATGCATCATTTGAAAATTGAAGGGTGGAATTAAGCATTTCATTAGAAGATTTCAATTCATTCTTTCTTCTTCTGGGTTCCCTACATACCCTACATACCCTTAAAATCTGTTTCAGAGTCCTGGAGAATTTTCAGGATACATGGATGCCGCAGAGGCAATAAAATAGAGGAGTGGAGGTATGAGAAATTGTTTCAATTAATTCAAGCATATACTTTTTACTCAGATAGCAGAACGTAACTAATTTTGATTTTGAAAAGCCAAGTACTGTCAGACATTGTTAATATTTAGAGACAATATCAGCACTGGTCACTTGAAGGAAGGGAAGCTATTGGAAGAAGGCAATGGTGCACTGCTTGCATAATGCTACCTCCCCCAAAAATTGTAAAGTTGTCTAAGAAGTCACCAAAATAACAACTTTCCTGGAACAGACCAAATTTACTAGAAAAATGCATTTGTGCTACATTCTAGAGCTCTGAGATTCTGAATGTAAATGTTTAATAAAATGAAAATGGTGCTAATTCCACTATTTCCTTGAATTACAACCATGAGTACAATTCCTCTTCATATACCCAGGTAAAACAAGCAGCAGTCATTCATGGATTTAACTGAATGCACAAAGGGCTTCTAAGTAGGCACAGAAAAAAACCTGCCTCTGCCCTACCCCTCAAAATTCATGCATGTAGTTATAGATATGAAGGAGAGCTATATTTGCAGTGGCTTGAATGCAACTGCACATCTTGTACTCTAGTCCCAGATCCCAGGGACAGCTGTACCCATGTTTCTCCAAATATGAGTAGAGTCTTCTTTAGATTATGAATTCATGAAGACTGAAAAGAGAAGAAGGCTGCAGATAAAATCTCTACCAGAATGGAAACTTCTCTACCAAGTTGGAAACTCTGCATGCATTCAACTGACTCCCTCAACAGGGCTACTTTAATTCAGTAATTTTAGCCATATCTTAGTAGAAAATATATCTTTTGCAGATTGAAGATCTTAGCATGAATCTGTGGCCTGATAACCTAGACAGACAATAGCACTCAATGTAAAACCATTGACCAACTTGGCACACAATAAGTTTTTCTTTCTCTTGCACAATGTAATGGATCAGATTGAGTTGTTTAAGCACCTTTAGGTAATAATGATTTTGATTCAGAAGAATTAAATCAATACTTGGCTTTCATGAGAGCCAGTTTGGTTTAGTGGTTAAGACATCAAGCTAGAAATCAGGAGACTATTAGTTCTAGTCTTGTCTTAGGCACAAAGCCAGCTGGGTGACCTTGAGCCAGTCACTCTTTCTCAGCCCTAGGAAAGATGCAAAGGCAAACAACTGCTGAAAAATCTTGTCTATAAAAAGGTAGGGATTGTCCAGGCATAGTCAGAGGTCAAGACTAACTTGAAGGCACAAAAATAATGATAACTTTCCCATAGGAAACAGTGGGAGTTTTTGGATCAATTAGCTAGATCAATTTGCAAACACATAAGACAACTTGCCAGCTAAACTTATGAACAAAATACTTGCTCAGGTAGTCTCTGTGTTTCTTTGGAGGTGCTTACCAAAGAATCAAAGTGATATCTACATCCATATATTCTATACTTTTGATTAAATTGTGAAAATAAAGTAACATATCTCACCTATATTACAATGGCTATGCTATATCCACATCAGAGCATATAACTTTCACATGAAAGACAGATAGGATTTTCCTTTTTGCACATTTGCTCGAATGTGAGAAAGGGAATGAGTTACCTGTACATCTTTTCTTGTCACTTTTGAAATAAAGTGTAAAGAACACTTGAATGATAGTATTTGAAGTCTAGAATAGATATATAGAGATAGATACACATATATATACACACACACGCAAACACCTACAGTAAACACAAACACACACATAGACACACACAGACAAACAGAGAGAGAGAGAGAGAGAGAGAGAGAGAGAGAGAGAGAGAGAGAGAGAGAGAGAGAGAGAGAGAGAGAGACAAACAGACAGACAGACAGATTTGGCTTGCGACCAAAGTCAAAAATAACAAAAAAAGCTTCTTTCAACATGTAAAAAACAAAAAAAGTGAAGGAAATGATTGGTCCATTAGTGAGTGAAAGTGGCAAGAAGGTGACAACAAATAGGGAGAAAGCAGAACCATTTAACTCGTTTTTTGCATCTGTCTTTACACTATCAAAAATAGTGCCATAAAAAACAGTATAGAAACACAAGTTAAGATAGGCAAGAAAATGATAAGTGAGCACCTGTCCAGCCTAGATGAGTTCAAATCATCAGGACCAGATGGATTATACCCCAAGGTTTTCAAGGAACTGGCAGATGTGATCTCAGAACCACTGAACTATATTTTTCAAAGATCTTGGAGCACTGGGGAACTACCAGAGGACTGGAAAAGAGCTGATGTAGTTCCCATCTTTTAAACTGGAGACTAAAACATATAAGGAATGGTTGCTGGCATTGGGTATGTCTAGTTTAACAAAGAGAAGGACGAAGGGGGACATGATAGCAGTGTTCCAATATCTCAGGGGCTGCCACAAAGAAGATGGAATCAAGCTATTCTCCAAGGCGCCTGAAGGCAGGACAAGAAGCAATGGATGGAAACTGATCAAGGAGAGAAGCAACCTAGAACTAAGGACAAATTTCCTGACGGTTAGAACAATTAACCAATGGAACAACCTGCCTCCAGAAGCGGTTAATGCTCCAACACTGGAAGTCTTTAAGAAAAGACTGGACAGCCATTTGTCCGAAATGGTGTAGGGTTTCCTGCCTGAGCAGGGGGTTGGACTCGATGACCTCCAAGGTCCATTCCAACTTTATTATTATTATTATTATTATTATTATTATTATTATTATTATTATTATTATTATTATTATTATTATTATTATTATTATTATTATTATTATATTATATTATATTATATTATTATTATTATTATTATTATTATTATTATTATTATTATTATTATTATTATTATTATTATTATTATTATTATTATTATTATTATTATTATTATTATTATAAGCCGCAGTAGGTACAGAATATAGTGAATGTGATTGGCTCCAGTTTGGTAAAGAAATGGGACAAGCTGTATAGTCAGTCTATTTATTCAATCTATACAATATGCTGAAAATATATTGAGTAAAGCTTTATTGGAAGAAGGTGAGCATGATTTTAAAATTGGAAGAAAAACATCTGTTATACTAATGACTCTGATGGCTGAAAATGCAAAAGAATGGCTAACTCTAGGTAATGAAAGTCAAAGAGCACAGTGAAAAAAATGAAACAAAATTAAATATACTAAAGAAACTAGTAACAACAGATATAGCAATCACCTTTAAACAATACTGAAATGGTCAATAGTTTCTGCATTTTAGGATAGACTATCAACAGTAAAGCCAGAAGTCAAGAAATACTGCAGACTAGCTCTTGAAAAAGATATTCACAGGCTGTGATGTGTTGTAGCTACAAAGATTATAATTATGCAGGCACTATATGGAATCCATGTGATGTTGTATGGAAACAAAACTTGGATACAGGATAGAAAAATAGTTGGTATTGGAATGGATTCCTTGAACCATTACAAATAGTAAAAAAAAAATGGAATTTTAATTTTAATTTTACTCAGAGACCTCACTTGAGTACAAATGACCAGGCTCAAAATAGCATATTTTGGACACATCATGCAAAGTACTAGCTCTCTGGAGGACCCTATAAAACTGGAAAAGGCAGCATAAATAGGAGAATGACCAACAGGTAAGTACATGGATGCACAGTTGGAATTCCTGAAAAATAAGGCTGTGGACAAAACATCCTGGTGAAAATGGCACATAATCATATCATACATACAAATGCATGTATACACACACACACATATCACAATTGGTTTGCAAACTTAGCTCCTTTGGGTACAATAGGATTTTCTTCTGAATCTATTTGCATTGCATGATATTGGAACACACTTCAAAATATTTTTATATATAGTTAGTGAATGCACCGAGAAGAAAGCAGGATTTGTCTCTTTCCAAGCATAACTGTCCCCTCTGCTTTGGTAAAACCTGCACATGTTGCATTAGACTGCTAGTTTTGTTATAAGGAGAATAGAACAAACATCACCATGCATTGAAAGCACATTTTAAGGGGGTCATGTAAACAGTCTGTGTCCCCTGTTGTTATGCCTGTGGCTGCTATATTAGAGTATGCACAAAATGAAAAAAAAAAAAGTTTCTTCTTAGCTTGTAACAAAATTGCCCCATGTCTCATTCTGTTGGAATATTTTACATGAATTATGTTCCAATTGAAAAGAACGTCAAATATTTTCATCTCTAGGTAATACAATTATTGGAAAATTATTTAGGTAACATTTCAAATTTACTTTGTACTCAGCACACTCCCTGTCAGTCCCTCTATCCAGATCAGGATAAGCACATGCGCCATTCACTTCGTTTAGCAAAAATATAATTTGATGGTTTTTATTAACCATCAACAAACACTTTTAAAAAAAATGATATTGCAAAAATAAGACAAAAGGTAGACAAAAATGATAGAGAGACATTAACAATAGAGATGATAGAGAGACATTAACAATAAGCAAGAGGTAAAAGGGCAAAGGATTTAGTACTAATAATCTATATTATCTTTATATTAGTCTATATCAAAAACCAGAACTTTTCAAAACCTCTTGGTAATTAGCTTTTCCAGGTTGTTGTTTTTTTACGGGCACAAGAGCAAAATAGAGATGCTAAATAGGACACATAAGAAACTGTATCATGAAGAAAACCATTTGTTGATTTGGATAATGTCTCCAACAAAAGGTAGGTTGGATAGTTTTGAGACTCCAAATGAAGACAAATTCAACAACTTAGCATGAACATCTGAATTTGTAATTGATCAGAAAGCCAGCAAATGAATTTAAGTTCAAATTGCACCCATATCACCATTATAAAATGCCCAGCTCTCTTTAATTTCCTTCTTTTTCTTTCTTTTTTGTTGAAAAATATTTGTTGTATAAGAATGTAGAAATTTCCCCTGTAGGGAAGTATTTCATCCTACATTCTTGTATTCCTAATAACTTATCATTACTTCTTAAGGTAATTAGCTACTTACTAGTCCTATGTGAGGCATCAGCATTTGTCTCATCAAAGTGTGAAAGCAATAAGATTCACTTCATTGCTTTGCCTGGTGCCCTTCCAACAACGTCTTTTGGCATATCCAGTAGCCAAATAGGGCTTTGGCACATGTGCCTTATATGAATAGAAGCCTCTTCTGCTGCTTCTAATTAGCACACATTGGCGTGCAGTGAAGCAGCATAGCAACTATGCTTCACTTCTCAGAAGCGGAAGTTGCATTGCAATGAAACTCAAAGAAAATACCCTTTTACATAGTACCAACATTTACCTGTGGGAAAAGGTTGTCACACATTTGCAAACCAATAAAATGAAGAGTAAACTGATACACACAGGCACGCAAAAATAAAAAAACTAGTACCCTGAATCTACATCTCAGTGACAAAATATTCTGACATTTACATTGGATATTCTACTCAGTAGTGTTTTCATTGTTTTTATCCCAGCGTAAAATAATTGGAAATTCTATGTTCTATAAATCTGTAGTGTACTTAATATGTATGCATCAAAAGACTGAGTCAGTCAGAGTCATATTTAAAGGTGGATGAAGATTTTTCTTTAAGTTAAAACTTCACAAATTTAAATTCCATGGAACAATATGCAAGTAAGAGTTCAGTTATCGTTTAACATTCTTTTATCACTTCTCTTTTACATTGGGATAAAAACAATGAAGACATTACTGTAGTTAATACCAGAACATTTTGCCACTGAGCTGTAAATACTAGGTTTAGTATTTAATACTAGTTTTTTTTATTTATTTATTTATTTATTTATTTATTTATGTATGTATTACATACACGTGTGTCAGTTTGTTTTAGTTATACCCTGATACAACAAACAGATGGTGCTTTAATGAAAACAATGGATAATATGCCTTATAGCGAGAACATTTATTCACACAAAATATATAATTTAATCAAGCCATATACAAAGAACCTACATGAGAAAATATTTCTGAAATGTGCAAATTGATATGGAAATAGTTTGGAACAAGCATCAGTGTAGTATTGAATTAAACCTGGGAGATGCAGGTTTAATGCATATCTGAGTCATAGAAATTCAGTCAATAACTGATGCCCTCTGACCCCATACCACAAAGATATGGGGGTAAAAGCAAAAGAAGATTCCCATATAAGTTACTTTGGGCCTATGGAGAAAAGCTGGAATATAAACCAAACAAAGAAAACAGTGCAGCTGACATAATATAAAAATCAACTGATTCAGCTGTCCCTAGATAGTACACAAAATAGATTTGCAGATACCTTAACAGTGAAAGTGAAGTAGTCAGTTAATCTGTGTTTCCATGTATGGCATGTGAAATATAAATGTAAAACCTTCAAAAAGGTTGCATTTCCACTGAGACTTTATGAAGTGCTATGAACATAAAAGATTATAGTTTCTGCAGATCTCATGAGAGGTCAGTGTAAGCTTACCACCCAAATGGAATGGTGGAACTGAAACATTCTCACCAAAATGAAATGTAGAACTTAATGCATAATTTCATTTTACATTTGTGATGTAGTTCTAAAGCATAATAGAAACCAGAACTTAACAAATCAGAAAGCTGAATGTCAGAAGTTTTTTTTAAAGCAGCTTTCATGTTGACCTCTACTATTCAGAAACTTAAAATCTGTTTCACATCAGAAACTGTGGGGACAAAACCATACATGGAAAATGAATAGGCATCACCAGTTTATCGAGGACGAGTTAGATTTTTTTAACAATCCAGTGGGATTCATGACATAACTAAAGAACAACAAACAGCAGGTGATAGGAAGGATTTATATGAAAACAAGAATACTTTGAACTCAAGATGCTTTTTTATTGTCCACATTTTCCAACCAAAGGGTGCTTAAAAAAACATAAATAACTCATCAAACATTACATTGAAACAGAAATGAGAAACGAGATCAAGTAAAAGAAAATGTTAATTCCTATTCATAGTTGGTTTATATATTTCTTTCAGTTTATTCAAAGACTCTGAATTTAGCATTTCAATTTAGCATTTGAAATGAACAGAAAAAGCATTGTTTGAACAAAGTAATATTATTGAAAATCACAATTTATCTGAGTTTTTATTCACATCTATCAAGTATTGCTAATGCTAAGATTCATAACTTTATTTTAATACTGGCAAATTGTGCAGCTAAGTTTATCAAATAAAATTAAAAATAAAAATACAGTTGAAATCAGCAACAAATTCTAACATAACAAACGTTTGGGGGAAAAATAAGAGAGATTATAACAAACATCAAATGTGCCAATTCAGCAATGAACAACATTGTGGAAACACCCTGCATAACAATTCTGTTTTGACAGCTTTCTGCAAAAATGTCAGAATTGGTATCAATTTGACTTCTGGAGGAGGGGGGTTATTTCAGAAAGTGGGGGCCACCACAGAAAAGCAGTATGGGTAAAGTCAACATTTGGAGCAAGCATACTACATCCATTCTATCTGAAAAAGCAGTTTTACAGGTATGTAGGAACCAAGAAATGTGGCACTTTAAGATTAAAAGGTTATGTTAGCCATAAAGCAGTTCATCAGCAGAAATTTAAACCAACAAAAACACTCTTCTTATGGTAGAGAAAGGTGAAAATCAGAAATCTATGTGCTTATATATAATTACTTTTTCTGAAATACAAGTATGAAACTGTCTATCTGAGATATAAAGGGGGGGGGGTTAGAACAGAAGAGTGGTAAAAGGCCCATTGCCCAAGTTGGCAAAGCCTTTGAGAAAAGCTCTCATCATCTCAGATTAGGTAACATAATCTACCAGATTCTTTGGAGCTGCTTTTCAAGCTTCAAGTGATTCAAATTTTTGTTGGAACTAGTATAGTTTTTTGAGACCTAGTAGATTGTAAATATACTTTTGCACCAATAAAGAAATGCTGTTCCACTGTTTGCAGGGATACCCAACAAATACAAAGAATTATAGAAATAAAAAAACCATTTCATTTAATGAGAAAAAGAACCTTTGAAATTGCCTATTAGCCAATGAACACACCTGGAGAGCGGGACTGAAAAAAATGGGTATTCTATTTAATCAGAGATAGATAGATAGATAGATGATAGAGAAATGGATATATGGATGAATAGAGATAGATAGATGACAGACAGACAGACAGACAGACAGACAGACAGACAGACAGACAGACAGACAGACAGACAGACAGACAGACAGACAGACAGACAGACAGATATTGGAGGATGACCATCAGCAATCTCTTGAAAAAAAATGATGAGTTCTTATCTTCCTATCCCAAAGAGACAGAAATTGGGCATTTGGGAGGCCTGCCATAACATTCTCCATGTACATATAATATTAGCACATAATTATTGAATTAAATTAAACATTATTTAAAACCCAATTAAAAATCCATAAATAATAGCAATTTCTCAGTGTCAAAGTAAAAAATCTGTTGACTCGTCTCATCAAGTCAAAACATTATGATTAGGTACATCTCCTGATTGAGGGTCTTCCACAGTTTGGGAGAAATATGCAACCAATCTTAAACCCTCGTTGTGTAAGACTGGTTACTTACTTTTAATCATTTTCTGTGGAGAAGCTTCAGACAGGATGCTATCTGATGAGAAAATGTTTAAATCCATTCACATTTATGAGTGCAACACTACAGGTTTTCCTCTATTGTTCTGCTGCTATTAAATATCAAGCCAACACAGAAAAAAAATCAATGAGGCTTCTGCTTCTTTATCAGAGTAATGCAAAAGTCTATTCAATTCAATTTAATTAGTCAATTCAGCAAACAAATACACAAGAAAAGACCAAAATAAAAATAAATCAATACATAAGCAACAGTAGCACTCATGTTATTTATATTATATCTTATATCTTATTATATCTTATTCTTGAAACTAAACTTTGCAACATTATAAGTTACATCTGCAAAAAAAAAACAATCAAACAGAGAAATCATGTGAATTGCCAGAGATTATTGCTAAAAGAGAAAAAAAATAAGATTTTAATGTACTGTCAACTAAAATCTATAGAATAAAACAGGGTGATCATTGCAACCTCTTCTATGCCACATGGATAAAGATGATCTGTTGTAGAAACATTACATTTTCTGGCTATAACAGTACAGAGAAGAGACATTGCAACACAGTCCAACTGAGATCCTCCAGTCTTCATTGTTTGGTGTATCAGGGTGTAAATAAGCCATCTTTCCACTTTAATATTCTTGGTGTCTTGCAGGGATGTCCCTTTGCAGGGTCGGGCAGAGGAATTTGGGTGTTACCTGCATGACAAAATCGATCGGATCCGGGCCGGGTTAGCCTCCGATTGGACTAGTTCAGGCGGGCCAATGGAGGCAGGTCTTGAGTCCATTTTGTGGGAAGAGTTTGATCCTGTGACCCCCGAGGACATGAATAGGATGTTGGGACGGCTGAACATCACCACATGTTTACTGGACCCGTGTCCCTCCTGGCTGGTACTGGCCTCCCAGGTTACACGAGGCTGGCTCCAGGGAATCGTCAACGCTTCTTTGAGTGAGGGGTTCTTGCCGGCCACCTTGAAAGAGGCGGTGGTGAGGCCCCTCCTCAAGAAGCCCTCCCTGGACCCGGCTGTTTTGGCCAACTACCGTCCTGTCTCCAACCTTCGCTTTCTTGCGAAGGTTGTTGAGAGTGTGGTGGCAGGACAGCTCCCTCAGCACCTGGAAGAAACTGTCTATCTAGACTCGTGCCAGTCCGGCTTCCGGCCTGGGCACAGCACGGAAATGGCATTGGTCGCGTTGGTTGATGATCTCTGGAGGGCTCGGGATAGAGGCTGTTCCTCTATCCTGGTCCTGTTAGATCTCTCAGCGGCTTTCGATACCATCGACCATGGTATCTTGTTGCACCGGTTAGAGGGTTTGGGTTTGGGGGGCACCGTCTTACGGTGGTTCTCCTCCTACCTCTCGGACCGGTCGCAATTTGTGTTGGCAGGGGGGCAGAGGTCGACCTCGAGGTGCCTCACTTGTGGGGTACCACNGGCGTCACATCATAGCCAGTTGGTTCCATCTCTGGCTATCGGGGGCGAGTCATTAGCTCCCGCGGAGAGGGCCCGCAACCTGGGCGTCCTCCTGGATGCTCGGCTGTCTTTAGACGATCATGTGACAGCCGTGGCCAGGGGGGCTTTTCATCAGGTTCGCCTGATACGCCAGTTGCGCCCCTTTCTGGATCGTGATGCTCTACGCACGGTCACTCAAGCCCTCGTTGTTTCCCGCCTGGACTATTGCAACGCTCTCTACATGGGGCTCCCCTTGAGGTGCACCGGAGGCTCCAGCTAGTTCAGAATGCGGCCGCACGGGGGATCCTGGGGGCCTCTAGATGCTCCCATGTAACACCTCTCCTGCGCGAGCTGCACTGGCTGCCTGTGGCCTTCTGGGTGCGCTTCAAGGTGTTAGTAACAACCTTTAAAGCGCTCCGTGGCAATGGACCTAGGTATTTGCAAGACCGCCTCCTACCAAACACGTCCCTTCGACCAGTCCGCTCCCACAGAGAGGGCCTCCTTAGGGTGCCGTCGGCCAGACAATGCCGGCTGGTGACCCCCAGTGGGAGACCCTTCTCTGTGGCAGCTCCTGCCCTCTGGAATGACCTACCCCCCGACCTACGTACAGTTGCGGACCTGCGCCTTTTTCGCCGAGCCCTGAAGGCTCATCTATTCCGTGCGGCCGGCCTGGCGTAGTTTGATTATGTTTTAGTGGGGGTTTTGTATGGGGTATTTTTAAAGCAGGCCTGTTATTTAATTTGATTTTAGACAGAAATTTGTGTATATTTATTGTGGTTTTTATTATCGCCTGTTCACCACCCTGAGTCCCGTAAGGGAGATAGGGTGGTATATAAATTCAATAAATAATAATAAATAATAATAATAATGGTATAAATTTTTTAAAAAAACCTTATAGATAAGAGAATTTCTTTCCCAAAGAGTCAGTCATCTGATAAGCACACTGACCAATAAAATCCATGTATTTATACTAATTGTACTTGTACTTCTGCCTGCTAAACATATGCAAAATATTTAGAAGTATAAAAAGGAAATGTCAAAAAGCCTAGTATTTAAGAGTCTAATGAAAAAAACAGACGGAATCTATACTTTATGAAAGGATCAATTATAATTCTGTTCTGGTTCCTGTTCCTATCTTTCTAATATATGATTTTCTTACTGAGCTACTCCAAACATCTATCTTCACCAGAACTGATTCAACACATCATCATCATCTGCAATGAGGTGATAACGCTTTTATTTATATCTGCCAGGGGACTGACTATAGCAGATGAAAACAGCCATTTTCCAAAAATATCATCCTTTGCAATGTAGTATAATATCAACATTTTTCTTAATTAGTCTTGACAGTTTATGTATTACATCACGAGCTTTTACAAGATACCAAAATGAAACATTTTATATAAGCGATAGTCGGTAAAAATACTTTTTCTATTAAATATTCCCAGTAGAAATCTTGAGATACTTTACAGGGACAAGAAAGAAACATAGAAATGCAGGATTACATAAAGCTTTGCAAATGCATGGGTTATGTTCACCCTAAAAGTAATAGTAGATGCAGAAAATAAACCAGTCTAACAATGCTTGTGAAGGAAAATCACAGGATAGAAATTCAAGCAATTCCCCCAAAATATTGGAATTAATTCTGAAGAATTTTTCCTTCTTAAAATGCATCATAATTGGGTAAGCAGTAACTATCTAAATGACCAAAAGGGTATCAAGTTGGAGAAGGTAGATGTTCCTGACTACACCAATAATTGGTATCAAATTTTAAAGATAAAAAGTGTACCAGAATGTGTCTTGGAGAAATTCCATGATCTATCTCATATAAAAGCACTCAGTTTGCAATTTACTTCTGGCAGCTCTACTTTGCATTGTGTGAATTAATCTTTGCAAATTGCTAATTGTTGACCATCTCTAGTGATCTCTATACCTATACTTTTTATGCCCTTATACGTTCATAGGCATTATGAAAAGTAATATCATAAAAATGTGCAATATCATGGCAAACTTTCAGACATAGATGGAAAGCTGAGTTTTCTTTGATGCCTTATTTGCAGAATTTAATCTCATGTACTCGATTGCTTCAATCAAGCAAATTGTGAGGTTGTTTTTTTTCCTCTGTGTAATGTCTCCTGAGAGTATTTAAAGATGTATTTGAAAAAAGAAATCCTCATGTGAAGAATTTGAACAGATATTGTTGTATTTAGTTTGCAGCGTTTTCTTAATCACATCATTTGCAGCCAAGGAATTATCGCTAAGAACTAGAGACCGCATGTGTTCAAAATCCAATTAATATCAAATATTCTGTGCATATTATATCTTTGGAAAGCATGGTGGATGAAGAAATGACCACATAGACTTGCCTGGAATTAATTATTTGGTTTGATATACATTTCTTTTTAAACAAATGGTTAAATTCTTAGAAGAAGTAGGAATTAATAGCAATTTCAATCTTTCTGTCTCACATAGCAATTTTGCAATATTCTCCAAATTAATGTTGTCGGATGCATGGTCCCTAACTTATGTTCTCAAGGCAACCCAAAACAAATCAGATTAGTATAACAAATATTATCATATCTTCTTCTTTTGAAGAAATGTAGAGTTTATAACAGGAATGATAGCCGCCAGCGGATGGAACGACGGGAGACGGCCAATACGGAGACCGCTGAGGTGGGGGTGAGAGCATGAACGCCAAAGTACACAACACCAGTGTAGAAAAGGAAAAAGGAAAGGGGAATATGGAACAGGAAGAAAGCATCACTCCGCAATTAGAGAGGGGGGGGAGAAAAGCACTTGGAGCCCCAGTAAGAGGGATGACAACATCAAGATATACCCCCAACACGCAAGACACGTATTTCCCTACCCTACATAACTAATGTCTCGGAGGCAACGGCTAGACTACTGGCCCCCTACAACATAGAAGTGGCCCATAAGATCAAAGTTACCCAGTGAATGTACAGCTGAATGAAAATTTCAACTTGCCTTTAATTTGACATTTTAAACAATACATGACACTAGATCTCATGTCATCTTAGTTCAGGTTCCAATGTATGCCCTTTCATTTCCTTAGAAAATGAAGCATTTCACATCAATGGAACAATGTTAACTACTTATGAATTTCCAAATGAAATTCCTACAGGTGGTAATCAATTATGTAGTTCTCAAATATTATCATGGTTTTTATATAGGTCCTAACACTGATTTCTGTATGTTGTATCTTCAGAAATATATGCAAAAGTTAACGTTCTGCATCAGAAAGACTAGTTTTTCATGTGTGAAATCTAAATATTATCTTTTTCTAAAACAGTATGTTTTAAATTAGAAATCCAATGAATACTTGGAAGTTCCTCTGCAAGAATTATTAATAGTAAATGCACTTGCCCAGAAAACTGTTTTATTCTATGCTACTGATGAACACTGAATGTGATCCAGTTATGGATTTAAAATCATCCTCTGAAATCATGACTGAGTTGAAGTAAAGAAAAGCCCAAAATCCCATTTTGATAAAGATAATAATGCTAGAACCAATATTCTCTGTGTGTATGGGTGTGTGTATGTATGTGTGTTTATGGTGTATGGTGTCGTGTCGTGTGGTGTGTGTGCATGTGTGTGCATTGGGACAAGGGTAACATTTCTTAATTCCTCATCTCATCTCCATTATAACTATTCACAAAATCATCTCAACAATCTAGTTCAACATTGTATTGTTCCTTATCATAAACCTTTTGTACGTTATAATCAGATGAAATTTATACTAAGAAACAACAATGTAATAGAGATGGATTCCAGGACAACAATATCACCCTAGTGCGTGTTCATAGAAAACCCCCACCCCTTTGCCATCTCACTTGATATCTTGGGCTCTCATTGCAAGATTTTATAATATTGCATGTGTGTGCATGTGTGTGTGTGTGTGTATTCCCTGTAACATCATGCAAGATGACACAATAGGATTCCATGAATGAAAAGACTGAGGATCCTTGACAGAGTTGTCAATTGTTCAGCATTTTTCCAATCCAGGCAGGAGGAATTCATCTTGCTTCATCTCTTGTATTAAGACATTCTTTTGCTAATCATCCACAAAATTTTCCACAGAAAATTGATGCTGAATTGACATTAGGTTACAAGGTTAGTGGTATAATCCTGCCATCTACTCCAAGTTTAGTATAAATATAGAACAAATGGTAGTGTACATGTTTTGGAAATCCATGATAGGTTTCTGACTGACATTTCCTAGATAAATTGGAAAAATTTCCTTCCCATATCCTTGAAAAATATTCTTAATAATATAACATTTTTTCCAGCATATTTTTTTCTGTATTGTTTTTTTTGAAAAATTACTCAGCTTGAAGTCAAGAAGAGGAATGTGTAAAAAATAAAACCTCCCTAATTTCCAGTAAAAGAATCTATTAATCCAAACTATGTTGAAACCTGGTTATTTTATATAAATTTGAACAGTTATTTTTAAAATAAAATTACCTTGTCTTTCTATTTTGAATGATACAGCTAATATTAAGATGAAATGCAGTCACTTCTTCACTGTTATCAGTGTTCCGTTCAAATATCCATATTTATCATAGCAAAAATAATCACTAAAAGCTTTAAAACTTTTGTTGAAATGAGTAGAAGTGTAGATTTCTTCCCAAGAACAGAGCAGGCCTTGGGGGTAGGGATAGGAGGGGAGAGAATGTGTGTGTGTCTTCAGACACAACAAGCAAACCATGAAACATGCAGTTGAAAAGTTTGGGATGACTGTGAAAAGTTTCCATGTTCTCTTGTTAAATAATGTCCCAAGGCAGTCTAAAGCATATGAATAGTTCTTTCACAGGTCACAGATTCTATTCACTTCTTGGACATTGTTATTATCCAACAGAAATAGACAGTCCTAATTAATATTCTACACATACCTGGGAGAACATTCTTAAAGAATTTATTCTCTAGTGGCTTAGAATTTTTTTTTTAAAAAAAGAACAAATGGCAGGCATTAAAAATTGTGACTAGTTAATGTACTGTAAACACAGTGATACTATTAAAAGTTTAATTTAATAAAGAAACCACCACTAAATAGACTTGTTTATCTAGTTTTCTTTGCCTTTTACTATTCCACAGTTCCACTGTGTATATTAAAGTTGAACTGTGAAGTCACTTTGCAAGTAATTATAAGCTTGGCACTTTTCTGAACATAATATAACAATTACCACAGCAACCACACTTTCATTAGGCTTCTCTAAAGAATGAGCAGATTACTATACAGGACAGAAGGCATTTCTATGCAGTGCTAATATTTGCTCTTATATCAGCATACACAAAGGATATACATTTTGTTGTGTGTTGGTAAGACAAGCCACAATTCTAAGTTGTGTTTCCGGAAATATATTAATTCAGTCATGTTCTTTTTCTTTATAGTCTAAAGTTTTTTGTTTTTTTTAAATGAAACTGTTAGGTTAACTTTTTTATTTCATAACATCTCTAGTGCCCTACTAAATTATATTTGTATACATTTCATGCTACTCTTGTAGCATGATTCTGTTACTTTTCTGTTACTTCGAAATTTATTTTATTTGTTTTGTTATATGAATATCTTGCCTTTTTTCTAAGAGTTCAATATTGCACTGTGCACCCCTTTCTCCATTCCTCCTCCTCAACAACAAACTGGGAAGAAATTGGCTTGCCTGTCCTAAAGGCACCCCAAAAGCTTTAATGTTGGAGAGAGGACATGCGTTTCGGTCTCTCCAGTCCATCCAATGTTTTTAACCCTTGCATCATAATAGCTCACAATGTAGATCGAACTGAATTTCAATGCATAGTAAGCAGGCTGGACATTTTTTTTAGAAAACAAGTATGTGAGAAGGGAAGGGAACACTAATATCATACTTTCCAATTAAATTCTTCAACTCTGTTTATTTACACTGGATAACAGAAGACTTAAATATGAAATATATATCTGCTTCAATATTCTCACTAGATGCTAAAACAAATACATACAAAGGAAAAGGCAAGCACTGTCTTATTACTGTGTTTCCCTGAAAGTGAGCTGTTCCCCGAAAATAAGCCCTAGTTTTGGGGTGATGCACTCATCTACAAATCAAGCTAAGGGGATGAGGGGTGGAGCTGCCCCACGCGCCCCACACCCACTTCCCTTGCAGTCAGGTGTCTCCTCACCAGCCCACTTCTTCTGCGGCATCCCAAGGCCTGCATTTCACAGTCAGAGGCCTTTCCGGAAGGCCTCTCCAGCCAAGAACCGAGCTATGGATTCAATCCATAGCTCGGTTCTGCAAGGCCTCCTCAAGGCCATAGCTCGGTTCTCGGCTGCAGTGGCATTCTGGAAAGGCCTCAGACTGTGAAATGCAGGCTAGAGCTCTATTCTCACCTGCAGAATGAAGCTGCTCCTTCAGCCACAGAAGAAGTGGGCCGGCTGCAGGGCTGTCGGTGCTGAAGGTGAGTGGAAAAGACACCCCCCCCCCCCGGAAATAAGACCTGGTGCCTCTTTTGGAGGCAAAAAACATAATAAAATAAGACCAGGTTTTATTTTGGGAAAACACGGTATTATAATTTATTGTTAAAGTTACATTACTTTGATTAGTGATAAAGGGAGAACCCAGAATTCATTTGTCTTGTATGCAGGTTGAATTCAATCCAAACTGTATTAGTATCAGCATTGCAGGAATTATTTATAATATTACAATGAAACATAGGGAGAAGATTTCTTACACATCCACAATGAGCATCTGGATTAGAGTCCAAGCAAGCATATAGGTGGCCTGTTCACAAACTTCCCTATAATGTGACATGTGTTTTTATCTAAATATTGCAGTTCTTGGCATGTTGATTGTATATTAAAATCTTTTTATAATGTTTCATTTTATTGCTACATTTCTTCATTTTTGTAGTATGTGAAACCTTTTTCCTTGAAGGAGATCTGATAAAAGATAGAATAATAGAAGGGACATCAGAGGTCTTCTAGTCCAACCTCTTGCTCAAGCAGGAGACCTATACCATTTTAGATAAATCGTTTTTGAAAGCCTCCAGTGATGGAGCACCCATAACTTCTGAAGGCAAGCTGCTCCACCGGTTAATTGTTCTCATTGTTAGGAATTTTCTCCTTAGTTCTAGGTTGCTTCTCTCCTTGGTTAGTTTCCATCTATTGTTTCTTGTGCTTTGGAAAATAGTTTGACTCCCTTGTCAAAGTGAATAAACTGAGTTGTATGCATTATTATTATGGTTTGTCACAGTCAGCCAGATTTTCAGACTGGACTTCGTTTTTTCATCCAAATATCAAGTACTTCTCAAGAACCTGGGATAGACAGATGTGGATGTTTGATGGTATTAAAAGTATCATTGTAGGGTGTAAGTTATTCCAAATAAAGCTGCCTTTTGTAATTGACTGAGGGTGATTTTGTCAATGCCAATGGTATTCAAGTGATGCTCCAGTTGTTTTGAGATTGCACACAAGGCACCTATTACTATTGGTACTACCTTTGTTTTCTTTTGTCACAGTTGTTCCATTTCTATTTGCAGGTCTTTGTATTTTGTTATCTTTTCCAGTTCTTTCTCATCTATTCTGCTCTCTCCGGGTACTGCCACATTCACTATCCAGAATTATTTTTGTCTTTCTTATCAACAATAATTAATTCTAGGATGTTTGTTTAAATTCTAAAGTCCCAGAGGATTTTAGCTTCTTCATTTTCTATTATTTTCTATCCTATAATTCCATCAGTTCTTGCTTGCAAGCAAATGGTATTTCTTGCAGATCTTCCAATGCACAATGTTGCTACTTTGTTGTGTTTTGTTTGCAGTCAGTTTGTATAATCTCTGCAGCAGCTAACCAGGTGGTCCACTGTTTCTTCAGTTTCTTTTCAGAGACTTGCTATCTATTGTTTTCTTCTTAATTTGACTTGGTATGCATTTGTTTTTAATGCTTGGTCTTATGCTGCCAGAATTAGCCACTCTGTCACTTTCTTCAATTATTCTGCTTTTATCCATTGCCATGTCTTGTTAGTATCGGCTTTGCCTGCTATTTTTTTTAATGTAATGGCCATGTAATACTTTGTTTTCTCATTTCTCCTTTTTGTTCTTCATTTTATCTTTCCTGTAGGCCAGTTTGATCTCTCCAGTACGGAGTAAGATTTTCTGGTGTACCAGCTTCAGTACAACTTTTTCACTATCCTTCAGATGTTCTTCCAATGTTTTCTTTCCTTCTTCAACCATCTGATTACTTGCAACATTCCACATCCACCTATTGGCATGTAGAAGTTATATTAAAAATGTAATATTTCATTTTATTGCTACATTTGTCCATTTTTGTAATGAGTGAAAACTCTTTAAAGGAGATCTGATCCCAAGAGCTATCTAATCAAAGTGAATAAACTAAATTGTGCACATTGTTATTATGGTTCATTGCACAGTCAGCCAGATGTTCAGACTGGATTTGGAATTTTATTATTAAATTTATTTGCCACCCATCTCACACTTCAAGGTGACTCTGAGCAGATTAGAATATATTGCATTCATTTATGCCATCTGAATTTTACTCGCCACCAAGTTGAAGAAGTCAACTGCTGGGTGGGGATTTCAGACTAAAAATATCATGGGATTATCATTTGCTATCTTGAATGAGCTCATGAAAAAATGGGATATATGTCCTTGTCCACAAAATATAACCATACAGACTGACTTTATTAACATTAATTTGTTTTTTTTTAAAAGAAAAAGTATATATTTATGAATTTAGATGGTTACCTTTTCAGGAACTCTGGAAAAAGACAGAGTAAAACAAGTCAATGCAGTCATCTTGAACAAAAAGAAGAGCAAAATATAATGGTTAATAATCACTTTTTCTCTCCCACTGTTTGACAACATTTAGAATTCAGGGCACTATTGCATTGCAATACCTTACTGTTGTTCTCACCTTATATATCGACTTTGCATGCATAAATGGATGACATGACTAATTACCACATCTATTCTCCATGGATGCATGGAGACAGTATTGTGGTACTCCCACACATAAATCTCCATTGACAGTGACAGGCTTGACATTATTTTAATCTGAAGTATGAAACTATTTTATTAGAGCAATAAGCCCACAGCTGAGAGAAGTACCTCTTAATGGAAAGGGAAACATCAAAGTGTCTGACCACTAACATACTTTAGTTAATAGTAGTTTAGCCGAATAATTACAACCTGAAAATAGCGATCAGGCATTTAGTATTTACACCATAATATGGTCAAATGCATTAAAAATCCCATCAAATTAAATAGGCCCATTTATTTCCAAGATGTAGAAGAAGGCTAAGTTTCTTTGCCCTGTCATTTTAAGGTCTCCTGATAGCATTTTCCCCTTTTTGAAATTGTCTTTTGGATATAGATCTTCCACTGTGTGAGTATCAGAAAAATACTGGTAACAAACATCTAAATATACAGCAGATGTATAAGTGCAACTTGGGATAAATACAGTGAAGTCAATTAACAATCATCATATTGTCAATTACTGTTTCACTCGCTTCTTTAATGTACACCTGTGTCTGGTTAGTGGCGTAGTGTGTATTTTAAACCAACATGCAGGTTCAAAGGTGATTATTCCAAATCTGTTTCCCGACTGCTTAAATATCCTTTGCATACTTGTTCATCCTGAAGTTACAAACATAACAATGAATTTTAGCTTGTCATGTCACCTATGATATAGATGAATTAATAAGTCTAGAAGATTACCAGTGCATAATTGATTTGGTGCTGACTGATTTAACAATCAAGGTTACAAGAGGAGTCTCTGGCACAAGGCCTGACATGTTTGTTGTTGTTGTTGTTGTTGTTGTTGTTGTTGTTATTTTTGCTCATCATTGTTGCTGTTTGGACTCTAGTTCAGTAGGCTAAAGACAAATGCATATTAGTATATACATGTGGAGTAATACTGCATGTAAGATGTTCATAATGACTTATGTGTTGAGTCATAATTAATTAGAAGAACAGAAACTTATTTTTTTTCACTGATCTAGGCATAGATCAGTATGGTTACTTTGGCTGTGGTTGCTCTGAAAGAGATGCTTCCAATGGATGCTTTAAAATGAACTGAGATATAAGAAAGCAAAATTTGTATTTATCAAGAGTCATAAAATTGGCAGATAGAAGAAGCGAATAATGTGATTAATTAAATGTCCTGACCAGGATTTTCAATAAGGAAAGATCAGAGTGGTTGCTAAAAAGAATAAGATGGAAGGGTAGCTAAAATCAAAGGAACAGTTCGGGCACTGATGAAACTGTTTGCATCTTATAAAAAAAGAACAAGGAGATATAAACTTTCCAAGTTGAATGAAACTAGCTAGAAAACATTAAAGGCTAGAATCAATGATGGATGGATGGATGGATGGATGGATGGATGGATGGATACATGGATACGTAGATTGATCAATCAGTCAATCAATCAATCAACGCTGAGCTGGCTGGATTGTGTGTGGTAAGGTGGCAAGAAATCTTCACCTTTGTGGTACACAAAAATACCTGAATGTTTCTGGCAAAGATCTGAGAAGAGGATGTGTCATCAATCAAGCTGGGAACTGAATTATCTTGGAACCCAGAGGCAATGGAAAGGACAGAAAAAAACTGCTGCTTTGCTTGTTGTGTAGGACAAAAGCTAAGGCTGATGTTAAGGAAGCTTCCTGGATAGAGTAAACCCTATTAGGTAATATGGATAGTAGCTAAGCATATAATTTCAAACCTTAGTTTAGCTATTTCAAATTATGAGCTGAAGAGTAATCCTTTAGATTCATTTGTAAATCACAAATAAATATTGTATCATTGTTGATTTCCCAAAGTCTCTACTAGTGGTATCATTCTCATACTTTTCCTGTATTGTGAGGCTTTTGAAATTTTGGGGGTCAGCCCAGCTTCCTTTCCTCTTTCCTTGGAATTGTAGCATGGATCTTCTCAACCAGTGTCTCAGTTACTTGAAAAGAGTGACCAGAAGTTTGTTTTTGGACAAAAAAAAGGAACAGGTTTATTAATTTTGGCATTAATCATTACCTAGCCTAGTGACCTCCAATCTAAATGCTAATAACATCTGAAATTGCTCATCTGTGGGAGAACAGGTAATATGTGTTAGGTGTTGCCATCTACATCTTCTAAATACCAGTTCCTGGAGAGCAAAATAAAGATGGTTTTGCAGTTCATGCCTATGGGATTTTTGGATAAAGAATAGCAGCAAGTGAAAATGCAGAGAAGAATGTATGTAGTTTTCTTACAGAATCTGATAAAGTTCTTTTTATGGATGAAACAATCACAGGGAACAGAAGAAATAGCATTTGAAAGATCTAAACATGATTTGATAAAATCTGCTGTATTATGTAGAAAAAATGAATGGACAATTACATAATGTTAATACCACTGGAATATAAAACAGTAAGGAAAAATGTCATGCATAATTTGTTTTATTTGGAATTAGATACTGTGCCATTGGTCCAATATTTTTGTTTATCCTTTTTCTTCCCTTTACAGAGATCTTGTCAAATGCCAGAATAGAGCTTGGTGAAAAAAGGCAATTACATATTTAATAAAGAATAATCCTTCCAGAAACCAATATGATTTTAAGAGTGATTATAATATAACTCTATAATAATTTCTTGAACTTATATAAATATTCATTCCATAATGCAGAAGTTTAATTGTACTTTTTCAGAAACATATCCCATTTTTAGTTAGTCTTCTAATGAATTCCCAGTGTTGGAGGTTTTTTTAAAATGAAGCATTACAAAGCTCCGTTCAAATATAATTTATATTTATATATAAGTCCTGAATTATCTACTAATTTTCAAGTAAATGAAAATTATGATTTCTTGTGGATTATGTGGATTCAGGTTATGATTTGTATTTTATTCTTGTTCTAATATGCTTGAAATAGTAAAATATATCTTTTCTGTATGACATTTCTTAAAGATATGCACATTCTTCTTCTATTACAGTGTTTCTTTAAATTTGGCAATTTTGAGATGTGTGGACTTTAATTCCTAGAATTGTCTGTGGCTGGCTGAGCAATTTGGGGAGTTGAAGTCCACACATCTTAAAATTAAAATGCCAAATTTAAGTGATGTGACGACAGTGATTATTATTTTTGGTTTATGTTTATATCCATCATTCATTTCTATTTATTGCTTTTTCTTTTATTTTGATGTTGGTTAAGCAAAATGTCTGAAAGCATTTTTCATAAAGTGCTGTCTCCTGTATTTATCCTTGTAATTTTTTTAAACAAGTATATACTGTACAGATATAACCATACATACAATGGATAACCTACAATTTATTCCTATCTTACCACACTTTTAAAAATTGTTTTTATTTTCTGTATTATAAAACTCAATATATTTTAAATTTCTGATTTTAGTAATTAAAATTAGTATTTTTAGTAATTTGTTGCTTTTATACTAACTGAGTATATAGGCTGTGATTTAGTAGGCCCTGAAACAAATAGTTTCCAGGCTAAACGACAAACCAGTAAACATAATTCAGCTACCTGCCAAGGTCATCTTGGTACCAGTCAAGTATCTCTCAAATCAGTGGACATCTGAAAAAAGTCTAGTGTTTAAATCCTAGATGAGATTAGATATAGATAGAAAGAGATAGAAAGATAGAAAGAGAGAGAGAGAGAGAGAGAGAGAGAGAGACAGAGAGAGAGACAGAGAGACAGAGAGAGAGAGAGAGAGACAGAGAGACAGAGAGAGAGAGAGAGACAGAGAGAGAGAGAGAGAGAGAGAGAGACTATATAGCATACATTATATAGCATGGCATGGATGGGAGAAATTTTACAAGAACATTTGCATTTAAGAAATTTAGATATTGATTGTAATAACTAGAACATGTATTGGAAACTTATTTTACTATAAATTACTACTCAGACTTTCCTAGATTCTTATCAACCTGGTCATTTTTTTTTTTCAGCTGAGCTT
Source organism: Protobothrops mucrosquamatus (assembly GCF_001527695.2). Classification (NCBI taxonomy): domain Eukaryota; kingdom Metazoa; phylum Chordata; class Lepidosauria; order Squamata; family Viperidae; genus Protobothrops; species Protobothrops mucrosquamatus. Next base: position 621,540 of record NW_015386489.1, read on the forward strand.
GTCAGAGAAGACATATCTTTTCTGCCTAAAGGGATCTCTTTCATCTGGACCGTTGGAAAGCAGAATCTTGATAGTTCAGTTTCAACCATTGCTCTCTAAAATAGGAGAGAGCATTTGAAAGCTCATGCCCAGAATTGGCAAACATCAAGGCAAGCAGGAAGTTATGAGAGAGCTGTTGAGGATTTTTTTTCCCTTCTGTTCAGTCATGTCCGTTTCTCAGAAACTGCCTAAACGAAACCCTGCAGGTTTTTTGGCAAGGTTTTCAGGGCTGAGATAACGTGATTGGCCTAAGATCACCCAGTTGTATTTGGGCCTAAAGGGGAACTAGAACTCAACTAGCCCGATGCCTTAACCACTACACCAAACTGGATCTCAGTACAGGACTACTTAGCTCCAAATTTGTTGCTTTGGGTATATTTGGCTGGTATGCTACAAACACAATTAAAGCCTAATTTTATTCAAGCATGTTCAGCTATTCTATGTAAGCCAGGATATCTAGCCTGGCAACTACCTTACAAACCATCTTACTGTTGCATGCATGCCATCAATGAGGAGGTATGTACTAACATTCTTACAAGATAAAACGTTTTCAAAACGCATATAACAAACTCTAAAAAGATACAATGTAAATGTGACATTGAGCCAAGATAATGAAAATAAAAGTACTTTCTTATGAGGGAAAATATATAGTGGCAAAACTGAAACTTAATAATAGTAATAATAATAAAGTTGGAAGGGTCCTTGGAGGTCATCTAGTCCAACCCCCTGTTCAGGCAGGAAACCCTATACCATTTCGGAAAATGGCTGTCCAGTCTCTTCTTAAAAACTTCCAGTGTTGGAGCATTCACCGTTTCTGGAGGCAGGTTGTTCCACTGGGTAATTGTTCTAACTGTCAGGAAGTTTCTCCTTAGTTCTAGGTTGCTTCTCTCCTTGATTAGTTTCCATCCATTGCTTCTTGTCCTGCCTTCAGGTGCTTTGGAGAATAGATTGACTCCCTCTTCTTTGTGGCAGCCCCTGAGATATTGGAACACTGCTATCATGTCCCCCTCGTCCTTCTCTTCATTAAACTGTTGTTGTTGTTAATTGTGAAGTTGTGTCCGACCCATCGTGACCCCATGGACCTTCCTGTCCTCTACCATCTTCTGGAGTCCATTTAAGTTCATGCCTACTGCTTCAGTAACTCCATCCAGCCACCTCATTCTCTGTCGTCGCCTTCTTCTATTGCCCTCAATCTTTCCCAGCATTAGGCTCTTCTCCAGTGAGTCCTTCCTTCTCATTAGGTGTCCAAAGTACTTGAGTTTCAACTTCAGGATCTGTTCATTAAACTAGACATACCCAATTCCAGCAACCATTCCTTATATGTTTGGGTCCCCTAATCATCTTTGTTGCTCTTCTCTGTACTCTTTCTAGAGTCTCAACATCTTTTTTATATCATGGTGACCAAAACTGGTAAGTGTGGCCTTACCAAGGCATTGTAAAGTGGTATTAATACTTCACATGATCTTGATTCTATCCCTCTGTTAATGCAGCCTAGCACTGTGTTGGCTTTTTTGGCAGCTGCAGCACACTACTGGCTCATATTTAAGTGATTGTCCACTAGGACTTCGAGATCCCTCTCACAATTACTACTGTTGAGCAAGGTACCTCCTATACTATACCTGTACATTTGGTTTTTCTTGCCTAAATGTAGAACCTTACTTTTTTCACCATTGAATTTCATTTTGTTGAATAGCACCCAGTGTTCAAGTCTGTCCAGATCCTCCTATATCTTAAGCCTATCTTCTGGAGTGTTGGCTATTCCTGCCAGCTTGGTGTCATCTGCAAATTTGATGAGTTCCCCATCTATCCCCTCATCCAAATCGTTGATGAAGATGTTGAAGATCACCGGGCCCAGAACAGAGCCCTGGGGCACCCCACTACATAGTTCCCTCCATGTAGATGTGGTTCCACTGAGGATCACACGCTGAATATGGATGGTCAGCCATCTGGTGGTGATGCTGTCTAACCCACATTTTTCTATCTTATCAAGTAGCAGGTTGTGATCTACTTTATCAAATGCCTTACTGAAGTCCAAGTAAATTATATCCACAGCATGCCTCTGATCCACTAATTTTGTCATTTGGTCAAAGAATGCAATAAGATTTGTCTCGCATGATCTGTTTTTGACAAACCCATGTTGGCTTTTAGTAATGACTTTGTTTGCCTCTAGGTCACAGGTTGCCAACCTGAGGCTCCAGAGCCGCATGTGGCTCTTTGAGCCTTCCCAGGTGGCTCACAGCCTCCTCTGCCATTTGCAAAGAAAGACAGAGACAGAGAGAGGCACTTGCCTTCCCTTCTCTCTCTCTCTCTCTCTCTCTCTCTCTCTCTCTCTCTCTCTCTCTCTCTCTCTCTCTCTCTCTCTCTCTCTGTGTGTATGTGTGTGTGTGTTTGTGTGTAAAAAAGAGAGTGGACTCACGGTGTTCTCCAAGGAGCTGAAAAGCTTATTGGGTGGAGCTCCTCCCTTTGCTGCATCTCTGCAGGAAGCAGGAAACAGGAAGGGCAGGAGAGAGCTAGCTAGCCCAGCTTTCCTGACTCAGGAATTCTGGGAGTTGAAGTCCATGATTCATAAAAGAGCCGAGGTTGCCTACCCCTGAGCTTGTTGGAGAACAGCTTGAAGCCATCTTGCCAGGTAAGCAGAAGATCGGAGAGAGGGAGAGACAGGGGGGGAGAGAGAGAGGGAGAGAAAGAGAGAGAGAGAGAGACCCTTTTGACATCTAAAATGAAGATAACACTGCATATATCCTTTTTTACCTTTAATATATCATTAGCCACTTTATATCATTAGCCACCCCTCCAATCCATACATGAAACAAACTGATACCCACCATAAAGATGTGGCACGACCATGAACCCGAAGCCAAACAACAGCAACGCAGCTCACCATCTTAAATCCCCCTGCAACTCAGACTAACCCGAGCACAACAAAGCCCCCACCCAAACAGAACACTCCCCCAGCCAATTAGAGCACAGCCAACCCCCAGCCAATCAGAGCACAGCCAAGCCCCTTAACCAATCAGAACACACCTCCACCCAATCAGAACACAGCCAAGCTCCCACCCAATCAGTTCAAACCCTACTGGCAGTTAAAAGGAAGAAACAGCTGCGATCACACATTACTCCTAGAAGCAAGAAGCTAAAAACACCAGCCTGAAGATGACAAATGGGACTTCGTCGAAACGTCGCCAAGACACTTCCAATTTTACGCGGGAGAAAACCCGAATAACCAAAGACCTACATACAAACACCCGCGAAAACCTCAGAAAACACATATATATATAATAAAGGTAAAAAAGGATACATGCAGTGTTAGCTTCATTTTAGATATCAAAAGGATTTTGCGGCTCCCAGTGTTTTGTTTTCGGTGGGAAACGGGTCCAAGTGGCTCTTTGAGTGTTTTGGGTTGCCTACTCCTGCTCTAGGTGTTCGCTGGTTCATTGTTTGATTATCTTTTCCAGAAACTTCTCAGGTATTGAGGTCAGGCTGATAGGTCTGTAATTTCCTAGATGTATTTCTTTTCCTTTTTTGAAGATGGGAACTACATCAGCTCTTTTCCAGTCCTCTGGTAATTCCCCAGTGCTCCAGAATCTTTGAAAAATATAGTTCAGTGGTTCCTTGAGAGCCTTGGGGTGTAATCCATCTGGTCCTGGTGATTTGAACTCGTCTAGGCAGGACAGGTGCTCACTTACCATTTTCTTGCCTATCTTAACTTTTGTTTCTTAATGGGATACAGTCTTCCAGAATACATACCTTAAAAAACAGATATGAAAGGGTGAGCTTTTTCTCCTTATATAGAAGGGGTATAAAATTGAAAATAGTAAATTTTAGAAGATATTTCCACACAGAATCCCCATGGAATGAAATATCTGGTCACAAATGTAAATTAGACTTACAGATATGCAAATGCTCACTTTATCAAAATTCTCAGGGCGTTTTTCAGTTGGTAAAATAAATCAGGGAGGCAGGCAAAGGAGAATTTTGCATACTATAATAATGCTGCAAAATGAGAAACTTCAAGTACTGCTTAGAGAGATGTTCAGGTCATAACAGAGAAACCAGATTCTGAGCCTTAGAGCAGCTGGGCCTAGAGCTGCTTAACTGAGTTTGAGACAATTTGCTGGGAAAGATGCAAAAGAGAACAACCAAAATTATGTGAATACCTTTGTGAAAAAAGCAAATAGCATTTGGAAAGTTAGCTTTACAAATGGTAACAGGGACCATGACTGAAGTCCTTTTAACTATGTTAATCTGGAAAAATATATGTGGTTCACAGTGGTATAACCCTCATACAAATACTATGCGATTAAGAAACCATGATTCTGTAAGATTAAGGAGAATTTGAAAAAAACTTGGAAGTCTGGAAGAACAGGATCTTAAACCCCAACCTTAAAGTCTGAATCAAAAGAAAACTGTTGATCAATTTATGGTGGCCAGTTCTAAAGACCTATTATGCTCGAACAATGCCCACATTCTTCTCAAATTCATTGCCATTACCCAATCTTTGCTGAAATGAATCATTAGAGTTTTAGACCATCCACTTTATAATTCCCTCTTCCTTGTCCACTTACTATTGGTAATAGGTATTTAGAGTAGAGTAGAGTAGAGTAGAGTAGAATAGAATAGAATAGAATAGAATAGAATAGAATAGAATAGAATAGAATAGAATAGAATAGAATTCTTTATTGGCCAAGTGTGATTAGACACACAAGGAAACTCTCAGTGTACATACAAGCAACAAGTGATAAATCATGATCATAATCATAAAGTACAATAATCATAAATCATAATATTCAACACTCATTGATAGTCATAGGATACTAAATAAACAATCAACATAAATCATAATAGGATACTAAATAAACAGTATAAATCATAAGATACAAGTAAAAAAGTTATAGTTGTAAGAAAATAAAGAAATTGGTAATAGGAAAGATGAGAAGAATAATAGTAATACAGCCCTACTAGGTAGTTTGACAGCGTTGTGGGAATTAGTTGTTTAGCAGAGTGATGGCATAGGGGAAAAATGACTGCATCACAGGGCCAGTTGTTCAACTTCCCGTCTGTATGCAGATTTGTCATCTCGAATGAGACCAATCAATGTTGTATCATTTGCAAACTTCAGTACTTTGACAGAGGGATCCTTTGAGATGCAGTCCTTGGTTTAGAGAGAGAAGAGAAGTGAAGAGATCACACAGCCCTAGGGGACAATTAGCTCTGTGCTAATTGTACAGGTATCCGAGGTGATTTTGCCTAGCTTCACCTGCTGCTTTCTGTTAGAAAGTGTGGTCAAGCACAGCTAGCTAAATCAGTTTAGTGAGAAGAATATCTGGAACGATGGTACTGATTGCCGAGCTGAAGTCTACAAAAAGGAGCCTTGCATAGGTCTTTGGACATTCAAGATGTTCTAGGATGTAGTGCAGAGTCATATTAACAGCTATATTAAATTATTATCATTAAGAGCCATATTAAATAAATATTAAATTATTTCCAAAATGGTTCCATCAGCTAGATTTGTTTTTACAAGAAAGTTGTTGTTGTTGTTGTTGTTGTTGTTGTTGTTATTATTATTATTATTATTACTATTACTATTATTATTAAAATAATTCCAGATTTATTTAAAATGTTTTGCCAGGAAAGTTGCAAATAAAACTCTGTAATTTTTCATCAAACTGCTGTAAGCATCTTAATGTGCTTTGGGATAACAGTTCCTTAATGACGATTAAGAAGCATCATCCGGGTGCCTATTGTTTCAACAATTCTATGGAGGAGTTGAGTAAATTAACATCAATGGAATTTGCATATTCCGTCTCTCCCTTCCCCCAAAAGTAGCAGCAGCAGCAGCCTGGCTCAAAATCTCATAATCAACTCACAATATATTTGCTGTTTGTATTTCCTGTTCTGCAATTGAGGTGGTCCCTAAAGACTAAGGAGGCTCAAGATTGGTCCGACAACTCTATAACAGAACTCTCAAGACTCTTGTCAACCTCACTGTCTAAATTACTTAAACAGGACTCAAAGGGATTTAAAGGGGACAAACGACATGACAAACAATTATATTCTAACACACTATTTATAACAATGCCCTTTCAGATGATTGTTCCACCAAGACTGACACATCACTGTAATCCAAGGAATGAATCTAGGGACTTACAAGTTATATTGTGCACAGCTTGTAGGCATCTTTTAAAAAAAAGAAAAAGAAAAAGAAAAGGAAATAAAGACCTGACATTCAGGAAATATAGAGCTTCTCAAGGATAAATTCTATTGGGATGAGCTTAATTTATCAATGTCAATAACAACGGTGAACACTTCGCAAGAATGCATGCATATTAATTGAAAATAATTCAGATTAAATCACTGCAGTTTGACATTTTGAGATAGGCACTTTATCTTTTCAAGAAAGAGAGCACTATAAAATCTTTAATCTGAAAACACATCTTAATTGCATGTTATCACCTCCTAATTGCTTCTATATTATATTAAACATTTTGCTAATTACTAGCCTGATCATGGTGTAAATAGCTCTAGGCTAGGGTTTTACATCCAGCTGCAGACAACTGGGCACAATGAGACCCAAAATAAGACTTGATGATTTGGCATTGAGTCATGAGCTTTCAACCATTATCAGAAGCTATCATGTTCTCTTTTAGGTCGCCTTTCTGCAAGCAGAAATTTAATAGCTTTGCAGATTTTTTTTTTCTTTAAAAAAATCTTCTAGTAATCCCAGATTGTTTGTTGTGTGTGGGAGGGGAGTATTTTTCCTACTCAGTAATTTTCTCCTATGAGAACAAAGTATCATGGGCATCTGGAAAGTCATCTACAGAGTACCTGAAGAATAACAGTAACGATAGATTCTTTCTAAAAAGAAACAAGATTGCCAACAGCCTAATCAATTTATGTTTTGCAATAATCTATGCAACCTTTATTTATTTATTTATTTGTTTGTTTGTTTGTTTGATTTATTTATTTATTTGATTTATTTGAGTTACATAGCCACCCATCTCATGTAGCAATTCTGGACAGACATATAAAACAATAGAAAACACAAGACAGCTAAGCATTCTTTCATGACTAGTTTGGAAAGTTCAATTGGTACAGAATTTAGCACCTAGATTAGTTTCTGGAGGCACTTAAAAAGTCCACATTGCATTATTATTAACTACAGTAAAAAATCTTGATTTGTAACACATTAAAGCTTGAATCTAGATTCCTTGCGGGGTGGGGGGGAGTCTCTTGCCAACTTCACTGAGCTCATCAGAGAAGGCTTCTCTCTAGATGTCATAGGCTCAGGTTGCAGTGACTTGGGGACTTATTTCTCTGTAGCTGTCCTGAGCTTCGGAATGGATTCTTTGCTGAAATGAGTGTTAGCTTTTAAATATAATTGTAAGCATTTTTAATATTTCTTTTTACTATCTCAGAAATTATTGGGTTACTTAAAGGTTTTTTTTTAAAATTTTTGTTTTGGTTCTTTCAAGTCAGTCTTCATCCCTGGCTGGACAAGTTCCTGCAACGTTCTTGTCAAAATCATCAGAAAGGTCTGCCATTGCTTTCTTCCTAGGACAGTTATATACATCTATATAACTGATCTGATACAAATGGATGACAATACCTACCTATGCAAAAATCATATTGGTTCTTTTACCAAGCTTACAGATCTTCAGGCCAGATAGTGATTTCAAATTTGCAAGCACTGCATTACTTTCTGATGCAACTGGGTATGCAACTTCACATAATCAATTAAGGAACATATTTAGTATGGGTATTGGAGTTGCTGAAGAATAAGCCCACTAATGCCATTTATGGTAGGTATCTCTGTATATGTATAATAATAATTTAAAGCAGCCTTATTTTAGGCCAGACTTTTTATTCATTGAGCCTAGTACCATGTTTCTAAATGGTGGCTGTTCTCAAACTATGGCATTTCACATCATCTGCCATGTTGAGATTTCAAGACTGATCTTTTGCTTGTAAAACAATATGGATATTTAGAATATGATCACCTGGAAAATAAATGTGGCTAATGAAAATCGGTAGATTTATTACACCTCAACAGCACTGAGAAGGCATTAAAGTGGTGGGCGCAATTGTATCAAAGCCCATGTTCCCAAGCTCAGCTATAGACTTTATATAGCATCAGAAAAGCCAATTATAAAAAAAATATAGTTCTCTGAACAACCTAAGTGTATATAAGCATATAACCTCAGGCCTCCCTTCCAGATGTAGTAAGTACAGTTGTTGAATATATAGAGCTGAAAGCATGTCCTGCTGCCTTTTTGAGTATTGATTCATGCAAAAGAAGGAATAACTAAGTGTTGCATCTTAGCCAAATGTAGCCAACAGACAATTGCAAAATTACTATATATAGTCCTGACATAAGAATATAGATATGCATGAAAATTAAATAATTAGCTTTACATAAGGCTGAGAACAATCAACAAGCTAAAATCTAGATCACGGGTGTCAAACTCGCAACATCATGTGATGTGTCGCGACATATCATGACTTTCTTCCCATTACCGGCAATGGGGTGGGCATGGTTTTGGCGTAACACATCCAGCCCATGGGCTGGCAGTTTGAAACCCCTGATCTAGATGATAACTAGTAAAACAGTTAGTTAGAACAATTAAGCAGTGGAATGACTTGCCTCCAGAAGTTGTGGGTGCTCCAACACTGAAAGTTTTTCAGAAGAGATTGGAAAACCATTTGTCTGAAATGTTATAAGGTTTTCTGCTTGAGCAGGGAGTTGGACTAAAAGACCTCCAAGACTCTTTTCAACTCTGTTATTCTGTTAAAAGACAGATACATGTTAAATAACAAAAGAGCATGCAACATCTTGTCCCATCTTAACCCTCACTTTATTGTATTTTGACAAGCTAAGCAATTCTGTATTTTTTTCCTCTAACCATGCATGAGAAGTAGAAGTTACCATTAACCAGTCTGCAGTCACACCTGGGTCTTTCAAAAGCTTCACTAGGTCAACCAATTATTCTTCTAACAGGAGTTTCCTTTGCAAATGTGCCATTGATTTGAGTGAAAAGGACAAACATTTTGCTTACTCAGGCCTCCATTGAGTTTCCAAGCAACCCTTCTTTTCAGTTCTAAAGGCAAATTCCAAACTTAATGTCATTAGCTCATGAGTTTCTAAAACAATCATAAACTTCTTCATAACTAAGGGAGAAAAAACAAAACAACAACCAAAATGACTAGCTATAATGAAAGCTTCATTAGTAAAAATGAACTAATCCTAGCTCTCCAAGAAAACATTGTTTTGTTCAGCAGGCATTATGTCCCATTGCTGCACACTCTTAATATAATTTACATTAATGTTTAACTACTACATAAATTTTAGATACTTTTCAAATGAATTAATGGGGCATACTTTATTTTAGTAGCATTTGGATTATAAATTTCTATATACTATGATAATATTCTTAAATCTGAATGAGTTACCATGAATAAGAAAATATGAATACAGCATGTCTTTTAATATTCTTTCACTAAAGACTCTTTATATTTGTTATATTTTAGCAGATATTCATTCTAAACTTATCTTAATTGCATTGTATATCTACAGTAACAGAAATAATGCTCTGTATGAGTATTTTTCAATGTAAATATATATTAAAGTAAAGAAGACAATCATACAGACCTAGAAACAAAATTCATTTCCAGAATGACTTTCACTATTTTTTCCTACACTTTTCCATATGTTTAAAGAACACAATAGTCCAGCTTTGTTCCCTTGTTAGTGTTTCTGGAGTGGAAGAATAACTTTTGAATCAACTGAATTAACTGTTCTGGTTGAAGTCCTACATAGCTCTTCCACCAGTCATTAGTAATCTTACAAATGAAGGCAAATACACGTGTCCCAGAATAACGTTGCAGGATTCGACCTGAGACGGTCACCAGGACCAGAGGCTTAATATTCCAAACTTAAAGACTTGTGCTGGAGCCTATCCAGTAAGTTACATCAGAAGTTTCTCCTACCTCCAGGCAATCTTTGTAATGCATGATTTGTCAAATGATTTGTCAAATGATTTGTCAAATCATGCATTGCAAATGCAAATGCAAATGTAGGACAAACCAGTCATCAACACCCCAATTAACAACTAAAACTAAAAGCCACACATAACCAGGCACGTGTATAAATACTACACATAAAATAGCCCAGTGCACACATTCTGGTGATTGAGAAGTTCCCTGAGGATGGGCTCCAGCATGCGTCTGAAAGCTTGGCAGACTAAACCTCTGGTCCCGGTGACTGACTGGATCCTGCATTAGTAATCTTATATAATACAGTTTTGATAGCTGTAAGCTAGTGCTTTAGTACCCATCATCCAGAAGAAAAATGGAAGGATAGTCTGGTATAGTTGAGGGCATTTTGGGAGTTGAAGAATACCAATTCATTTACTCAAAAATTAGTATTTTGTGACTAATTCAACAATCCCAGCAGCTGACTAACCTTTTTATGAAAGCATGCTTTCAAATATTCAAATATGCCCACATTATTCTATGAACAACTACTTATAAGTGTTATAGCATACGGGTGAGTGAGAGAACATAGATTTGTTTTGCAAATCATCTCCATTTGATTTTGACTTCTCCAATTAAAGGAAGTTACAGATGAGTGGGAAATCCTATGTTATATTGATTCTATTTATTAAGTCCTTTTAAGTCCTGCTGCAGTTGAGAGATTTTTGGTGCATTACAGTCATGTCACTAAAATATTCATGGTAATAATATTTTTAACAAAATAATTGCAAAAAAAAAACCCTTTATAAATCTTTTAAGAAAATCATAAAATCTTGTTATGACACTACTCAGTTAAACAGATAAGTTCATTTGATATAATGATTCCTATGTTTCTGTAAACTCCTGAAACTTACCGTATTTGTAGTAAAAAGAGATAACTCAGCCTTGTGCATAAATGAGGTACTATTCTGATAACATAAAGAAGTGCTGGCCATAGAGAGTACTTGAGATGTCTTGGTGTTTTCTGAACTTGGATGTTTCCTTGCAGACATTTCATAATTCAAACTAGGTAATATCATTAGCACTGATTATGTCATCTACCGTAGTTTGCGTAATGAAACATCTGCAAGAAAACAACTATGAGAGCACCAAGGACTCCTCATTTCAACCCTGAACTATAAATATTCTCCTTTATTGATAGAGAGTTCTTGTTTACCACTACAATTTCTACTCCATAATCTCCCAAAAAGTAACAAAATGTCAATCCACAATTGTCTTATATGCCATTGACCTTGAAACACAGAGAGCAATGTTTCAAAGATTTCTGGGGAAACAAAGATGGACTGATTATGACTCCCCTTTTAGCAGAGTCAATGACCAGACAGAACAAGAAGCCAGTAAACAGATCAGCACTTTGAAATTCCACTCCAGTTAAAAGGGAGGACCTGGGATCATCCACAATACCCTTGTGGAGGCACCTCACAAGGACAGCATAAAGCATGGTCTCTAGGTTTAGAGCCCTGGGAATTGAAGGAAAATTACTCTTGCCCAAATCACAGTTTGCAGCCTTCAAATGAACACTGGGTTCACCCATTTCTTCCCTTAATCACTTATAGAAACAGCTTGCTAACTGCTTTTTGAATATTAAGAACCTTCAAAACCACAAGTTTCATCACACTCATTCTCCTTCAATCCTCAGCAAAAGAAGTTTCACGGACATTTATGGTCTTACAGATTTTTACTTTGGAACAAACAGCAAAAGAGTGATTAGAATGTTAATTTTGTAAAAATTACAAATGGACTGATGAATTGAAAACAAGTTTTTTTGAAATGAATTATAAGAATTCTTTCTGTGGGTTGTTTAAAATCTATTAAAATATTTGAAAATTTTGAATCTAAGTGTAAGAAATCTTTATGTGGGAAAATGTGGATTAGAGAAAAACATTATAAGAGGAGACTTTGAAAGCTGGTGTCAGGCCCAAGGAACCAAGCACTACACAGAGTAGTTTCTTTATTGTTGTTCACCTAAAGCAACTAAAGCAACAGTCTATATAATTATTAGATATAGCCTATGAAATACTGGGGGGCATCCTCCTTACCAAAGATTCTGTTGTCTCTTTACTCTATGTGTAACAGTCCCTCCTTCCTGCAACTCTGGACTACAATCCACCATAGCTGGGCACTACAGACAATCAGAAAGAACTAAAGATTATAAGAGACCCACTGATGCAGAATAGAAAAAGTATTTTAACTTTGGAAGGATTTAAGGATATTTGGGAACAATGCACTCAGAAATTTCTCTTAAGATTTTCTGCTACCATAACATAGGATTTAAAAGAGGCTATAGAAGAGGATACAGCTGAGAATGAGCCTGTTTTGGATGCAGATTTATAAATGGCAAGTTATACAAATGAAATGGAAAATTAGTGTATGTGTTTCTATAAGTGTTTGTGTGTGTGTGTGTGTGTCTCTCTCTCTCTGTGTGTGTAAAAAAGACAGGGCAGTCTGCTCAGAAGCTTTGTAGAACTGTAGGGCTCCAACAGAAAATATTAGTTACTGTATGTTGCAGTTTTACACCTACCACTGAAGATCTAGTAACAAATCAATTCAATGCTAAATTCTGAGTTGAAAATTCTCAAACAGAGGACTATAGAATAGAACAATTTATTTGTTGCTGTCTATACTTTAGTGAAAAGATCTTTTAAAGTACCTCTTGGTTATAAATGCTCAAAACCATGTCTGGAACTCCCAAATGATATTAACAAGATACATTGAGGCTTATGGGCAGCAGAAGTAGAGTCAAAGGCTCTTAGTATACTACCAATTTTCTTGTCAAAAGAAAACTAAGATTACTAAAATAATACACATGTGGAAAAAATTTAATCTTGCTGAGAATCCTCTCCGTCTCATACAACAGTAAAAGATGATAAGATGAGGTGAAATTGAGGTGAATGTAGAGACAAAAAAGGACTTGTTTAAAATTGCTTGCTATAATAGATAGAAGGAAGTTTTTTTTAAAAAAAATCACAGGTTTCTCTTAAACAACTGAGAACAGTTGTTGGGCACAAGCTACCAACTAAAGACTCTGTTTTAGAGACAATTTATATGAAGCCAGATAGTTTGAGCCAAAGGCAATTCTTTCCTGGAAATGGCTGTATTAATGTGCTTAACCAGGTCTGGTTGTACAATTCAGTCACACCACATGCTAAGATTGCTGTATCAATTTAGTTTCTTTATATAGTTTATAACAGTGGGTTGAAAATGGGCTAATTTAGTACCTAGGTTAAGGATGTTATGAAAATGCAACCAGGACAAATTATAAACACGTGATTAAGATATATAAATATACTAACCAATGGCTAAAATTTAATGTGAGACCTTAAATAGCAATATTTAAAACGTACAAAATACGCACCTCAGCTATGGAACATATATACCCTGTTTCCCTGAAAGTAAGAATTACCCCCAAAATAAGCCCTAGTTTTGGGACAAGGTGCACGCCTAAAAATCAAGCTAGGGAGGGGGTTACCATTGCAGCCAGGCCTCCCATGGGCCGACACTTGCCTCGCCTCACTGGCCTACTTCTGCAGCCAAAGGCGCAGCTTCATTCTGCAGCTGACAATGGAGCTCTGGCCTGCATTTCACAATCAGACGCCTTTCCGGAATGCCTCTGCAGCTGAGAACCAAGCCATGGATTCAATCCGTAGCTTGGTTCTTGTCTGTGGAGGCCTTTCCAGAAGGCCTCTGATTGTGAAATGCAGGCCAGAGCTCCATTGTCAGCTGCAGAATGAAGCTGCTCCTTTGGCCACAGAAGAAGTGGGACAGCTGGGCAGGGCTGTCAGTGCCAGAGGTGAGTGAAAAAGACACACACACCCCGAAAATAAGACCTGGTGCCTGTTTTGGAGACAAAAAAATAAATAAATAATAACTCCGGGTCTTATTTTGGGGGAAACATGGTACTAATGTATGGATAAATGGAGATAAAGGCTTGTCAGCATAATGTCTGCTGAAATTAAATTAGTACAGACAATAAAACAAAAATAATAAGCACACAGAAGAGAAAACCTTTCTTATGAAAAACAGTATGGTTTTTCTGCAAAGGTAAGCCTCTATTAACCTTTTTTCATTTTTTAAAGTATCAACAGGCATGTGGATGGAAGTGTTCCTGTCGACACCATATACTTTGAGAAAAGTTCCACCAAAGCATCTTGAGTAAACTTAGTAGTTATGCAATAGGAGGGCCTGTACTTTTAAGGATCGCTAAGTGATTAAACAAGCAAAAGCAAAAAGTAGGAATAAAAGGGTAAGCTGACAGGACCTGTACTGGGACACATACTTTGTAAATTGTTAATCTGGGGCAAACAACTGTCCAACTTTGCAAATGATACCAAGCTACTCAAGTTTATAAAAAACAAAAATAATTGAAATGATACCTAGGAGCGTCTCCTTGACAGATGTATTTTGAAGTAAAAAGATCCTATTTCATATCTCTACTGATTAGGTTTGTACCTAATTAGAAATCATAGTGGAATAGCAGTGGGCATGTCAATTTAGTTACATCAAATATGAAGAAAGCAAATTCCATGCTGGAAAGCATTATGAAAAGGCTTGAAAATAAAATTGCCACTACTCTAATTCATTATCTAAATATATACCTAAATCTATATAAATTGAAATATATATCAGCATCTGGAACATTGTGTAAAGTTTTGCTTGTGACCTTTGAAAGTGGGTATGATAGAACTGGTAAAGTGTAAAAGTAAGCCATCACAGTTATCAGGAGACAAGAACACAGGCTTTATGACAAAAGCTATGGAATTTAGCATTTTAGCTTACAAAAGAGATACATCCATGGAGAACAGCTTTATCAAAAATAATTCATTTAGGAGACTCATTGTTATCTCCAGATTGGGGCAGTGTACATAGCTGCCGAGTAATGATGGAAAGAGAGGTATTTGAT